>NW_027491564.1:0-600000 GCF_021521415.1 Bidens hawaiensis
AACCGGCTCTATTTTGTACCCGGTTCCTAAAAAACCGGTTCCTACCCGGTTCTGGGTTTTAATAAAACCCGATTTGTGCACGTCTAGTCGGGTTGTTCGGATTTGGGTTGTTCGAATTTGATCTTAAAGTAAATTGACCCAAAAACCTATCAAATAAGGTCAGGTTGTTTAGGTTTCGTGTTTTTTGAGACAGGTTTTGGGTTTAATAAGTTAAAAAAAAAATCATCTTTAACAAGATGATAAATAAAACCATAATTTAAACCTTCATAAAACCATCAAATCAATTCAACATATAACCATATTCCACTATATAAACATCCAAAACATTCATAATTCTATAGTAGAAATAACATGTTAAAAACATAAAATTAACAATGAAAAAGATGAATGAAATGAACTTCTGAACGGTTTTCATTTTTTCATTGTGACAGCTTTAAAAATGCTTAGTTTTCTCCTCCGTATCTAATTCTATTGTAGAAAACACCAAATTAAAGATCACACTAGGGGTGTTTGGTCTAGCTTTTTTTTAACAAAGCTTATAGTTTTTTTTTTTTTACAAAATAAGCTTTACTTGATGTTTGGCTTAGCTTTTCAAGTTTATGCTTATTAGTTTATATAGGCTAATTTGAAGAAGCTTATTTGAATATGATTTTTTAACTTACTTGAAGAAGCTTATTTGTGCATAAGCCAGAAAATAAAAGCTAGGCTTAACACCTCTAGATTAATCTATAATAAGATTTAATGTGTTACATTGAAATATAGATCAGGCTAGATTAATCTTATAATATTTAAAAATGTTACCTTGAAATATATTTGATTAAACCAAGTCAAAGTTTAGTAGGAGTGCTTCACGGATTTGTGCGATGCTATCAGTGTGATGTGTGGTGGATTGTGGAATGGAAAATAAGAACCATCGATCCTATCTACTTGGGTTATTCGGGTTGTTCGGGTCAACCCGATTTTGGACATTTCAACCCAAACACCGACCTGATTGTTTGTTCTCAGATTCGGGTTAGGAGTTTAATCGGATTGGCTTCATTTGGATCAGGTTATTTGGATATCGGGTTGCTTCGGGTCGGGTTTGCTATTCGGGTACGGTTAAAAAACACACCCCTAGTGGAAAGTTGAGATACAATGATGCATCTTATGCTAAGGGAACAAGATATATAAACCAACCAAAGATCATCTGGTTTCATGGCTTGAATACAATGAGGTGCTTACATTTCTTATAACATTCTCAACCTATCCTCAATCCCCATCTATATAATTATATTAAAAACATTATATTTCTCTGCTGTTCCATTAAAACTAATAAATGTTAATATATTAAAATCAAAAATAAAATCCATGTTACCATTCCATATCAACATAAAAAAAAATAGATAAATAGATTTCCTCATTGAAACAAAAACAAAACATGATAAATAATACATGCTAAAACCTATAATTTAATAAAATTTGAAAGTTGATCGGCTTAACTGGAACGTAACAATGGAATAATAATAATAATAATAAATCATTTCATTCATAAATGCTAACTAAACATAACAATGAAATGGTAATAATCTATTTTATTTATTTGTTCACTTTATTACCATATTTATTCCATTTTCTCATTTATTCTATTACTCTATATCAAACAGACCCTTTGGATCTTGGTATTGGTGGAATTTTATTTTGTATGATGAATGTGTATGGAATTTTACTGGTTATGGTTTATCAAATAAATTCCTTACAATAATCATTATTGTATATCCCACCCTTGTTTCAAAGAATCCGAGTAATTTTTATTGGTTACTGATTATGTATCTAGGTTTTGTGCTATCAGTTTTTAACTCGGATTCTATATCTTCTACCACTTTGTTTGGCAGGTCACTTTTTTGATTCTTTTTTTGGTTTCCGTCTTCCAAATGATGTCGTAATATATGACTAATCTTTTGAAGAGATAATTACTATTTGAGTTCCTGAGGTTTTAGGGCGGAGTCATGTTGAAGCCCTGAAAAAAATGAACTCCTTGAATCCTTGTCTTTTAAAAAACGAACCGGATGAGTCCCTCAATCTAACAGACGTTAACCAAGACCTTAAATTAAAGGGTATTTTTGTCAATTTCGTTAGTGATATCATATTTATCCTATCTACAAATCAATTTATCTAACATAAAATTACAGCCGCCGCCTTCTTTTTTTTTTTTTTTTACCATGAAATAGGAAATACAGACTTCATCTTCATCTTCATCTTCGCTGTCTTCATCTTCGTTGCCTCCATCTTCTTCGATGACCCGTGGAGTGTGGAGGATACGCCTCCCTGATGAGGAGTTTTTCAACACTTACAGTAAGTTCAAATTAGGGGTTTTTTTTTCCTGTTTTGTGTAATTAGTTCAAATTATAAATAAAGATTGATTTTTTATCTTTTAATTAGAGATGATAACAACTTGTCTACATTTAATGCTATTTTGATGTGGTTGATGTTGTTTTTATTTGCTGTTAATGCTGTTTTGATGCTGTTAATGCTGTTTTTTAGCTGTTAATGTTGTTTTTGTTTGCTATTAATGCTGTTTTTGATGTTGTTAATGCTACTTTTGTTTGTTGTTAATGCAGTTTTGATAATGTTTTTGTTTGCTGTTTTTTAGTGTTATTTTGATGCTGTTAATGTTGTATTTTTTGCTATTAATCTTGTTTTTATTTGTTGTTTTAGGGCTTAATTCCAGCATTAGAAAAGGTGTTTTCTAGGGCTGAGCGTTGATTTTGCGTTAGGCACATCCTTGAAAGCATGAAGAAGCAATGGCGTGGAGATTTGTACGAATTACAAAAGCATGTTCTTCACAGTAGCAGGTGCCACTTCCATCCCTTACAAAGCTATGAAGGAATAAAGGAAGTAGATGCTACTTTATATGATTGGCTCAACCAGATTTCATCTAAACATGGTTAAAAGCCCATTATTCAAGTAAGGCATAGTGTGATATTCAATTGAACAATATGTGTGAGAGCTTTAACAAGCAATTGGTTGGAGCAAGGGACAAGCTTGTGATCACATTCTTAGAGTATATCAGAGAGTATATGACAAGGAGGATTATTAATGTTAGAAAGATGGTGTCAAAGGCTGCAAACCCTTTAACATCAAATGCTACAAAAATGTTAAGGAATAAAGATTGAGGCATCACAATTGGCTGTTCTTATGGTGGATGCTCATAATTACAAGGTAAATTAATATCATATGACATTCATTATTCTTATTTTGGATTGTAAAGTTATTTTTTATATTTATAGGTGAATAGTATAAGGTCCCAAAGCGTGGTGAACATGAAATACAGAACATGCACTTGCAGGAAGTGGAATGAGAGGAGCAAAAAGCCTGTTGAGGATAAGAGGGCAAAAACAGTTGAAGCGGTTGAAAAAGTATTTTATAAGGGAGGTAAAACGACAAGAAAATGAGATATAGTAAAATGCAGCAATTGCGGTGTTTTTGGTCGTAATTGTAGAAGATGCACCGGGCCAAAATAGTCGGACGACAACTATAAGTGCACAACGTGGGTCTTGAGTTTTTTTTGGTTATGCGTTTGCTTGACCTGGTTATGTGTGATAGTCTTTTGACTTTTTAATGCTATGATTTGTGTAATGGTATTGACTTGGTTATGTGTTTGCTTGACCTGGTTATGTGTGATAGTCTTTAACTTTTTAATGCTATGATTTGTGTAATGGTATTGACTTGGTTATGTGCAATGGTCTTTGACCTTTTATTGTTATGGTTTCTGCAAAAGATGTTAACATGTATAATTTAGGGTTGTATTTTTTGTATATTTGTTATATGGGTGTGTATGGGTAACAAGTCAACTGTTGCTAAATGTCATATTTAGTAATCGGCCATTGCAATTGACTCAGCCTTTTTACTAGTTAATTAAGCATTTTTATTGCCATAAGATCGGCCATTACAATTGATAACAATAGTGAACTCTATAACAAGATAAAATTAATATAACTTGGTGCCAAATTTGTCATACAACCAATAAAATTTGTTATACAACCAGTTTATTGAAGTCAACCCTTAAAACATAGTCATACTAAAGAAAAACATAACATAACACAAATCAACTGTACTCCTATTTCCAGTGACAATCATCATCATTTGACCATTCCGAGTCTGAATCATGCTCGCCTTCATATGGATCATGGTAGCAACCAATTAGTTCATGTTCTTGCAGTTGAAAGACTTCATTGTCAGCCTTACCAACATGATTTTTCAATTGGCCCGCATCCTTGTCAACCCTACCCATATGCTCTTGAAGTTGACTCGGTTCCTTTGTGAGATTTAACAGCTTCTTTATGGTTGTAGCAATGCTGCTAAGTACAAAATACAACATGTGAATAGAGTGAACATAAACAACTAGAATTAGAAATCAACTATTACAACGTTACACCATGCAAATACAATTTGGATGGGTAATATCAGTCCCATTGGAGTATGGGATGAGTTTGGGATACTTTTAAAATTTTTTTGCAGGTTTAGGGCGGGTTTGGGATTTCTAATATGCCCGATTACCCGACCCTATTACCCAATTAAATAACCCCATATATCCAATTATATACCTGAGTAACCCGAAATGTTTTGTGTACACTCTCTCCACTCAGCAAATTTTGTCTCATGACATATAATCATTAATCAGTTTGTATTGTATTTTATTTACAGGGATATAGAAGGTTGCATACTTAGAATAAGAAGCTATATTAATTAAGGATGAGCAAAAAAAATCAGTATGGTATCGATCGGTACCGGTACCGATTTGGTACCGTCGGTACCGAATCGGAACCAAGGTTTTGAGTTTTCGGAACGGTACGGTACCGATATTTCTCGAATTTTACCTTACATACCGGTACCGTCCCGGTACAGAACCGAACATTTCGGTGCCGGTACTGGTACCAAAAATTTACGATTTTTGGGATCGGAATTTTTGGTACCTGGTACCGGTCGGTACCAAGCTCATCCCTGAATATTAATGGGTTTAGCCATATATAAGTCACAAGTAACAGAATACACATACAGATAATGATAGTAAATGAATTAAGTAAACACTACATCCCGCAAATCAAATAGTTACACAATGTAATTGATTATTTAATTAAACCCAATAGATACCCGATGGGTTTTGAGCCGGGCATAGCTGGCGAGTTTTTGGATAACTTAACGGGTATACCCGATACCCGACGGGTAATTACCCGACAAATACCTGACGGGTTTTGGGATGAGTTTGGGACGAGCTTTACTAATCGAGTATGGGTTTAGAAATACCTAAACCTGACCCATTGCCATCGCTAATCCTAACCCTAGTCAACTAATTTTATTCAAAATTAACCTAAAAATCAACTGATTTTTATTCAAAATTAACCTTAATACAAACTGATTTCATTCAAATTTAACCTAAAAAACAACTGATTTCAGTCACATCTAACCTCAGTACCAATTGATCTAACCTCAGTACCAATTGATTTCAGTCACATCTAACCTAGAAAACAACTGATTTCCTATTTTTCTTAATTAATGGAGAGATTTGAGTATTGAAATACTTACACAACACAAGAATTGTTGACTAGGGTTAGCATTTGTCCGGGATATACTATAGCATGTACCCGCACTAGGTCTGTCACTTATACCCGAAACCCAAAACCTAACCCGAGAAAACCCGTACCCGAAACTCGACCCAAGAAACCCGAACATGAGAAAGGGCTAACCCGAACCCGAACTGAAGTAATTCGGGTTGGTTCTTAGGTCTGAATTCTAGGTTTCGAGTAAACCCGAAAACCCGAACCGGAGTATATTTTTAGGTATTATAGGCTACGGCTAAGCCTTAGCCGTTAACGCTATCAGAATTTAGTCCGAATTGATGGTTCTCATTCCACCTATTATGAATCGATTGTTTATTGATGATTAATGTTTCAATTTATGACTAAAATAAACTATAATCTAACACCCTAATCACGGCATAATGAAGACAATTATGTCGGTCCTATTTATTATGGTTGAACTTTCTTAAAATTTACTCTTTTTAGGATGTCTTGTCGGTTTATTTTTGTGTTGTTATTGGATTTACATTTCGAGTAAAGAAAAATATGCTACATTTAAATTTAGCAATGCAGGTTTTTCCCTAGAATACTCGAAATCCGATTAACCCAATTCAAAAAAATGTGAACCCGAATTACCCGAACCCGAAGAAACTGTAAGAGATTTGAGTTGGGTTTCGAGTCTGGATTTAAAAGTTTGAAACCTGAATAACCCAACCTGATAAGTCAACCCGAAGAATACCCCTAACCCGCACCACAAGAGCAAAACAAATCGAAAGCACCAATAGCCTATGACCTCAATCTCCCAGACGAAAAAGAAGAGAACTAGGACATTATGGCTCTAATCAATGAAGAGAGTAACTTAGGGCTCCAATTGAATTAGGGCTTTGATCGAATTTGGGTTTTGATGGCATCGAGGAGAAGAAGAACATTCAGATAAGTGAAGTTAGGGCTTCAATAATCGTGGTTGTTATTCACCTCTTATAATGAATTAGGGACAGTAATAATTTGACACTTTTTTGGATGGAAAACCCGACGGTAAAGTAATGGAGGGACTCATTCGGTTCGTTTTTCAAACGACACGGATTCAAGGAGTTCATTTTTTTCGAGAATTCAACGTGACTCCGTCCTAAAACCCCAGGAAGTCAAACAGTAATTATTTCTCTTTTAAATGTAGGCGAACCATGCCTTTGTTCAAGAGAAAGAAAGGTTGTTCAGAAACAATGAAGTGAAATAGTGTATTAGAATAATGTCGTATATTATAAAAAGTTATGCTGGCTCATCCAAATACCATGACTTGTATTTTGTTCCTGAACATTTCGTAGAGTTACTTTCAGATAACTTCCGTAACCTTATTGTGCCAGATATACAATAATTTAGACTTCACTTAATTAATTCGTAATAGTGCACACAATATATAGAAATAAATATATGGCATTGTTGCGAGTTTATAATTCGACGGAGTGTCACATGTTTTCTCCGGCTAAACCCATTATTAGGGCTGGAATTTTATACCCGATACACGAGTACATGACACGTGTCTACACGACTTTGGCAGGTACCAGATAAGGCCTTAACAGATTTCGTGTACTAAACAGGTAGACACAAATCTATCTGTTAATTTTCGTGTCTAAATAGGTAAAATACATGTTTACCTGTTAAGTACATGTTAAGTACCTGATTAGATTTTTATAAATAAATAGATATAATTATAAGTTATCCTAAACCCTAAATTCCTAAAACATTCTCACTTTCTCTCAGCCATCACATTCTCATGACATTCCCAATTAGGTTAATACGAATAATTTGACTGTCGTAGGATCGATTTTAGCTCTTATCGTGTCTTATCGTGTATACCAGGTATTAACATGTTCGTGTTTGTGTTTGGATATAGGTATACGATAAGTTTTCGTGTCGTGTACAAGTATACATATTTCATGTTCGCGTCTTATCGTGTACGGGTATACACGATATGCCAGCCCTACCAATTACATTTAACTTGACCTATTCTCACTGTTGTATTACAGGGTTGATAAAATTTATTTGTTGCCCAATATAGTCTTGATTTTATCACTTAAATATAGAAATGTAGCAAATAGAAGATGGGTTGGGTTATTCTACATTTCTACAAATGCCAACAAAAATAAGAAGTATGAGAAACCATAATTAATTGACATGCGTCAAGTGGAGACCAAAGGAAAATAATAATACATATTTTCTCTTTTCACATGCAAATCACATGTCAATTCCCCCATCATTTTAAAACGCCTATAACTTTTTCATATGATATTTTTTTAAATCACCAAAATAACAAACGTTTTATATCTTTAATATGAGTATGATTTTGTTATATAAAAATTAAAACAAAAATTATATCATTGTGTTTTTTTGTTTGTCATTGTGTCTTTTTTCGTCATTGTGTCTTTCTGCTTGTCATTGTGTTTTTTTTCGTCATTATTTTTTTCAAATCATCATTGTGTTTTTTTAAATGCTAATAATACGGTTGTGTAATAATATAATACGTAAATATAATGATAAAATAACAACAAATTATCTAATACATAGAACACAATGATGAAAACATATTACATAATTACCTGAAACATAAAAACATAATGATTAATACATATAACACAATTACCTGAAACGTAAAACACAATGATGAATACATATAACACAATAACATGAAACGTAGAACACAATGGAACTACTTATTAAACAATGACATGAACGTAATACACAATGAACATAATACTTTTTTCTCCACAATGACTAAAACACAATGATAAGTAGAAAGACACAATAACAAACAAAATGACACAATGACGTAATCTTTATTTTAATTGTTATCTTTAATATAAGTACCAATTGATAACATAATAATCAAAATCTATAACACAATGCATAGAAAAACCTAATTAAAAAACCTAATGAATAACCAATAACATAATGTAAAAAAACCCACTAATTTTTTTTAATTTTTATATTACAATATGATACTCATATTAAAGATAAAAAACGTTTGTTGTTATGGTGAAATTAAAAAAAAAAGAATATTGCATGAAAAAGTTATGGGCGTTTTAAAATGATGATTTAATTGACATGTGCCTTGCATGTGGAAAAAAAAAAGTTAACAAAAGTGTGTTATTACATTTATGTCCTTCTATAAATTTATTATCTTAAATTAATTTCAGCATTCAAATATAAGATCAATAGATTATATTCCTTCTTACTATTCTCATTTTTATTATCCTTTGTATTTTAATTTTTCCCCATAGAAGAGAGAAGTTGTTTTTCGTATTTTTTGTATTCTTATATCATGCATATCATATGCTATTTATCAATTTTAATATCATATTAATTTCTGAATTTGTCAAGACGAACATAAGAAATTCAATTAATTTATTACATATCATATATTCATATTAAATAGTTTTATCTAAATCACTAAACTACTTGATGTTATGTTCCACGGCGGTTAATGAAGTCACCTCAATGACCTTCCTCATTGGACATTTTCTGTTCTTAAGATATTCTCAGTATATGTTGTTTGTTATTCGTGTATCATATACTTTTTATATTTTTATCTTGCAATATTTTGATTGAGTTGGTTTATTTCATTATATATTTTCATAACATGCATAAACAAAACTGCACATATTAAATTGGCAAAGATTGAATATATTTTGGATCTATGTTTAATTGGTGTTTCTTTTTAACTGGATTTGAATTGGGTTTTCGCTGATGTTACACTTGAATTTGATCTCAGATGATATGCGATTTATGTTTATATTCTTGATTTTGTAACTCTTAATCTAAGTCTATAAATATATAAAAGAAACATTGTCATGATATGATAGATGAAAAGATGAGGTTAAGATGAGGCCATGGACCGAAATTGGTTAAACCCATATGTTGTATACAAAAAATTTAAAAGTATAGAATTAATTTTAGATTAAGATGACAAATTTAGTAATAAAACATCAAATGTTACACAAAAGGTGTGTTTGAAGATTTATGAGTTATATCATTGTAAATTTTCATTTTTCAAAAACGTAAAATACGACCTTTTAGTTATATAAAGTATTTTGAGAATTATGAACTATATTATTTTCATTATTAAATAAAAATGTTACACACAGGAGCCTAAGCTAGTAAAAGTTTAATAAAAGTTTTGTTTTGCTTCGATAACTAAATTCTTCTTTCTTTTTCTTTTCCTTTTGTTTTTATTTGTCCTTTATAAACTTTTGAAAGGTCTGAAATGCGGGTCAACATCCAAGATGGTCCGTGATTACTTTTCTATATTTCTTGAGCTTATTCTAGACTGGAGTGCTAGACCCGTGAGCCCAAACGAATGGGCCAATAAGACACTATCGATACTACATGTAAATTTTCAAAATTTTCTTATCTATCTAGTTTAATAATTTACTTTTAACAAATTACGTTTTAATATAAACTATTTTAAAAATTTATACTCAATAATTAACTTATAATTATAGTTTCCTTAATCATACTATTTCAATGAATAAGATTGAAAAGCTAATAAATTCATATCTTTTTTTAAAGGCACGCTTGAAATAAAAACCAAATCTGAAAAGAAAAACCTAACCGGGCACAGGTTTTTATGCCACGCCACCCAGTTCAAATAAAACTTAAAATTGCGAGATGATAACCACAAATATGAAACTGAAACAATCAAATCAAGTAGAGTGTCCTTATTGTCATTGGGTTGATAAAAAATAATCTTATTCCGAGTTCTCCAAATAGTCCACCATGTCGATTGATAATCACCTCAATACCATATTTTTTTACTTTTTCACCCATCTTGACGAATTCAATCATTCTAAAATACTTTTAGGCCCTTTATCACTCGGAAGAACCACCTCCAACCAACGACCGATAACATTCCGAATATTTGAAGCATTCCAACTATTGGAAATTTATTTAATATGAATGGATATTTTGGTAGTGAAATTAATGAAACTCTTAATATGGTAAATTAAAAATAAACTCTTGAGTACAGTTTTATTTATGTCACGTGAAGAGTTTTACTAGAGTTTATGTTTCAAATTAAGTGAGACATTTCACTGTTTCTTGTACAAATTAGCGAGAGGCTTGTTAGGGCTCGAATTTTCAGTATCCTCAGCAAATATTATATTCAGAACAACTCCAGGATGCGGTATCCTTCAAGGTAACAGGTATCTTAAATATGTTATATAACTAACAAATTGTTCGCAGACTTTTCTTGTTTACCAGGTCAAAGACCGTTGTTATGATCTCCCGAAGACTCGCACTTGCCGTTATTAGATCGTGGCAGGAAAGGAAATGTGTTGATTAAGCGGATTAACGGCTAATTGGATTTAGTCAAAAGTTTCCTAAATTATTGGCCATATTGTTAGCTTTATTTTTGTTATAAATAGAGCCGAAATCGGATCACAATACACACACTCTAGACACACGAGACTTACTAGTACCCGCATTCTATGTAATCACGATCGAGTTTTAGCTCCACACTTGTAATCACTTTGTTATTAATAAATCGGTGCTGATAGTTTTCACCACCCGAGGTTTTTTTCTTGTTATCCTAAGGATAACAGGGTTTTTCCTCTCAACAAATCTCTGTGTTCAAGCCATTTTTACAAGCACCTAGTACCATTTTACTAATTTGGTTGTAAAATCACGTTTGTCAATTTTTGACCAAAACAATTTGGCGCCCACCGTGGGGCTACGGTGCTTCAATCCTTGAAATCCGTTTATTCCATTTTCAATCACTTTCATTCTTTTGACAATGGCTTCACAACCAAAAACCAGTTCAGTCTTTGCTCCGGCGGTCACTGCTGCTTCAAATGTCAACCTAGGACCTCCACCAGTGCCGAAGAAGAATACTCAGCCTAGAGGAGAACTTCCACCATTCGCGGGATCCTCTACACTGGTAGACCCGGTTATTTCTAACAATGACATTTTTGCTTTGATGAAACAGGTCAAAACACACATGGAGCAGTAAGAAAAGACCAACTCTAGGCTACTTAAGGAGATTGAAGGGATCAAAAAGAAGCTAGGGCAGGAGATTACTCCACTCATGCCCAGGATTCTTGATTTTGGTTATCCAGGATCATCCATCCTTCAGAATTCCGGATCCTTAGGGACACAATCAACAAGGACTCCATCTCAGCAGCAATCAGGATACTGGGGAACTTATCTTCCGGTATCTTTGGAATTACCCAGACCAACGAGGCCAGAATCCGTTAACATGCAGCTTCGTTCAACCATGCCAGCCGGCATATTCTCGTCAGGATCTCCCATGGTGTCCTCTGAAGTGCATGTTGGAGATGACATCCCAATGCAGGCATCGCCTTATCCTGAGGATGCCCTCAACGGAGGAACTGGCGCCAAGGCTTAGGATACCAAAGGCCTAGCCACGATCTCGGTAACAATTCATTTAATGCAAATTTATACACTAATCGTGGATCTGTGCAGGATAAGGGAATATCCCTCGAGATAGCCAGGGAACTGCAGAAAATGAAGGATATGATTTCCAGTATCCCAGGGATAATACATCCCATAGCTGAAGTGCCCGCAGGAAGCCACAAGTTTTCCAGGTTTACTTGGCCTATATGCGACGCAGAAATCCCTAAGAAGTTTCAAACTCCTAGCATGAAGCTGTACGACGGCACTACGGATCCTGAGGAACACGTAGCTCAGTATAGAGAAAGGATGGAGATCAACCCCATCCCCATTGACATCAAAGAAGCTTGCCTATGCAAGGGATTCCGTTCAACATTGTCTGGGCTAGCCCTCAAATGGTTATTGAGTATTCCTTCCAACACTATTACATTATTTTCTCATTTGATTAATTTGTTTAATAACGAATTTTCTTGTAGTAGATCTTTTAGGAAAATGACAGGTGACTTATATAGAATTGTTCAGCATAATAATGAATCCTTAAGGGATTACATAACCAGATTTAGCAGGGAAGCTTTGGAAATCCCCAACCTTGACATGGCAGCTGCTGTTGAAGCCTTCAAGATGGGATTAAGGAAGGATTCTCCTTTCTATGATGATCTTGTCATGACTCCATGCAGGAATCTTGATGAAGTCGGAAATAGGGCGTTAAGATACATTCGGCTAGAGGATGACAAGAAGGCTCATGGAAACTTGGTTAACCCGAAGTATGAGTCCACCAACAGGAAGTCAGACTCTTCACAAAAATTCTCCAGGCCCAAGCCTTATTCCAAGCAGGATAATCCCAGGATAAATGCTGTGAAAGAAGATGAGGATGATGAAGAGAATCCTAAAATCTCAGAATATTGTTTTAATATTGACATTGGTGGTGTGATATGTGCCATGCAGGATTTAGGTGACAAGGCTAGATGGCCTAAGAAAAATGAAAAGCCCGGATCCATCAAAGACAAGTCCAAATGGTATGCTTTCCATGAAGACTTTTGCCATCGCACTGATGATTTTATAGCACTTCGGAAGGAGATATGATACCTTCTCAGTAAAGGATACCTGAAGGATCTATTTGGAAGGAACAAGGATAAGAGTCAGGATCCTGTCAAGATAACTGAAAGGGCACCTTCTCCTCCACCCGAAGCTAAGGTTGTATCCTTTATCTTAGGAGGATCAGACATCTGTGGAACCTCATATTCAGCAGCTAAGAAACATTCCAAAGAAACAAAGATGAACAACGGAGAAAGACCTCTCCGCACTTCCATTCTGACAACTCAAAAAATCATATCCTTTGATAAGGAGGATCGATGTGATCTTGTGGATCCCAACCATGATGGTTTGGTAATCGCTTTATGTGTAGCTAACTGTTTTGTGAGCATGATACTAGTTGATGGAGGAAGCTCTGTGAACATTATCCAAATGGATGCTTTGAAGAAGATGGATATCCCGGAAACGGAGATTATCCCGAAATCCTCAGTTCTCGTAGGGTTCAGTGGCAAGACCAAGAATACTTTGGGAGAAATCAAACTTCCAATATATATTGAGGGAACTAACTCACTGCAAAAATTTTGTTTTGTTGACTCACTATCTTGTTGTAATGTGATATTGGGCAGGCCCTGGATCCACAACATGAAGGCAGTACCCTCAACTTATCATCAATGTGTGAAACTCCCAAGTCCTTGGGGAGTCATCAAAATCGAAAGTGATCAGCAAGATGCCAAGGAATGTTACGCTTCATCAATGAAGTGGACTACAAAGCCTACTCAAGCATAGCAATACAGAAATAGCCAGGGAAGGTCCTGCAAGCAAGAGAGCAGGATGTAAAAGAAGTATCTTTAGATCCTTAGAATACTGAGATCAAAGTACTATTAGGATCAAGTATTCCTGAGGATATTGAGGTGGTGTTGATATCCTTCCTAAAGAAAAGAGCTTCTACCTTCGTCTGGAAACATGAAGATATGACAGGTATCTCTAAATCTATAATTACTCATAAACTTAGTATAGATAAATCTTTCAGGCCTGTACATCAAAAGCGAAGGAAGTTTGCCCCTCAGATAAACGTTATCATACAAGAAGAAGTGTAAAAGCTTCTCAAAACCAAGATGATAAGAGAGGGAGAGATACAATATCCTAGATGGTTGGCCAATCTAGTTGTTGTCTTGAAGAAAAATGGAAAGTGGAGAGTATGTGTGGATTTCACAGACCTGAATAAGGCCTGTCCAAAAGACCCATTTCCACTCCCACACATCGACTCAATGGTGGATGCAACTGCTGGCCATGAACTGCTAACCTTCATGGATGCATCACCAGGATTTCTACAAATTCAAATGGAGCCTTCAGATCAAGAACATACAGCCTTCATGACTCCCACAGGTATATACTATTATACTGCAATGCTTTTTGGACTAAAAAATGCAGGTGCAACATACCAGAGGCTAGTCAACATGATGTTCAAAGACCAATTGGGGGACACGATGGAAGTCTACATAGACGACATGGTGGTAAAGTCAAGAAAGGCTGAAGATCATCTCAAAGACTTGGCGACAGCATTTGACATCCTCGACGAGTATAACATGAAGCTGAACCTAGCCAAGTGTCATTTTGGTGTCAAAGCAGGAAAGTTTCTTGGATACATGGTCACCAAGAGAGGAATAGAAGCCAGCCCTGAATAGATCAAAGCCATCCTGGACATCAAGTCACCAAGAAATGTTAAAGACGTCCAAAGATTGACTGGAAGAATAGCAGCTCTCAACAGATTCATCTCAATATCTTCAGAGAAGTGTAAAGACTTCTATGATATCCTGAAGAAGAATCAAAAATTCGAATGGGGAGAAAAGTAAGAAAGGGTATTGGTATCCTTGAAGGAATACCTATCCTCAGCACCGCTCCTGATGAAGCCAGTTGATGGTGAACCATTATCCTTGTACTTAGCTGTTTCCGGAAGTGCAATAAGTGCTGTCTTAGTCAAAGATCATGAAGGTCAACAACATCCAATATATTACGTAAATAAAAGTCTACTAGATGCTAAATTTAGGTATTCCTATCTTGAAAAGTTAATTTTAGCGAATGGCCTCTACCAAATTAAGACATTATTTTGAAACTCATGTTATTCATGTAAAAACTAACTATCTTATTAAAGCTGTTTTGAGAAAACCATAAATGTCAGGTAGGATGGCAAAGTGGGCTGTGAAACTTAGTGCATACGATATCTTGTGTGAACCAAGGACAGCCATCAAATCTCAGGCACTTGCCAACTTTGTGGCTAATTTTAGCTAGGATATACTTGAGGAAGTAGAAAAGGAAGTTCAACAACTGGAGATAAAGGAAAGTTGGACTTTGCATACCGATGGTGCCTCCAACATAAGAGGAACAGGTCTAGGTATCCTGCTAAAATCGCCATAGGGGGACATTATACCTCTATCTATATCTTGTGAATTTCAGACTACTAATAATGAGGCTGAGTATGAAGCCTTAATAGATGGTTTATAATTAGCTAAGGATATGAAGGTCAGGTATCTTCAAGTTTATGTTGATTTTTTGTTATTAACTAACCATTTTAATGGCTCTTATGCACTAAATGCTGAAAACTTAGCGAAATATTTAGAAATAGTTAAGCAATTAGCTATGTATTTCGAAACATTTGATATAGTACAGGTACCAAGAGAAGAAAACACTGAAGCAGATGCTTTGGCAAATTTAGCATCAGCTCTCAAGATCCCTGATGACATCAAGATACCCATCATACATATCTTCACTCCAGCAACAAAGGAGAACTACGAAGTCTTGAAAACTTTGAATCCTAAAGATAATTCAGTATCTTGGACCGATCCCACAATGCGGTATCTTCAGGATAACGAGATTCCAGAAGGAGAAAATCCAAGAGCTTTTCGAATGAAGATAACCCAGTATATCATCCTAAATGACGTTTTGTATAGAAAGTCACTTGCAGGTCCATACTTGAGATGCTTGGAATATCAAGAAGCACAAGAAGTTCTCAAGGATATACATGAAGGTGATTGTGGAAACCACACTGGGGGCAGAGCCTTAGTATCCAAGATACTGAGGACAGGTTACTTCTGGCCGACAATGAAAAAGGACGCAATGAACTTCTCCAGAAAATGTGATGCTTGTCAAAGACACAGCAACATCTTGCATCAACCAGCTGAACCATTATATCGTATCATATCCCCATGGCCATTTATGAAATGGGGAATGGACATTGTGGGAAAGCTGCCCAAGGCTCCTGGTGGAAAGGTCTTTATGCTGGCTATGACAGATTACTTCTCCAAGTGGATCGAAGAAGAGACATCTGTCCAAGTTAAAGAAAAGGATGTGATCTCATTCATCAAATGCAATATACTGACAAGATTTGGTATCCCGGCAGAGATTGTCTGTGACAATGGATCACAATTCATCGGTCGTAGAACAACCAACTTTTGTGAAAGTTGGAGAATCAAGATGGTAACTTCAACTCCAGTACATCCTCAAGCTAATGGTCAAGCAGAATCTAGTAACAAAATCATCATCAACAATTTGAAGAAGAAATTGGGATCCAACAAGGGAAAATGGGCTGAAAAACTACCATTTGTTCTTTGGGCTAATAGAACCACTTCAAAAAATGCAACGGGACAAACACCCTTCTCCTTGGTCTTTGGGGCCGAAGCTATCCCTACGGAGATGGTGAACCCCACAGCAAGAACCAGCATCCAATATACTGACTCCAACAACCAAAGCCTCACTGAAGACCTTGACACTATTGATGAACTCAGAGATCTTGCTAAGGTAAGAATAGCAGCATACCAACAAAGGATAGCCAAATCCTACAACAAGAATATTCGGATTCGAAGATTCCAAATAGGAGATATGGTGTTAAGAAAGGCATTTCAGAATACCACTAACCCAGCAGATGGAAAGCTTGCTCCAAAATGGGAAGGTCCTTACCTGATTGATTCAGAAGCAGGAAAAAGGGCCTACAGGTTAATCACTATGGAAGGTGCGCCTATACCAAGATCCTGGAAAGCTATCCACCTTAAAGCATATTTTTGTTAATATCCTTGACTAGTATGTTCGTATCCTTAGGATAAAGGTAAGTTCCCTCATCTATTTTATACTCTTTGAACTTTATTATTTCTAAATTAAGTTTACTGACTTAAGCATCGGAGGGGTGTTAGCCAGGCTAACACCCACCCCTCATCAAGAGCTTAGTGTTTTGCAGTTATCCTAAGGATATGTTATCTTCACAACAGTCAGAGGCTGATCACCTCACATAAGAATAAGATATCCCTGATATCTCCTAAGGTTTAAAGGTCTTCACCTTTCCAACAAACGCCTGGAGCGCACGAATAAGATATCATGGATATCTTCTAAGGTTTAAAGGTCTTCACCTTTCCAACGAACGCCTGGTGCGCACGATGATTCGGATATAGTTCGAGGCAGGCGGACCAGACCAGCTGATAATTTGTTTATTGTTGGCTATATACCGAATCCTTAAGATAAGTGGCAGACGTGTCACACGTACGGTTTATAACATTTTCATGTTATTTAAGGTTTATAACATTTTCATGTTATCTCAAGTTTTGGCATTTACAAGCCCGTACGTTTGGGACTTTCCCCAGTATTATCTCAAGCTTAGACATTTTCATGTCTCCCAAGTAAAGGCCTAGTCGCTAGTGAAAAGGCTTTATCGCCAGTACAAAGGCCTTGTCGCCAGTAAATGGGCTTTATCGCCAGGATTATCTAACTTTGTTTTGACAGATCGAAGATTGAACAAATCGCTAAATCTAGAGATATTGCAAAGTTGTTTTTAACTTAGCAAAATTCCAGCAAGCAAAATACCTAAAAAGATCAACAGTTGGGGACATCATATTTAAGCTAACTAGATTTATAAATGATCTCCATAAAGGTATTCTTTACACTTAGTTTTGACATACAATTTATGTTTCAAGGTATGATCTTTTGGTTTGATTGTGATAACTCACACAAGGCATAAGGATAGATTATCCTTAAGATATTTTATTTCAATTCCTAATAAGTCTTTTGATTATGTTTTCTAAAAATATATATCTTAAGGATATTTATGTTCAGGATATATGATCCTCAGGATATTTTAATAAATAGTCTTAAAGATATATTTTCTGGAACTATAATCCTCAAAATATTCTAGAAGCATGTTTTTAAAATACATTATCCTCGAAGTAACTTATTAAAGACATGTAATCTTCTAACTAAAACTTACAAATTACTGAACACAATGCTTAAAGCCAAAAGATTATATTATTACTAATCATAAGTGCAGGACATTAAAAAGGCAACACCCAGGTTTTGTCTTGAAAAGCCAAGATCCCTCCACCCGAATATTGCCAGATGTTCAAAAGTCAAAATAACATGGGCTTCGTCTTGGAAAGTCAAGATCCCTCCACCCATGTACCCTAATATCCTAAGCATAATATTGTTTCAAGACAGAAAAGTAAATTAATCAACAACCATTACAGCCCAACATCAGACCAACAAACACATAAAAAATTGGACTCAAGCTTTTTCTTTACCGCCATCACTGCCTAATTGATCGGCATCACCAACCGCCTTCACCGTATCCTTGATCGCCACCTCCACAGCCTCCTCCGCAGCCTTCTTCGCTCCACTTGGACCAGCTTCCTCCATAGTTTCCCTATTAAGCTCAGTCAAGACTCTCTCCCAACCAGCTACATCCCAAAAGGGAGTATCCAAACCAGCATCCTTTGCTTCCTTAGCCATCCTGAGCCGGGACTGGAATACAGAGACAGCAGCCGACTTCTTCGCCCCCTCCATGGCCTCATGAACCTTTACCAAGCATTCCGCTTCCTGGTGAATCAGCTCCTTCTTGGCCACTGATAGCTCTTGTTTCACGTCATCCAGCTCTTTGATATTCTTGTCAAGAAGACTGGTCTTGGTGGTCCCTATCTTCACCAATTTAGAAATGCGGGTCTGGGCTTCATGAAGTTCAAGGCTCATGGCAGTGAACCGGGAGGAAAGAAACTCAAGGCCCTACAAGGATAAGGAATTCTCAATATATGTTATCTTCAGGATATGGGAAATCGTGACGAAAGGGAAGGATACCTGTTGAGTCTTACTCATAGCATCATGGAAATCAATGTCGTACACAAGAATGGAGTCACTGGTCTCTTGACTCTCCCGTTTCTTAGAACCTTTCGCTTGGCTGCCTTCTGGACGAGGGATAGAGCTAGGGACGGGTTCCTTCTTGATAGTGATTCGGGTGGATACCATGCTGTCAATATCGTCAAGAGCAAAAGCAGGAGCAGACTTGCCTACAAATATGTAGGTTAGTATCTCTGATCCTTAAAATTCCTACTAATATCTCAGTAATTCTTACCAGACATAACGGAGCTCGCCGACGGAGATGGTTATTGAAGGCCTGACTGGAAATAAAATGTCCTCTCTTCCTCGTCAATAAGAAAGAAAGAGGCAAGCCTATCCTCGGTTTCTCTGGTGGGAGGGGAAATCTTGAAGAACTTCAAAGCTGAAAAAGACAAAAAAAACATATCAGTTATAAAGATTATCGGCATACATCTTCAAGATAATGTATCATACTTTTGGCAACCCAAAAATACGGAAGATCCTCAGGATGAGGGAGACCATCTCTCCTGACAAAGAAGAATTGTCTCTTCCACTGATCGTTATTTTGGGTATTTTTAGAAACAAGTGGGGTACGACCGGATCTAGTCTTGAGAAGGTATCTAAAGGAACCATGACTACGAAGAACATACACAGAAGCAAGTTCAGAAAGGATGAAATCAAGCGCGTGGTCAGCAATTAATCTTTCCAAAACAAACAAGGTCCTCCGAACTATAGGCATGGTTTGGGCAAAACTAAGACCAGTTCTACTAAAGAACTCGGTGGTAAAAGAAGGAAATGGATAAGAAAAACCGATTTTAAACGGCAAAAATGGAAAGCAAATCTAGGTTTTTGAAACAAGATCAGAAGAAAGCTCTGTTGGGTTTTAACAAGATTATCAAAGTCATAAAATCCCAATTTTATGAAAAACACAGCAAAAATAAGTTTTAAATCTTGTTAGTTTATAGTGCATAAAACAAATTTTACACATGCAAAACCCAAGCCCATATCTAAATATGAAATACATACTATCAAACACATGCATGACACTAAGAGTCCATGCATGTAAAAA
Source organism: Bidens hawaiensis (assembly GCF_021521415.1). Taxonomy (NCBI): domain Eukaryota; kingdom Viridiplantae; phylum Streptophyta; class Magnoliopsida; order Asterales; family Asteraceae; genus Bidens; species Bidens hawaiensis. The sequence continues at coordinate 20,185 of NW_027491564.1, forward strand.
CTACCTTTCAAGAAGCAAAACCGGATGATGAAGAGGATGGTTGGAAGGCAAGAACTTCAAAGGAAAAGTCCTCAAGCTTGCATACCCTAAGCCTCTGATAATACACCTTGATTAGCTAGGATTTACACTTGAAAGCACCTCCTTCTTGTTCCTTGTTCTTTGGCTGAATTCAAAGAGAGGAAGAGAGGGAGAGTATTTTTGATGTCTTGTGTAATAGTCTCTTGTGTTGTGAGAGAGAGTTAGGAGAGTTATGAAAGGCACCACCCAAGGTAACCAATCATCACTCTTGCATGTACCCACTATCTTAAAATTAATAATAAAATAAGACAAGGGTGAGAGAGAGAGAGGGGGGGGGGGGGGCATTCTTTCCTTTGTTTTTATTATTTGCAAGGTTTCCATTTATATACCTTGCATTATGTCATACACAATGCTTTGTGTTATATAACTTGTAATGTGTCATATAGCTTGCATTGTGTCATGCACAACAATATTATGTTATACACAATGCTTTGTGTTATACATACTTATATTGTGTCATACACAATGCTTTGTGTTATTCACACTTATGTTGTGTCATACACAACAATAACACATTATAGGTAACATGCTTAACATATTGTTACTTAACCATTTTAAATAACAATATGGAATGCTCTTTCTCTAACCATAAATCATCCATATGATTTATTTATTTCACAAGTACATTTTATTTAGAAACCCCTCTCCAAATAACTCAAGTGTTAATATTCATTTGTTATGATCATATCATATATAAACAAATATTATTGGTGTTTGTCTAGCTTGTTATTAGGTATGACCCGACTTGGATCATGACGTACTAGCCATATCAATAATAATATATATGTCTTGGGCATACCGAGTCCAACAAGCGCAGCATCAAAAGGTCTAAAAATAGTTCCAGCAGGAAAACAACCCCGAGATTGAAGATTCGCGATATCGGTGTTACTAAAAATTCATATCTCGTTCGCAGGACTTGCAAGGAGATTCTGAGACACAAAATCCTCAATACCGGAAGGACAAGGTTTTGGACTCATGATTTCGCGAATATAAAGAAGTGAAAGAAGAAAGAAGAAAGAAGTTACCTAGATAGAAGGGAAGATGGATAGAAATGTTATTTATCCGGGAAATTATATAGACGACCTAGGTTTTGGCGAATCACCAGGACGACTGACACGTGCATCAAAGATCCACCACGCATGCGAAGATTTAAAATTCAAATTTCAAAAATTTTACAGCTGTAAACCATATCTACAGTTGTTAAATTTGGGGACAATTGTTAGGGCCCGGATTTTCAGTATCCTCAGCAAATATTATATTCAGAATAACTCCAGGATGCGGTATCCTTCAAGGTAACAGGTATCCTAAATATGTTATATAACTAACAAATTGTTCGTAGACTTTCCTTGTTTACCAGGTCAAAGACCGTTGTTATGATCTCCCGAAGACTCGCATTTGCCGTTATTAGATCGTGGCAAGAAAGGAAACGTGTTGATTAAGCGGATTAACGGCTAATTGGATTTAGTCCAAAGTTTCCTAAATTATAGGCCATATTGTTAGCTTTATTTTTGCTATAAATAGAGCCGAACTCGGATCACAATACACACACTCTAGACACACGAGACTTACTAGTACTCGCATTCTATGTAATCACGATCGAGTTTTAGCTCCACACTTGTAATCACTTTGTTATTAATAAATCGGTGGTGATAGTTTTCACCACCCGGGGTTTTTTCCTTGTTATCCTAAGGATAACAGGTTTTTTCCTTGCAACAAATCTCTGTGTTCAAGCCATTTTTACAAGCACCTAGTCCCATTTTACTAATTTGGTTGTAAAATAACGTTTGTTAATTTTGGACCAAAACAAGGCTTATATGTCTAAAAAATATATGAAGAGAAGTCTTAGAACAAAAAGGATAATCTTAAAAAAAAAACCTTAGTATATTTCTTTTTCCATGGAATATTGTAGAGGAAAACTCTCTAAACTTCATCTTCATATTATCTAGACACTAAACTATCCAGTGTAGCCTCAGGCATGTGGCCTTCCCTGGCTGTACATACTGTTTAATCTATTGTACCCGAGAGACAGACGGACTACTTAGTAGAAACCCGAAATCTGTTTTAAGCGACCCGCGTTGAACACGAACATCCACAACCGCCAACATTAGTTTATTCTTTCTTGTAGCAAAGGATCATACAAGAGGGTGCAAATCAAGATCTCATTGAATACTACACAAAGGATCGTTTGAGAATACGCGATTCAGGAGCTTAGTTAATGACCATTGTGATGAAGGCATAAGACGAAGTTATAAAATGAAGTACCCGATGAAGGCACCATATCTTATCAATTTTGAATATGAAAACTTGTATATTATATTCATTTTACTCAATTTTGTAAACGATATTGTGCTCGTATATTTCCCATTACTTAAGAGAGCATCGCTAGCGTTTATTTTAATTTATTTTTTTTAATAAAAGAGTAACTCATGTTCTACAATCTTAAAACCGATTTTCGTGAGATTGTTGCTACAATTTTAAAACCTTATTTATAAGGATTTTGGGTTCACGAAAGAATTGATATAAAAGTTATTTGAATTTTTTCATAAAACTTTTAGAAATGATTTTGGAAAATATCATTTGCAGTACAACATCGTTTTTAGATATTTTAAAAGATTGGAGTACAATGTTATATCTAAAAAAAATACTAACAACCGTGTTAGAAACGGGTTTTGGATAAGAACTGAGGTTTTATGTCTAACAACTATGTTAGAAATGGTTCTTAGCAAACCGTTCATTTTAAAATGATTTTTGTAATCGTCTGTTTTCTAAAAGTTATGTTAGACGTTATTTTTCTAACTTGTGGGTTAGACTGGGTGTATTACAAAATATGTTTAAATATCAAACATGCGTGTAATATACGATTTATTATATATATAAACATATGTGTTTAAAACGTTTTGTGTAAACATTAATTTTCTAACGGGCGTGTTAGAAAATAGTGTAGTGAGACGTACATGTGTATTGTGATGAAATAGTGCACAAAAGATTCCACCTATGTTTTTTCATATTCCTCCCATTAAGTTACTAATAATTCACGCATTAACTTAGTGTTAATGGAGTGACTTCTGGGTTTAGAAAAAAACCAACAATTTAAAAGGTTTTGCCTCAACGTTTAATGTTTTATGTATGTATTATCCTTCGTCTAACGTGCGCGTTAGAATCGTTTAAGTTCTAATATGTTGTTAGAAATTGTTTATTTTATAAACCATACTAACTGAAAATGTTTAATGTAAACATTTAATTATCTAGCTTGTGCGCTAGAAACAATTAGTAATGATTTCTTTTATAGACTCTATCCTTGGAAAATGTTATACGTAAACGTTCAAGTTTATAACGTGCGCGTTATAATATGTTTTTTTACTTGCGTGCTAGAAACCGTTTTAATACACGGGTATTAAACCTATAACGTATAAAACCATTTGATATTTTAGGTTTTTATTTTTGATTTTATAAGCCCTTATTGATATTATTAATATAATATCTTGTAAAACTAAAGAAATGTTTTAGAATGATTTCTTAAACAAAGTTTTGCATATTTTAGATAATTCAAAACGGTTCACTACTCATGCTAAAAGTAGTACATGTTAAATTATGATAACATTCTCAAGGATACTTTGTGGTGGAAACAACTTAGTGTTGTGCGAACAAGATAGATTGTTCAAGCTTCGCTACTTTAGTGTAGTAATTGTAGCAACTTGATGTTGTTTTGAACATACTTGTTCAAGAGTATAGTTTCAAAATTGAAACGACGATATTACGATATGTATGCATGGATTTTTATTTGAGGGAGTATCTTAATACATAACATACAATGATATCATTGAGATGATTCCTGTCGCATGATGAAAGTGTTGAAGATAATAACACTTTGAGATTTGATGTATAGATGTCGTCTGTTTATCCATTTGAATTATTAGTAAAGTGCTTTACACTTTATGTTGTAGTTTCGCTTATATTATTATTTTGTGTTCAATATATTCGGATAACATGTGCAGTTTTACAACCAACTACAACAATTTTTTTATGACGATCAAAATTATTTAAGATTTTTTAACGAAAAATTTATGTTTAAAAAGGGAATAATTTAAAATGGATAGTTTAAAAGGAATTTTGCATAAGAAACAACTTGTGAGTTGTTGCGTTGACTAAATTCTATGATGACACATCAAATGTCTAACCACATCATGAGAGTGTTATGGAATAATGTGGTGAGTGTATTAAGATGAAATACACAATAATGTAATATTTACCTCTTTGGAAATCAGTAAATATGAATTAAAATATGTTAATGAATTATTTAACTCCTTGGAGATTCACTAAGTGTTAATTATAACATATGACTTAATATATGCTAATGGGATATTTAAATTCCTGAATATTCATCTTGAAAATTCACCGAGTGTGAATCATAAGAGATTTATCATGTTATTATTGTAATTGAATTTAAGTAAATCTTAAGACATTTATTATAATATGCTTACATTAGCGATGAATATATAGATGTTTCTAATCCCATCCATTTTGTTTGAACTATGTGAAAGTTTGTCTTTCCATTTGGGAGAGTATCTCAATAAATAGTTTCAAGAGATAACAATGAAATGTATAAATCACTTCATGCAAATGTGAATTACAAGAGTTTGAGTGTCAATCTAGTTGACTTTATCTCAGCATAATAGTGACTGTAGACGGGTAACTTTCATCTTGTTGGTAATGAATGTATTCATCAAAATGATTTGGATTAAGATTTATGTTCAAAGTCCATATAAGTCGATGGTGAATCCTTGAAGATCAAATGCAAAAGAGTTATGCTCCTTAAATGAATGAAAAGTTATGAATGCTCAATATGCAATAGCTTGTGAAACTTTCCTGAATATTAAGGTTTGGGGATTATGAATAAGTCTCATAATTTTGTCTAAACAAAGGATTGAGCATTTCAAAGAGATATTGTAATGGCTGTGAAGGATCAGAATGATGCATCTTCTGCTCACATGCTAAAGTATTTGTAACACCGTGTAAATACCCTATTTAATTTTGGCCTAAAAATATAAATTATGAAAGTTGAGGGACTGAAAATAAAACTTCTGGTTTTCTTGAATCTTCACGCCACACGAAGCTGAGACTAATTTACTTCGCGCTACACGAAGTTGCTGGCATACAATTTAAGAATGCTGATTCTTCGCGCGACGTGAAGTGATACTTCGCACGACGCGAAACCTGATTAAGTAATCTAATCCATGTGTGCTACCACATGTCAACACGTGGCATCACTAGATTGACATGTAAGAAATTGCGGAGTAAAGGCGGTTCACGCGATGCGCAGATCCTTCGTGTGACGCGAAATTGGCCAAAATCTGGCTATAAAAGGGCAGCTACGGGTTTCACTTCAAACCATCCCAAATCACTTCCATTCTCACATATTTAACCTAGGAGTGCGTGCCAAGGTTTTCCGAAGTTTCGAGGGCTTGTTTTCGCGACAAAACGAGGTTCCGAGACGCTACTAACAACCCACTGCTCTATTAAGCGAAGCACTAACCGACGAGCTGCCAATTTTCTTAGTTCTTATTCTCGAGTATCCGACTAAGGTAGGAATTATGCTTTAGTTATTTATTATGCAGTTATTTAGAACCTAGTTAAGGGTATAGTCGTTAACCGTAACTGATTTTCCAAATAATATTTTATTAAACTAATGATGCTACTTCCACAAAGAAGTAATGTTATCAAAATTATATTTTGACCGGCATGCAGTAACTGGACGGGGGATATCATTAGTAGACTCTTCTTGCCTAAGGTAAGGAATTCGTACAAATCTCAATCAACCGCGGGATCCGTTTACTTACCTGGAGAAGTTTGCCAACATGATAGACTCTATTATGCCAAAGCATGCCATACCAAACGTCATATGTAACTACAACTTAAAGTCTGCTGATCAGATCAAGATTCTGCTGAACTAAATCAGACTTAAAGTCTGCTGATCTGACCAAGAGTCTGCTAAACTGAAACAAAGTTAAAGTCTATTCATTAATCAAGAAACACCATCTAGGTACTTATGTACGCCTATTACCAATACATGATAATAGCATAATGAGGAAAAGGTTCTGATATCACCGAACTGACAACACCAGGTGAACACATTAAACCTTTTACCAACTGAACTGATTTTACTCTTTTAATAAATGGGTTGTTTATTGCAAAGAGCCTGATAAATGTTTGAATGAGATTATTTGTCTCTAAATTCGTTATAATACAAAATAGATAATAAAAAGCAACTCAGACCGAATACACATGTGTCTGGATCCATACATAACTGATAATTGGCATACAAAACCAAGTCAGTCTTAACTAGTTCTCCAACAGGGTTACATAGTTTAGGGGAATGCTGTCTCCGAACAGGGGCTATGTATTCGGGAAACCTTTGAATTGCGTGTGTAGGGAAGTGATATATATCCCGGGAATGACATGCGTTCCCGCTGAGTTTGTGAAACAAAAAACTATGTTTGTATTTAACAAATGTTATTAACTATTTTATTGAATCAACGTTTCATCAACATATAGCTGACGTGTTTTTCCAACCTATGTAGGTAATTAAGTGATGATGAATGATAGACAAGGATTTAGAGTCATGAAGATAGAAGATCGCTCGGGATGGCTCAATTTTCATTATAAATCCTTGTAATAATAATAACACCGCTTTGTAACCGAAAACTTGGGTATTTAATTTCCAAAAAATTTTACAATGTAAATTAATATTTTAATAATATATAAGACTTCCGCTAAAATAAACCCGCTACTCTGATATATTTACAAAACAGGTACCAACCGGGTAGTCACGCCTAGGCCCTAGACTGGGGTGTGACAGGTCGGTATCAGAGCCATTGGTTTCAGCGAATTAGGTATTGATATGTTAGTACCTAAGCTTTAACAATTTTTTTGATAAGTAGGGATAAGCTATGATTGGTAGTCTACCTATCCCCAAGTATATATCTGTGCATATGTCGTACATAAACTACTACGGGCAAAGGCGTCGGGTAGCGAGACGATCGAAACCTGCACATGAGTCTGAGCCGTCTGATAAGGCCAGTTTTAATTTTGGTCATAAGTAACCAACTGATTCGGTATATCCAACTGACCCGGTGAATTTAAATCCTGTTGATCTGAACAATCTGAATAATCGATGAATCTTAATAATCCAACTGATCCTACAATTCCAACGAATCCGATGAACCCAACGTACCCGATTGATCAAATAGATCCATATTTGGCTTACAGAAGTGAACTGATGTATGCTCCTAGTAGCCTGCAGATGCCTATAGAAATATCAAGTGATACTTCGGAGAGCATCCCGCAATATTATCCGTCTGTGATGTGCTAAAATTAGTATAATAAAAGCACGCTAATCTAAACACTAAGTAATAAATTATAGCCTCTTAACTAAACTAAAACTACTAACCGGCAAGTAAACCGGTCGACTCTGATACAGCTAAGTAAGTCTGGATATCGAACCCATGAGACTCTTTTAATTACGTAAACTAGCTAAATTAGACTCAACTACATACACGACTATTTATTTATTAATTGTTTGGGGGGGGGGGGGGTTACTAATAAACTAATTTTAAACTAATTAAGAAAACTAAAGATGAGTAAACTTAGAACTTGGACTTTATTCAGATGATGATGAGATAACTACCTAGGCTAGAATCCCCTAAATTTCAGTCGTTAATTAATCGGGAAAATATTTAGTTATGGACTGGGATCGTCAAATAGATACCTAAGAGAAAACCCGAACAGGACCCCTGACCCTTCTCAAGAGACACCTATGGGTTTCTAATAAGTTTTAACGCACACCAGTATTAAAAATCAAGTTTCCTTACGGTCACCTAATTATTTATGACTTAGTTCCTTTATATGAAATCCTACCTTACAGCACGGAAATCAAAGACAGTTTAATATATTTAATTGATTCAATACACAATAATTAAATAATCAAACCTAGACGGACTCCTTACGAAGAACTAAATTTAGCAAGATCAAATAATAAAGATCTTCAATAACCTAGCACTTTACAGATTTAGGTTAGAAGTACACTTAGGTTTATTTAATTAATAATTATTATTCCTATGATCTAATCGCGAATCAATCATAAGATAGTCAAAAACACAAAGTAGATGACCTAATAGCAACCTATCATAATGAAAAACAATAATCAAGGCAACTATGGAATAATAACAATTAATCAAACAATCCTAAGCATCCATACGCATCAATTTAATATAATTAAACCTTTTACTAAATCATAAAGACCATAACGATAAATAAATCCCAAATCAAAACACAACGTCAAAGTAGGTTCATCATAAGCCTAGGCAGTCTATAATGTTTAGCCTATCATTATAAAATCAAACAAAACAAACTTAAAGGAAATCATGGTGAAAAATAAATAAGAACGGAAGATTAAAGGCGATAAAACCCGTGGTCTTCGTTCTTGGATGATAAGCCCTTCGCCGGCTGATTCCTAGCCTTCAAACCCACAAAATATTGCAATCCTAAGCTCCAGGAAACTCCAAATTCGGCTCTGGTTCGCATGGTCTGCTTGGGATTAAGTTTAGGGGTGTTTATATAGGTTTCCTGGGCCCAAAACTGATAAAAAACGAAGAAAATTCGAGAATTCAGGTCCCCGTCGCGCCGCGCGGTGGGATTTTGCCTCCCGATCGCGCGACGCTCCGGATGAAGGGGGGCTGATCGGTCCGGTTCGTTTCCTAATGCGGTCTGGTTCAATTCTGATGCGCCGGTTCACCGGTTTGGCTTGTTTTAGCTCTTTTTTCGCCCTTTTAACCATGAACAAGTCCCGGAACCTGCATATTCAATTATGTTAGCAGTATACATATCCTAATAAAAACCGAGCATAAACTAATAAAATATTATATAAAATGTACACGGGATTTATGTATATTAAGCATTATATCAGTCTGACATACCGACCTACCATTCGTCAGATGATATGGAGGTTCAAAGTAAAATTAAGCAAGAAACTAGTACAGATTCATCCAGTTGGATGGACTGTCACTCTGACCAGAGCATGTGGCACTTCGGGTCGCCACCACTAGGTTCTCAGAACCCACACACTGTAGCCGGACCGAGTCACGGACCGACTCATTATTATGAAATTCTGCACTTTCCTCCATATCATGGTCCTGTACCTACAATATGTGAACTGGCAAATGAAATATGGGAAAAAGCCCGTCCGGTAGAGGCATTTTATACTACAAATATCCCCGACGAGGAGATGCAAGCCTATGTGGAGAAGCCTCATCTATACCAGAAGGAAACTGCTTATCTCTTTCCATCTGCATCTACACCGGTGGGATATCCAAATCAACCCAACGTGGTGATGGATGAGCTAAGGAATGAAAGGATCAAGAAAAAGAAGATAGGCGACAAGATTATAAAGAAATGCGATAAGATGAAAACTCTTGTGAAGAAATTGTCTAGGATTAGGAATATATATATGTTGTTTGAGCATGTTTTATTTCCGTCCCTCTGTAATGTATATGTGAAATAAATAAAAGATCGTGTGTACTGTGTATGAATCTGTGTATTTTACTGAATTACAGAATATCTGAACAAAGAAATCAAGAAAGTCAAGATGATAAGGCAAAGACCCCTGAAAATAATAAAACAATATCGGAAGAGTATGTTGGGGGTATCCGCGATATGATAAAAGAAGTGGTTACGCCACTGATTAAAGAAGCATAACTCCTTTGATTAAAATGGTTCAAGACCATACTGCAAATTCTAAAAGCATGGCAAAGTCAATGAAACGTGCACACCCTGTAGGTTCCCTGGACGGATCAGCACGGGATATCTCAATCTACACAGGTGCGGAATCCCTGCGTAGGTCGTTACGAGTGTAGAACACGAATCAAACAAACACACGATACGTATAAACGAACACACGTTATATTATAACCGAACACGTGATATAATCACTGAATACACGTCTCTCGACTCACTGAACAACTCGATAAACAACTCGATTCACTTTAAACAAACCGTAACCTAGGAATATATATACACGACAACTTCGCCTGGCATGTTCAGGCGAAGTTGTCCATAACTTCGCTTGACTAACAAGTTCGCCTAAACAGCGAACTTGTAGGTAACTTTGCTTAAGACATATAAAACATAATTAATCATTACAGACTCGATTACAGACACACGACTATGAACTACTGACATTATGCACCAACAGACTCCCCCTTGGCAGTAGCTTCATGTCTTGATCTTTAAGCACGTGTCTTGTAATCTTCAATCTCTTGTCTTCATGCATGTACTCCTTCTCTCACGCATACCGTGACTACTCGCTGATATTTCCTCGCTTCGTCTTTCCAAGCAGGAATATAAAATATCTTCTTTTCATTTAACACCTGCAGATCAGCTTTCGATAAATTAACAAGATGCATCGGATCATACACTCTTAGCACTTCTTGTTCGTCTTCGTCTTCCATCACGGCTTCAGCAGTCTAGCAATCCACATACCACCATTTAAGATTCTTCAACACATCTTGAGGCATAGTCTTCATTGGAACCTCCTTCATGCATCGAATCGGTTTGTATTTCATCACCATCCATGGCTTGCCATCTGCTCTCATTCCTCTTTCCTTATCTTCCACTAGCTTTCCCTTCTGTGGCTTTAATAACTCAAACTTCTTTTCTTTAATACTTTCTTTCCACACGATTTTCCCAATAACTCTCGCCATGTTGTCGTCGCTTCTATTAATCAACCCCAATCTAGCCAAATCCTTCACCTCACATTCAGGCAATGTATTGAGAGATCTCAACGTCCTTTTAAAATACTGAATACCATCAAAACGTTTCACCACAAACAACTTTAACTATTCATCATATAACCAACAGATAATGCCTTTCTTTGACTCATCGTACCCTTTAATATTATAACTTTTCTTGAACATTGTAGGTACCACTGGCTTCTTCGTTTTGATAAACCAATGAGCATAGCCTTCCTTCCATCTAGGCTGCTTCTCCCATTCTGTATCATCACCTACTGTATCTTGACATACATCTGACTTTTAAACTTTAGGGATCTCGTGTTCAACATTCTCCTCAACTATTTCACCTTCTTCAACACCATCTTCAATCACTATTTCAGCACCAATCTTTTCAATCTCTTCGACTGGTAGAACATCATCTTCACACATAAACTCATCATCTAACATATCATCATCTAATTCCTTCAAGGCATCGATCACATCATCTCCCATCTCCTCGTCATCTACCAACACCACCTCATCACCACCAGAACTGCCAGCTGCACCTGCAGACTCCCCCTGAGCTGTGGAAGTCCCAAGAGCTTGAGTAGTTCTTGGCAACCCACCACCTGCACCTTTCGATGCATTGGGATCATCGTCTCTGTCATTCTTCTTCTTTGTCCTGAGCTCGTCGCCTTTACAGCTCGTCTCCCCCTGAGATGCCAAGAACTCCTTCATAGCATCTATAATTTTTCCATGTTCAACCAGGAGGGACGACTGTAGTTGATTTTCTGCTACTAGGCGCTGAATAGCCTGGGTCTGGATAAGATTTATCCTTGATTGCTCAGCCACGACCCGTTCAAGTGCCGCTATTCTTTCCGAGTCTGATAAGGTTGCATCGAAATCGAACCTCATATGTGATAAATCTTGAGAGAACTGAGGTGGGATTTCAAATGTAACCGGGACATCAGAAGTAGTTGTGGACGTAACCGCAGGTGGTATCGTGACCGACAACCCTGCAGTGTGAACCACTGTCGACTCAACAACCTGTGCAACAACCTCCGACAGAGTAAGCGTTGGAGGCGGCAACGATACAATATCTGGAGTCGTCAGCTGGAGTGTGATAGATGGGAGGCCAACAGATGATGTTGTAGCCACCACGGGTACATCCGTGGCGCTTGAACTTGTAAACGGAAGTGAAGAAGGAATAAGAGTCATACCGGACAAGGCGGGTGGAGCAAAACGTACTATCCTTGAAGTCTCTCCAGCTCCTGAACCCATACCTGCACGTTCTCTTCTAGATCTGCGAATCAACTGCTGAACTTCTTCTTCATAGTCTGCCTCAATATCATCATCAGCAGTTCTCTTCCTTTTCCCAACCGTTCTTTCTTGTGTCACCAACATCCTTCTTGCCTCATCCATTACATCATCAAAATCGGAGTCAGCCACCGTTGTAGCTGCCCTAATCACTTCCACAGTTGAAACTCTTGCAGCCGAGACCTGAATCTCTTCTGCTGGATTCATACTATCCATGTCAAAGAATCCTTGGCCGCCAAAAGCAGCATCAAGGTCTACTTCTTCCTCAGCTGACACAACAGGCACAGCAGGTACAGCTTGAGGTGCTCCCGCCTGTTGTGGTCGAGGATCTCTAAACTCGTCCCCATTAGCAGGAACATACTCCGGGTTGATTAAATACCCAAAGAGTGGAGTATGCCTGGGACGGAGCTCAGGTTTGCTCCACGCGCTCGACGTCCTGCACTGAGCGAAGATACGTTTGTTCACACTCTCCACGTATCTGATCGGGCGGCGCTGAGGTAGATTTGGAGCCACATGGTTCAAGATCATCTGGATGAATCTTGGATACATAATGAACCTCTCATGCGCCACCGCCCGTCTTTGTCTATCGATCTCATAGAAGACCATCTGACTGAAGCTATAACGTTTGTTATAAGTCAGAGCAGTCATCGCCGACTGCATGGTCGCACCCATCCCGTCAGTACCCGCCTTCCTCCCTGACATGCAGACAATCATTACGTGCATGAGGAAGCGCCACTGATCGAGTAGGAAACCCTTCCTTCTTTGTGTATCGCCCAACGGGCCCGAATAGCCCATTCGTAAAAACGCTCCATCTCGAAAAGGAGCCACAAAGTCCGTCGGGTCATCCCTGGTCTCATTCCCGAAACGTAAAGCCGCCCGGATTTGTTCAGAAGAGAACTGAACTTCTTGATTGTTGACGGTTGCTCGCATAACCGGGGGCTCGACGCGGCAATCGTATTCCACCGTCTGCCAAAAATCCTCAATATTGGGTAAGGATATCGGCAGAGTAGTTGTGATCGCGTGGAATATCCGCGAGCGAAGGAGGAAAGTGATGATTTCGCGGTAATCCTCCACACCACTCGCATCTGGGTCTAACGTAATATACATGTTGTGCCCAGGGAAGAACTGCCTTTGATTATCTCCTCCGTCATCGCCACCAGCACCTCCAGCACCAGCAACAGCAGCCATATCTGCAACAAACGAACCAAGTTAGATAAACGTTAAGGCATAACACAAGTTCGCTTGTTACCATGAGCGAAGTTGTGATAAAATCTGTATTGGCGAAGTTAAAGTTGAGGCGAAGTTGGGAACAACTTCGCTTCATCTGTAAGTTCGTCTAATAACTAATAAGTAAAAAGGTCCAGGCGAAGTTAATGATAACTTCGCCTCACCACAACATCGCCTCAGGCGAAGTTAAACCTCAGGCGAAGTTGCGGATAACTTCGCCTAAACCTTAAGTTCGCCTGAATCTGAATCGGCGACAGTAAGGAGATTCAAATCAGAAAAAAACTGATGTTTTAGGTTAGTTTGACGATTGAGGGGTCCGAAAAACATGATTTTAAAGCAATCTGGACGATCAGTTTGTTCATGACCACGTAAAGACAAGTTTTGAAATCGGGTTCAAAAGTCCGACGGTCCGAGGTTTCGAAACAGTTCGACACGACCTATGATAAACAAGAAAGAACATGGGTTATTCGATATATCGACACCTCGAACCTTGAATCGTAACGGAATCTGAGAAAAAGATCAAGGAATCGGAAAGAACGACAAGTTCGCCGGAATTTCGGATAAGTTCGCTGGAATTTCGGAAGATAAGTTCGCCGATATTTGAAAATAATGAACGATTGACCTTAAAAATTCCTTATATAGGGGCGGAGTTATACAGGCGAAGTTGTGGATAACTTCGCCTAGGCGAAGTTATGCACAAGTTCGCCTGTTTAACAACTTCGCCTCTATTTACAAAATCAAACCTTATACTTTGAACATTTTGCAAAAAAACTTCCTTTAAAGAGTTAAAAGATGCAATCAAGACCAAATAACCAGTTATTAAATCATAAAACTACCTAAGTACAAAAAAACTGTTAAAAATTAAAGTACAAGGGATCAAATTTCAGTCTCGACAGGGACTACTACGTTTTAGAAAAGATCCGAACAGGAATCATACTAATTACGTGACTGTCACATAGATCCGTGTTTAGCTGTATTATGACATAAAGAAACAGGTTGTGAGCAGGTAAATAACTTAAAATGGTTTTCATCGTTTCTGTGATACGAGTTAGGTTCAATTATGTCTCAAAATTTAAGTGGGCAACAACTCAGAGATTATGATGCCTCCTATCTATTCTCAAAGCGTATTTGGCTTTCCCCAAGTCACCCCGAATTGACTTCGACCCATAGTGTCTGATTAAGTTTGTAAGTACTCTTCATCTGCTTCCCATTTTCTTACTCCATGATTGAGAAGTCTTGACATTGTTAGCTCTAGAATGTTTCAATAACTCATAAGGTTTTTTTTTTTTTTGAATAATCATTTACATAGACTTCAGAGTAGTAAACAACTGCAAGTCCCGAATCTGGATCACTGCAGTTTCTTGACACGCTATCTTCACGGGAATCCGAACACTCACGGGCTCGTGTATGACTGGGTAATCGCTTTTCTGCCTATCATTCGGAAAGATATATATGAAGACATGCAAAACTCTTAAGGAGTTTCCACGTAAAATCGAGTAGATTTAGTTTGTATCACATCTACTTTTACGCACCATAAAAAGCTACCATGACATACAATGACTGTTCTAAAGCCTTTTAAGCCTAATAACTTCACTAGTTAAGCACACAGAATCAGTATATCTATCATTTTCCAAGGTTGGATCAATTTTCTGTTAAACATAGCAAACGAACTTCTTACGAAGTAGTAGACTTGAAAAATAATTTCATTTCCCATAAAAAAAAATTTAACTTCAATCGCCCCGATCAAGTCAAAGTCTTCAGGTAAACGGCAATCCTGAAGATCCAATGGATCAACTGGACCGACCACATACTAGTATGTGTCATTCTAACTAAGTATGATCGACTAATTTTAAGCGAAAAAATGACAACACATCATAAACCGCCCCGGTCACTTTCAGTCATCTGGTTAATGGCTATCCTCATATTCTACAAGTAGAAATGTGGACCAAACATATCCGAAGACAAGTCCTTCAAACTGAGGCAACCGACATAGTTCTAAGCGATAGTGACGTTTTTTTTTTAATGCACAAAAAGCATGGTTACTCGGGATTGATCATCCCATTCAACTCAACAAGGTTTTGAAATCTTGATTTGTCAAACGCTTTAGTATATAAATCAGCGAAATTATCAAGCGTATCCACCTTTTCAAGCACAATCAGTTTCTTCTCAGCACAATCCCGTATAAAATGATGACGTATGTCAATATGTTTAGTTTTACTGTGCTTCACGGGATTGTTAGTTACTGAGATAGCAGCTGTGTTATCAATGCAAATAGGAGTAAGTGAGAAATTCAGACCATAGTCGCGTAACTGTTGTTGAATCCACAGAACCTGGGAGCAGCAGTTGGATGCTGCCATGTATTCTGCCTCACAGGTTGAAATTGCGACTGAAGTCTGCTTCTTACATTGCCACGACACCAATCTGCCACCAAGAAACTGACACCCACCAGTTGTTGACTTCCGACTCTGATTGCACCTTCCATAATCAGAATCTGTGTAAGCGACCAACTCCAAATCTCCTCCTTTTGCGTACCACAACCCCAGCTTTGGTTTGCCTTTGAGATATCGCAAGATCCTCTTCACACCCTTCATGTGAGATTCCTTTGGGTTTGCCTGAAAACGAGCACAAAGACAAACAGCAAACATAATATCAGGCCTAGAAGCAGTTAAGTACATTAAAGAACCTATAATAGCCCGATACTGAGTTGGGTCCACATCTGCGTCATTGTCTGTCTCAGCACCCAATTTATGGTTGACGCAGATTGGAGTATCGAATGGAGTGCTGTCCTCCATCTTGAAACGTTTGAGCACATCATGGACATACTTGGTCTGATGAATGAACATCCCATCCTTCTTCTGATCAACCTGCAATCCTAAAAAGAAAGTTAGTTCACCCATAGCACTCATTTCAAACCTTTTCTTCATGACGGCCTCAAACTCCTGACACATGGAGACTTTTGATGCAGCAAAGATAATGTCATCCACGCAGACTTGCACCAGCAGGAAGTCGCTTCCTTCTCTCTTGACGAACAACGTGCTATCTATCTTCCCTCTTTCAAACCCATTTTCAAGCAAGTAATCTGATAAAGTTGAGTACCAGGCACGAGGTGCCTGATGTAGTCCATACAACGCCTTGCTTAACTTGTACACGTGGTCTGGAAAGTCTGGGTCAGGAAAACCCGGAGGTTGCTCAACATACACTACCTCATCGACTTTCCCATTCAGAAACGCACTCTTCACATCTAACTGAAATACCTTCATCTTCTTATAAGCAGCAAATGCCAAAAACAATCTAATGGCTTCCAATCTTGCCACAGGAGCGAACACTTCATTATAATCAATCCCCTCTTGTTGATTAAAACCTTTAACGACTAGCCTCGCCTTGTTTCTTATAATAATCCCTTTCTCATCTCTCTTGCACTTAAAAACCCATTTTGTGCCTATCGCATGCACATTCTTTGGTTTTTCAACCAAAGTCCAAACTTCCATTTTCTTGAATTGAGCCAGCTCTTCTTGCATGGCTTCGACCCACGAGCTGTCCTTTAGAGCCATTTGATAATTCTTTGGTTCAATCTGGCTGATAAAGCAGGTGTACAAGCATTCGTTGATTATGCCTGTCTCCTTAATGCTTGTGTAAACACAGGTGTGCTCATTCAAGCTACGTCTTGTTTGTACACCGGATGACACATCACCAAGCACATTCTCCAAAGGGCGATCTTTATGATTTCTCGTGGTCGGAACAGAACCGACATGCAAATTGTCTTCCAAGTTAGAAGAGAACTCGTCAATGGTTGTTTCTTGCTGAGAGTGAAACGGATTGAAAAATTCTTCTTCAGGAGAGGCAGCAGGGGTATCGATAGCATTTGATGAGGAAGGTTGACATTTATCAAACAGCTGTCTTTGCACTAGATTTTCTTCCTCATCAAGGATCATCTTCGTAGTAACTCTTTCTTCTTCTTCTGCACTATCCAAATACGGTAAGTTAAAAGACTTAAAAAGTCTATCATAGTCGAAAAACTCAGCAGGTCCGTTGCTTGGTTTTGGCGGTTTGTAACTTGTGATATCGGTGTTACACACCACCTCAACCTTGCTGGTCGATGTATTAAAGACACGTCTGTTGGGAGTCCCAACAACATAACCGACTAAGATTCCTTCATCGGCTACTTCACCAAATTTAGAATTTGTCTTTAAAATCGAACAAGGGGACCCGAATGGTTCAAGACCACTCAAGTTGGGCTTCCTCCCATGCATAAGCTCATAACACGTTTTATTAAGTCTTTTAACAGTCAAGACTCTATTAAGGATATAGCAGGCTGTAGCAACAGCTTCAGCCCAAAACACCACAGGAAGCTTCGAATCAGCCATCATAGTTCTGGCTCCTTCAATTAACGTTCTATTCTTCCTTTCAGCCACTCCATTCTGTTGCGGAGTATACGGAGCGCTGTACTGGTGTTCAATCCCTTTCTGAAGGCAGAAGATCTCCATCTCAAAATTCTTGAACTCCGTTCCATTGTCACTCCTGATGAACTTAACCCTTTTATCCATAACGTTCTCAACTTTGGTAATCAAATTCTTCACCATCTGAGCCGTTTCATCTTTTGTTTTCAGAAAATATACCCACGAATATCGTGAGTAATCATCAGTGATCACCAAGCAATAAGAAGTACCTCCTAGACTTTTTGCATTCACGGGACCGAAGAGATCCATGTGAAGCAATTCTAGAGTACTGACAATAGAATTGAACTTCTTGGTGTGATGGGATTTCTTGTGCTGCTTTCCCTTCTTGCACGCTAGACATTTGTCTTCAAAGTTGAAACTTTTCAAGGGAACGCCCAGCACAAGTCCATTCTTGACAATGTGGTTCATCTTCCGAAGATGAATGTGCCCCATTCTCCTATGCCACAATTCGGACTCCGATTCGCTCGCTTTTGTCATAAGGCATGATTCTTCAGTGGCCATTTCAGTCGACCTCATATCCATAATATACGTATTCCTCTCACGTGGAGCCTTCATCACAATCCACTCCTCTGGTATCTGAAAACCAGGATGTAACACAATCGCCTCATTCTTTGTAAAATGTACGGTGTACTCCTTATCACAAATCTGCGACACACTCAGCAGATTGTGCTTCAATTCTTCGACAAAGTTTACTTTTTCTAGAGTCATCTTTCCATTAGACACCGTTCCCATTCCTGTAATCTTGCCTCCACTTTCTCCAGCAAAGCTTACTCTCCCTCCTTGAACAGGTTTCAAATCGTGTAACAAGTTTTTGTTACCCGTCATGTGCCGGGAACAGCCGCTATCCACAACCCATAGGTTGTTTGCAGCCCTGTTCAACTGTTCCTGCACGATTAAAGCAAAAGATTAGAATCTAGGGACCCAAGACCAATTGGTCTTGGATCTATACATCCCGAGCTTTGGCTTTCCAAAGTTAGTATCTGGATAATTTCTGTAAGTCCTATTAGGATACCTCCTTGTAGATTGATTGTGAGGCCTTCCAAACCTTTGTGAATTAAAAGAATTATAGCTTGTGGTTTGGTTATTAGCAGTGTAAAACTGAGATTTGTTTCTATGAAAACCTGAATTAGTCACATTTCTGAATTTTGAATGGTTTTCATTTTTACCAGTATTATGATTATCATTAGGCATATTCTCAGTTTTAGTAGGCCTCACACCTCTGAATCTTTGCTTCAGAGGGCAATCTGCAAGTAGGTGCCCTAATTGATTACACCTAAAACAACACCTATGTTCAACCTTTTTATCAACAGGTGTTTTAGATGTCGAGGCTTTATTACCGCCCGTTTGTCTCACATAAGGTGGGACATACGGGTTTAGTGGAGAACTCTTTTTAGTTGTTTTATCTTTCTCTCCACCATCTGGCAATACCGCCTCCTCTTTTGCCTTACCAGGCTCGGATGACTTATCCGAACTTGATGAGACTGGACTCGGATCAGAAATTTTAACATTTGAAACAGGCGGACTTGTTTCGCCTCTACTAACATCTGGTTCTTTACTAGTTACCTTAATTGGAACTGTCTGAACAACCTCAAAGTCAACAGATTTCTGATTACTAGGATTAAAAGTGTAGTTGTGATTATACGGTGGTGGAACCTCATGATAACCGATTCCTCCCCTCTTAACAGAAGAACCTTGATCACTAACAAGGTGATCAAGAATAGCAGAGGAATTTCTGAACTGCTCAAGTTTTCTATTCAGTTCCACCACTTTCACCTGGTGATCAGCAATCTGTTTTTCTCTTTCAGCTATTAGTTTGGTTTTTTCTTCCAAAACTTCATAGCTTAGATCAATCACTTGTATTTTTTCAGCAAGTTTTGTTTTTAGACTTTTAATATCCTTTTCACAAGCTTTTATTTTAACTTTATAGCTATTTTCTCTTGCTTTAGTAAAGTGATGATCTTCTTTTAAAGTTTTAAACTCAGCATCCAAACCAACATACTGATCAGTTATAGTTGCTAATTGCTCAGACAAGTTTTCACATTTAGAACAAGTAGGTTTAGAACATACCTCGGAGAGCTGGTCTTTAACATGCTGAGAAAAGAAAAATTGTATAATAAATTTTCAAAATGCGAGTTCTGGTTATTAGAAGTATAATTCCTTGGGCACATTGTAAATGAGAAATGAATTCAAGTAAATCTAGCAAAGACTGAAGCCATTACGAAATGGGAAACACCCAAGACCCCGACGCAAGTCAGAAGTTTTTTGGGGTTAGCTAGTTACTATAGAAGGTTTATTCAAAACTTTTCAAGGATAGCGGTTCCATTAACTTCACTCACCCGAAATTCTGTTGAATTCGAATAGGGACCAAAACAAGAACATGCATTTGAAACTTTGAAGCAGAAACTGACAAATGCACCTATTATAGCCTTACCCGAAGGGAAGATAACTTTACCGTATACTGTGATGCTTCACACACAGGTGTGGGGTGTGTGTTGATGCAAGAAAAGAAAGTTATTTCTTATGCTTCAAGACAGTTGAAAGTTCACGAAAAGAATTACACCACTCACGATTTTGAGTTAGGAGCTATAATTTTTGTGTTGAAATTATGGCGACATTACTTGTATGGTGTAAAGTTTACTGTCTATACTGATCACAAGAGCTTAAAGCACATATTTGATCAAAAGGAGCTGAATATGAGAAAGAGTCGATGGATGGAAACACTAAATGATTATGATTGTGAAATCGTCTATCATGAAGGAAAAGCCAATGTTGTGGCTGACGCCTTAAGTAGGAAGGAACAAGAAAAGCCAAAAAGAGTGCGAGCTCTGAGGCTGGAACTTAAAATTGATCTAATTACTGAAATTAAAGAAGCTCAGAAGTTGGCACTAGAAGAAAATAATATAAAGGCTGAAAAAGAAAATGGTACGATAGACCAATTAGTTAAAGGTGATGATGAAATACTCAGGTTTGGGAAGAGAATCTGGGTACCGATGATTGGGAGCTTACGAGAGAAAATTTTAGAAGAAGCTCATAAATCAAAGTATATGATGCATCTTGGAAGCGACAAGATGTATCACAATCTTACAAATGATTACTGGTGGATTGGGATGACGAAGGAAATTGCCTTGTATGTGGCAAAATGTTTAACATGTTCAAAGGTCAAGGCTGAGCATCAAAAACCTTTAGGCTTATTGCAACAACCTGAGATCCCTATTTTGAAATGGGATATGATAACCATGGATTTTATTATGAAGTTACCTAAGACTTCTTGACAAAATGATGCTATCTAGGTTATTGTAGATAGACTAACTAAATCTGCCCATTTCATTCCAATCCAAGAATCGTTCAGTATGGATAAGTTAGCACAACTATACGTAGAGAATATTGTATCACTACATGGCATGCCGTAATCCATTATTTCGGACAGGGACATTCGTTTTACCTCCAATTTATGGAGAAGTTTTCAAAAAGCAAAGGGTACGCGTTTGAATTTAAGTACCGCTTATTACCCACAAACTGACGGATAAAGTGAAAGGACAATTCAAACTCTGGAAGATATGCTTCATTCTTGTGTTATAGACTTAGGTGGTGGTCGGGATACTCACCTATCTCTGATGGAATTTTCGTACAATAACAGTTATCACACAAGAATACAAATGGTGCCAAGCATTATATGGACGAAAATGTAGAACGCCCGAATGTTGGTCTGAGATTGGTGATAATCAACTGTTAGGTCCTGAAATTGTCCAAAGAACGACTGATCAAGTTATTCAAATTCAAGAACAACTGAAAGCAGCACGAGATAAACAAAAGAGTTATGCTGATATACGGTGAAAACCGTTAGAGTTTAAAGAAGGGGATAAAGTGTTGTTGAAGGTATCACCTTGGAAAGGTGATGTCTGTTTTGGAAAGAAAGGAAAGTTAAGTCCACGATTTGTTGGACCATTCAAAATTATTAAAAGAATAGCTCCTGTAGCCTATTGTTTAGAGCTACCTGTGGAAATGAATAGAATTCACGATGTGTTTCACGTCTCAAATATGCGAAAATGTTTAGTTGATAAAACACTCGCAATGCCTCTGAAAGACGTGCAAGTAAATGAAAAGCTTAAGTTTGTAGAGGAGCCTTTACAAATTGAGGACAGTCAAACCAAGTTCCTGAAGCGTAAAAGACTGAAACTAGTAAAGGTTAGATGGAATTCCTGACGTGGTCCGAAATTCACTTGGGAACTTGAATTTGAGATGAAAAGAAAATATGTACATCTCTTCACATAAATCTCGAGGACGAGATTTTTCTAAAGGTGGGGAGGATGTAACATCGTGTAAATACCTAGCTTAATTTTGGGCTAAAAATGTAAATTATAAAAGTTGAGGGACTGAAAATAAAAATTCTGGTTTTCCTGAATCTTCGCGCGACACGAAGCTGAGACTGATTTACTTCGCGCTACGCGAAGCTGCTGGCACACAATTCAAGAATGTTGATTCTTCGTGCGACGCGAAGTGATACTTTGCATGACGCGAAACCTGGTTAAGTAATCTAATCCACGTGTCCTACCACGCGTCGACACGTGGCATCACGAAATTGACATGCAAGAAATTGCGGCGCAAAGGCGGTTCGCGCGACGCGAAGATCCTTTGAGTGATGCGAAGTTGGCTAAAATCTGGCTATAAAAGGGCAGCTACGGGTACGGGTTTTACTTCAAACCATCCCAAATCACTTCCATTCTCACATAGTTAACCTAGGAGTGCATGCCAAGGTTTTCTTGAAGTTCCGAGGGCTTGTTTTCGAGAAGAAACGAGGTTCTGAGACGCTGCTAACAACCCGGTGCTCTATTAAGTGAAGCACTAACCGACGAGCTGCCGATTTTCTTAGTTCTTATTCTCAAGTAGCCAACTAAGGTATGAATTATGCTTTAGTTATTTATTATGCAGTTACTTAGAACCTAGTTAAGTGTATAGTCATTAACGGTAACTGATTTTCCAAATAATGTTTTATTAAACTAATGATGCTACTTCCACAAAGAAGTAATGTTATCAAAACTATATTTTGACGGCCATGTAGTAATTGGAAGGGGGATATCGTTAGTAGACTCTTTTTTGCCTAAGGTAAGTAATACGTACAAATCGCAATCAACTGCGAGACCCGTTTACTTACCTGAAGAAGTTTGCCAACGTGATAGACTCTATTAGGCCAAAGCAGGCCATACCAAATGTCATATGTAAATACAAAGTATATTTTCATAAAATGACTATAAACTCTACTAAGGTTAGGTCAGACTTAAGGTCTGCTGAACTGAATTAGACTTAAAGTCTGCTGATCAGACCAAGAGTCTGCTAAACTGACACAGACTTAAAGTCTGCTGATTAATCAAGAAACACCATCTAGGTATTTATGCATGCCTATTACAAATATAGGATATTAGCATACTGAGGAAAAGGTTATGATATCAACGAACTGACAACACCAGGTGAACACGTAAACCTTTTACCAACCGAACTGATTTTATTCTTGTAATAAATGGGTTGTTTATTGCAAAATCGTTACAATACAAAATAGATAATAAAAAGCAACTCAGACCGAATACACATATGTCTGGATCCATACATAACTGATAATTGGCATACAAAACCAAGTCAGTCATAACCAGTTCTCCAACAGGGTTATATAGTTTAGGGGAATGCTGTCTTCGAACAGGGGCTATGTACTCGGGGAACCTTTGAATTGCGTGTGTAGGGCAGTGGTACAAATCCCGGGAATGACAGGTATTTCCGCTGAGTTTGTCAAACAGAATTTGTATTTAACGACTGATATAAATTGTTTTATCGAGTCAACGTTTCACCAACATATAGCTGACGTGTTTTTCCAATCCATGTAGGTAATTAAGTGATGATGAATGATAGACAAAGATTTTGAGTCATGAAGATAGAAGATCACTCGGGATGGCTCAATTTTCATTATAAATCCTTATAATAATAATAACACCGTTTTGTAACCGAAAACTTGGGTATTTAATTCCCAAGAAATTTTGCAATGTAAATTAATATTTTAATAATATATAAGACTTCCGCTAAAATAAACCCGTAACTCTGTTATATTTACAAAACAAGTACCAACCAGGTATTCACGCCTAGACCCTGGACCAGGGTGTGATAGTATTGTAGTCTAAAGCTTGCTAGACTAATATTTGTTAATTATGGTGCTTTGCGAAGATTAATTAACGTGAAACATTAATAACACAAGAATGAATTTGTGTATAGACAAATTTTAAAGAAATTTTCATTTAATTTAAGGAAAAGATATAACTTATGAGGATCTTAAGAAGACCTTAACTTTTTAGATATGTCCTAGATGTTGATTTATAATCTTTCAAGATTTGTTTTAGCTTAAAAGCTAGCAAGTGGTTAAAGTTTACACCAAGGCATGTGTTTCTCTATGAATAAGCATCGTGAACTCACTGATATAAAGACATTGTCTTATTCAAATCATGAGTTTGGATGTGTGGTCATAAATAAAGTTAATCAAACTACTAAAAATGCAAGAAATGTGGGAGAAGTAAGTTAAGAAACAACCTTTTTGGGGTATGTAGAAATGGTAATTGAGATGATTTCTTAGACTTGTGTAGAAAGGAAGAACCTTTCTTTACCCTATTTAAAAATCGGATGATGTTATCCAATAACACTTAAATGTGAGGGTTTCTTGCATTTGAACATTGGAAGGTTATGTTTGTCTTGAAATGAGAATTGTGGTTTTCAAAAGACAATCGCTATAACAAGATTCAAGATGAGTCTCGATGTTATAGTCTTAGAAGATAACAATATGCAATATTAACTTACAAGTTAAGAACTCGTCATAATAACTCATCTTAATTGCAATTATCTAATATTGACTTCATGATGTCATAAATAATGGTTTTGGATCCAACAACCCGAGGGTTGATGAAGATGGAGTTGTGGAATAAGACTAAAGCCCATTAGAAAGTGAATGCAAAGGAAAACCTAACCTATGAGATTGAAGATCCCAAGATCTAGGTTCAACGGGACAACCTAACTGCGAACTAAGGTCACTGTGGGGGTATAGCTAATATATATGTTTATATATAAGCTAGTGTGCATGTTAATATATATCCTCCAAAATAGTAAATGGAGTGTAATTACTTCTTAGTCCATTCCTATAACAACAGTGACATGTTGTTAGGCTAAGCATAATATATGGTTAATGATTTGTGTAAATAATCATAATCTTAATGCTTTTAATGATTTATGGATATCACCTATGTGAAAGAGAAATGAGGTCGCTCGCTTCGAATGAAATTGTGGGGTGCGCAATTCCTAGAGATTTCACAGAACCAGGCTAGTGTTCCAGGACCATAATGGACTAGACAATGAGGGGATTCGCTCGGCTAGGGAGAGTATTGTGTGAAGTGTATTGTCGTCTACACAAATGGGGGTTTGTTCAAGGACACCGCATTTACTAACCGCTAGGAGACTAAGTATACTTCACAAAGGAAGGTTCAAAACTAACACCTACCTATCCTGCAATACTCAACTGCCGAGGTTCCATCGGATACTTTGTGTGTGTTTTTATCAATCTCCGTTCATGTGGGAAGGTTGTTGGAAATTTATTTAATATAATTGGATATTTTATTTAGTGAAATTATTAATGAAATTCTTAATATGGTGAATTTAAAATAAACTATTGAGTAGAGTTTTATTTATGTCAGTTGAAGAGTTTTATTAGAGTTTATGTCTCAAATTAAGTGAGACCTTTCACTCATCCATGTTTCTTGTATAAATTAGTGAAAGGCTTATGTGCCTAAAAAATATATGAAGAGAAGTCTTAGAACAAAAATGATGATCATAATAAAAAACCTTAGTATATTTCTTTTTCCATGGAATATTATCAAGACATAAAACTATCTAGACGCTAAACTATCTAGTTTAGCCTCGGGCATGTGGCCTTCCCCGGCAGTACATACTGTTTCGGCTGTTGTACCCTGGGAGATAGACGGACTCTTTAGTAAAGACCTGAAATATGTTCTAAGGGACCCGTGTTAAACACGAATCCTCAGCCACAACCGCCAACATTAGTTTGTTCTTTCTTGTAGAAAAGGACTATACAAGAGGGTGCAAATCAAGATCTCGTTGAAGACTACACAAAGGATCGTTCGAGAATACGCGATTCAAGGAGCTTAGTTGATGACCAATGTGATGAAGACACAAGACGAAGCTATTACATGAAGTACCCGATGAATGCACCATATCTTATCAATTTTGAATATAAAAACCTGTATATTATATTCTATTCGATTTTGTAAACGATATTGTATTCGCATATTTCCCATTACAAACGAGAGTATTGCTAGCGTTTATTTTATTTTATTTTTTAATAAAAGAGTGACCTGTGTCCTTCACCAATGACCGATAGTATTTCATATTAATAAAATCCGTATTAATACGAAGTAAAAATGTACTAAAGAGAAAAACAAGGATTAAACTACATTGATGCATCCATAAATGTAGTCGGTATTTCGTACCTATTTACACATCATGTCTAGTATATTACAATGATGTATTTAGCTTTATCAGGTATATGTTGTTAATGAGTTTTGACAAAATTCTTATTCACTAATTAATTTAAAAGGACGTTTTCGTTAGTCATATTGTCTCAATGTCTCAATTCAATGACCAGGATTAAAGCACCCATAGCTTAATAAGAAGTGAGAAAATGTTTGAGAGAAAAAGCAATCTATCAATTGTAACTTTTTTTTAGTTGCTAATCTTATCTTAAATATATATAAATAAAACATTTAAAAGCCCTCTAATTGTTAACGACTTTATTTTAAACCACCAGATTATGTTATTTGTAAATTAATATTTCTTATGCAATTGATTCGAATTCATGGGTATGGATCTCACCAAACCCAGATAGCCCTTAAACGGGTTATAACACATCTTTAAATTAAAAATTTAATTTCACCAAACATTTGATATGAAAATACTATAAAATAGAGATATACTAAAAATGAATACCCGGTTTTAAAAAAGAAAGATATTTTTTATAACTAAGAAACAATTTATAGTAAAAAAATAAGTGGGTCATGGGTCTCACCAAACCCTGATAGCTTTTAAACGAGTTATAACATCTTATTTATTTGTGAAACCCTTTCATCATCAAATTTTAAATATATTATTAACTTTCTTATAATAAATAAAATTAGAAAAAAAGATATATTCACAATATTATAAACGAAAAATGTAAAACAACCCTCGTAATACGGTGCTCCATACTTTATCTTAAGCCACCAGATTGCTTTATTTGTAAATGGAAGTTTCTCATGCATTTGACCCGAATTCATAGGTATGGATCTCACCAAAACTAGATAGCCCTTAAACGGTTTATAACATCTCATTAAATTAAAATAGGGATATATTAAAAATTAATATCCGTTTTAAAAAAGAAAGATATTTTTTATAATTAAGAAATAGTTTTATAGTAAAAAAAATTAAGTGGGTCATGGGTCTGATCAAACCCAGATAGCTTTTAAACGAGTTATAACATCTCATTTATTTATTAAACCCTTTTAACATCAAACTGTAACTATATATTATTAATTTCTTATAATAAATAAAATTAAAATCCAAAAAGATAAATTTACAATATTAGAAACAAAAAATGTAAAATAACCCCCCCTGGTAATACGGGGGATAAAATATATATAAACAAAACCTTTAAAAGCTCTCTAGTTGATTCCTACATCATCTCAAGCCACTAGATTATTTTATTTGTAAATGGAAGATTCTCATGTATTTGACTCGAATTCACGGGTATGAGTCTCACAAATCCCAGATAAACCTTAAACGGGTTATATCATCTCATTATATTAAAGATTAATCCATCAAATATTTGATATGAAAATTCTATAAAATATGGATATATTAAAAATTAATATCCAATTTTTTTAAAAGATATAATTTATAATTAAGAAATAATTTTATAGTAAAAAAAATAAGCCGGTCATAGGTATCATCAAATCCACATAATTTTTAAACGGGTTATAACATCTCATTTTTTGGTGAAACTATTTAATTATTAAACCCCAAATATATTATTAACTAACTTATAATAAATAAAACTAAAATAAAAAATATACATAAATATTATAAACAAAAAATGAAAACAACTCATGTAATACGAGGGATCAAACCTAGACTTTATGTGCTCAAATAATTCTTTTAGAACTTATTTCATTGAGTCAAAAAAGTTACCGTGTAAGTACACTATTTTTGGGTTTAAAAATAACTAAATATTGAATATACACATTCATACATATTACATAGGTAACTTTAAAATAAAAAACTGATGATGCTATTTTAAAGTTGCTTGATTTTGGTAACTTTAAACTTAAAAGAAAATTCTGAATTTTTCTAAAAGAAATAGTCAATAGAAATCCAAACAAACTACAATTATTTGATCAATGATTTTGATGCAAGAAATATGTTAATTTTTATGTAACAAGTTGTCATTAGTATTTTGTTATTTAAGTAAAACAATTAAAAAAACGATTGATGTCTTGCATTCGTTAGTTACCTCGGTCACAATAGTTCAGCGAAGATTGATTTAAATTTTATATGTGCTTGATAAATTTAATTATATAAGTCTTCTACATAAAACAAATATTAAAACTTTTATGTTTATATTGAGAAACACGTTTGTTATGATGGCGAGCAAATAAATTAATCAGAGCTTGATCTATATATCTATAAAAAGACAAATCATTTTCAGAAGAAGCTGAAAGAAAAAATGTTGTTCTTAAAGCAATTAAACAAATAACTTTGTTTTGTATTTTTGTTAATTTAAGTTACCTTTACGCCGAAAAGTATGAGAAAAATGACACTTAAGTTTCACAATCCCAAAACATACTATTGGACCCTCCTGTTGTTTCACATGATTCTGATCCAATACCCTTTTTTATTTGTCACTTATCTTATCTTATTACAAAATAATCATTCTACTTGAGCCTTATATATATACTTTTTACTTGTTATAAAAGCAATATTTCATTTACAATTTTATTTTGTAAAAATATTCTCATTATATTTTAGTGTTTTAAAGATCTCTAAAATCAAAATGTTAGCTTTTAGAGTTTTAGATGTAAATCTAAATTCATTATTTAGGGGATATATGTGTAGCTACTGGATTTTTTAATGGCATGTGTGGCTACTAGATTGTAAGCGATTTCAATAGTAGAAAGATTGGATGGTAAAAAAATAAAGATCTATTTAGTTACACTAATTTAATATTCTACACATTTAAGGTTATGTTTGTTTTTGTTTAAAAGGTCTACAATGAGTGTACTTCTGCAGGTGCACAGACATAAGATTCTGAAGACTGTTTGTTTTTTTTAGAAAAAAAAAAAATCTGAAAACTGCATTTATGGTCTTAAAAACTAAGATATTGTTCAACTTTTTCACACTTTTTCACACTTCTTAACATCCTACCAATACCCAATGTCTAACACTACCATCACCCACCATGAGCCACCGCCACCACCACCACCCACTGTCCCCCGCCACCAACACCCACCTCCACTGTCCGCCACCGCCACCCACCGTCCGCAACCACCACCATCCACCACCCACCACCACCACCACCACCACGATCCACCACCCACCACCACCACCACCACCCACCGTCCATCACCACCCACCACCACCATCCGCCATCACCACCCAGCACCACCACTGTCTGCCACCACCACCACACATCGTCCGCCACCACCACGATCTACCACCCCCCACCACCAACGTCCATCACCACCACCACCCCACCGTTGGCCACAACCACCGTCCACCACCACCACTCACCACCACCGTCCGCCACCACCATCGTTTGCCACCACCACCTCCATCACCACCACCACCCCACCGTCGGCCACAACCATCATCTACTACCACCACCCACCACCTCCACCGCCACCCACCGTTGGCCACCACCATCCACACCCACCACACCCGTCCATCACCACCAACCCATCGTTCAGCTTATACAGACGATATCCAGTTTATAGGTAACTAATTTTCAGTTTATGCAGACGATATCCAGTTTATAAAACAAACAGTATTATATTTTTAGATTGTAGACCTTCAGACCACATCTTTAGTTGTAGATATGAAATCAGATGAAATAAGATTACAGACAGTTTTTGTCTTAAAATCAAACAACACCTATTATGTGCCGTTCAAAAACAAAGTTAGATTATGTTTTTCAAACTGTAAAGGAACTATATATATATAAATCTCATTGGATTGAACGGGACAATTTGCTTCGTATTGACGTTTCAAATATTCTCAACGGTTTATGAACACGCTTAACGAACACGAAGTGTAAATTACCTAGATAATATATATCCATATAAAAATGTTATCATAACATTTGAAAGTCATTTATCCAACGCAACCTATAATCTACCATATCATGGGGTACGATAAGGAATTCGGGAGATCCACTCTTTGCTCACTAAAAGAGACATCATATTATATAAGAGTAAGTGTTTCCAAAATTGAACTAATTCAATTCTAAATAATAAGAGAGCCTTCCACATTTATATGTTACTATCAGTTGTAGATACTTCAAGTCACATATTATATGCATACAAATTTTAAGAAAAATAAATTTCCTTTTAACCATGTTTGTTCACATTTCTATCAAAACCACTCAATACTTTTAGTATTGTTTCATTTTATAAAACTTTATATATATTAAACTTTTGAAAACTTAAGTAGTCTAAATAAAACATATAAAATTTGATTATAGCGAGTACTGGAAAACCCCTAAATAATATATATTTTTTAATAATTGTTACATTTAGTTTAAATAATGATATAAAGATTCGTAAAATAGAAAAGAAATAATCTAACTTGAGTGATTGACTAATTAGTTAGAAAAAGAAGTATAATCCCATTCAATAGTATTGAAATTCTGTTAAATTCAACTCAACACATAGCTCCCACAATATTCACATGCACTAGTTTTAGGAGACTCGTTACATAGTCAAGCAGAGTGTGTAATTTAATTTGTTAGATCCACCGCAGATTTCTGGCGCGCCAACAAACTAACTCTCTATATATTCTCACCAAACACCCGCCACCACAAACCACCATGGCTTCTTCAATTCTCCTCATCATCTACCTCCTATTCACCACTGCCACTGCCACTGCCACCACCACCACCAAACCTACCAGCAAATGGACCCTCCTCCAGTCCAACATTGGCATCACTGCCATGCACATGCAACTCCTCCCTACTGACCGTGTCTTAATATACGACCGCACCGACTTCGGCGCCTCCAACCTCTCCCTAGCCGACGGCAAATGCCGCGAAAACCGACACGACTACTTCTTGAAAAGAGACTGCACCGCGCACTCCATTGAGTACGACGTCATTTCCAACACGTTCCGTCCACTCATGGTGCAAACCGACGTGTGGTGTTCGTCGGGCTCGTTGGCTTCCGATGGCACCGTCGTTCAAACGGGCGGCTTCAATGATGGTGATCATGTTGTTAGGGTTTTTAAGTCGTGTGATGAGTGTGATTGGAAGGAGTTGAAATCCGGGTTGGTTAACCGGAGGTGGTATTCTAGTAATCATATGCTGCCTAGTGGCCGCCAGATTATTGTTGGCGGCCGCAGACAATTTAATTATGAGTTTTATCCGAAGATTTCGTCTTCGGATAAGGTTTATAATTTTCCTTTTTTG
The DNA here is from genome assembly GCF_021521415.1 of Bidens hawaiensis. NCBI lineage: Eukaryota > Viridiplantae > Streptophyta > Magnoliopsida > Asterales > Asteraceae > Bidens > Bidens hawaiensis. The sequence continues at coordinate 51,777 of NW_027491564.1, forward strand.
GTTCAGACGAATGATGTGAATATTGAAAATAATTTATACCCGTTTTTGTTTCTTTACCCGGATGGGAATTTATTCGTATTTGCAAATAATCGTGCGATTTTGCTTGATTATGCGAATAACCGGGTGGTTAAGACGTACCCGAAGATACCGGGTGGGGAGCCTAGGAATTACCCGAGTACCGGGTCCGCAGTACTACTTCCTATGCGTATTGTACAAGGGAATGTGAGTGTGGTTGAGGTTTTGATTTGTGGTGGTGCACCTCAAGGAGCATTTATAAATGCTCAAAATGGGATATTTGATGGTGCTTTGAAAACTTGTGGCCGGATAAGGATATCCGACCCGAATCCAAAATGGGTCATGGAGAGTATGCCCTTGGCTCGCGTTATGGGTGACATGTTGTTGTTACCAAACGCGGACGTTTTGATTATTAACGGCGTGTCTAAGGGTACCGCGGGTTGGGAGTATGGGCGAAACCCGGTTCGTTACCCGGTGGTTTACAAACCCGATAACCCGTCAGGGCACCGGTTTGATATTCAAACCCCAAGCAGAATACCTCGAGTGTATCATTCTACGGCGATTTTGGTTCGTGATGGCCGGGTGCTTGTTGGTGGAAGTAATCCTCACGTGTTCTATAATTTCACAAACGTACTTTATCCTACGGAACTAAGGTTCGAGGCGTTTTCGCCATCATATTTGGATCCAAGATTATCAAGCTCACGACCCAGGATATTACCTGGCTCCCGGACCAAGTTTGGGTATGGGAACCAGGTGATCATACAGTTCAGGCTTTTGGGTCACGTGGACCCAAAACAAGTGTCAGTGACACTGGTAGCGCCTTCTTTTAACACACACTCGTTTTCCATGAATCAAAGGTTGTTGATACTTGAAAGCGGGAACACCACCACGCCTGTCGGGAGGGGGAAGTATGAAGTGACGGTGACGGCGCCGTTGTCGTGCTACGTTGCTCCGGCCAATTATTACCTTTTGTTTGTGGTTCATCGGCAAATTCCAAGTGAGGGCATTTGGGTTCAAATTGGTTGACAAGTCAAAGATGGTGAAGGGGTACCCGTGAATGTGTGATTTGGAAATCTTGTGACACTCGTGATAGATCTAGGGCACGTGGATAGAGTAGCATATGGAAATTAGATGCTAGAAATAACTACATTTGTTTTTATTTTAGCTTGTTTTGTTAAGAGTTTTATGGTAGAATGATCAGTCTTTTTGGTTTTTTAGAGATGCTAATGAGGTAGAGGCACCGATTCATGATTGATAGCATGGTTATGGCTTTTATTTTCTTATCTTATGATTATGTAGTTTTTAAATCTTAAAGTTTTCCAATCTACAAACCTAAGAAAGAGTTTTTTACTTGCATTTAACTAGTCTATAATAATAATAATAATAATAATAATAAAACTATAGAAATATAAACAAGTATAATTTCATAAGAAGATTTTCTACGACACAAAGTTGGTTTTAAGAACCATGCATTTGTGGATAATCATTAATACAAAAGGGACAAAATCCATTTAAAACAATTATGGGCAAGGGGTTGTTAAATTATCATAATTCTCTTCCTTAAAAGAAATGCCAACCATCTTTGCATGGAAAGATCACACACAAAACCATTTGTATTTCTCTCACTTTATTTTCCATAGACTGGCATATCACACACAACTTTATGCATCCCTCTTAAAAAGTAACTAACAAATATTTTGGATAAGTTATACATTTTTTTTTTTGTTTTAGTTTAACTATTTCTATAATAATTAGTTCCAATTACTATAAAATATTCCTGTTTATCGACACATATAACAAAGTAACAAACTACATTTTGTTTTTTTTAATTAATTTTTTAATCTATAATTAGTTTGTTCGCCATAATTTTTCCGAACTTAAACAAATCTAGGAAGTTTTTCAACTTTATACCAAATTTATAAAACCACCTACACAGTATATTAATAATCTTATACACAATAAAATTTACATATACAATTTTAAATAACACCTACACGGTACATATGTAAACCTACACACGCTAAAATTTGCAGATACACAATTCAAGATATCACCTACATGGGTGCAAATATGAGCCTATACATGATTAAATTTACACATGCACAATTCAAAATACCAAATAAACAGTACATAAATGATCCTATATATGATAAAATCTATACACATACACAATTCGAAATAACTCATACACAGTGCATATGAACATACACAGTACATAAATGATCTTACTTACGATAAAATTTTACACATACACGTACAATTCAAAATACCATCTACACACAACATTTGTGAACGTACACATGATAAAATTTACACATACGTAATTCGAAATACCACATCAACAGTACATATATGAAACTACATAGTGCAAAATAAACTATTTTAATTTTTATATTAAACTATATGTAATAAATAACTAATCGTGCTAATAAACTACACTTGTAAAATTTATTTATTGCATTCTTTCACAAGAGAATTGGGTACCAAAAAAAGTAGTAAATACACAAATGACACATATCATACAAAAAGAAATAGCACGAACAATACACTCACTCATATAGGTATGCCTACACATATGACATAACTTCTATACAAATGGCACAACAAAACAAAAATATACGTGTGTATAGTTTTACCTACACAAAACAACACTATAATAAAAAAAATAACACAAATATAAACATCATATACTACGTAGACTAGGTGTTTTGAGTTTTTGATAATTTTATAAAATTCATGTAAAAACTAGTTAATTTGAAAGACATTAAATACGGAAACTAAAAGGTGTCAAAATACTCTTATGGAATTAAAATACATTAAATGAGGACTCTAATAAGTTACAATAATATAATTTTGATTATAGACCATTGATCATACAAATTAATGGACAAGATTGACTTCTCGTACTTCTCGATATAACTTGACTTCTCGCATGATCCATCCCATATATATATACCAGTGAGCACCCACAGGAGGAAAACACTTGCAGTCATGAAAGTAAGACGAAGACTAACAAGGTCACCCGCAGTTCTAAGGACACGCCACGTGGGTCTCCATCACCACCCACGGATTACCATTGAGCATCTGCGGGAGGAACCCGTGGGCCACACAAGGGACTCATCACGCACCTGATACCCACGTGATATGGAAGAGCAGTTGTAACAACCTACTTCTAGAAGATTCCCTCAATACCCCCTGATAGCGACATCGACCAATGGAAAGATGACACCTGGACACGTAATGACCATCCCATGACGTGCACAGATAATGGCCGTCCCATAAACGGGTCCAGGCTGTCACATCCTGTAAAGGCTCGACACGTGTCCATTCAGGTGAAGGAGGAATATCTCAACAGTGACAACTCCACCAATTACCTTCCCCCACCTTCGGCTATAAATACTAAAGGTCATCTTCTTAAGGTATTCATTCACTCCCACACGCCTTACGCAATTACTTGTATTCGCATTGTTATTCCGATCAGTACAGTACTTATTCTCACGACGGAGGATGGTTACGAGAAGACCCTCCACCGTGTCCTTCCCGTGACGAGACTCACGCTGTTCTGTTTTGTAGGCATTTAGCATGGATCTGACTTCGTCGTTATTCAGTAGACTCACATTTGGGGTATACGTAGGTTCGGACTATCCGGTTCGGACTTGTGTTTCTTCATTGGCGCTTTTTTTTTTTCGCTAGAATTACAGTCTTTAGAAAGGTTTTTGGAAGTTTTGTGATCTGAAGATGAGTCAAAGCCAATAATTGTCAACAGTTGCTCCATTGAAAGGCCGACGCGTTGAAACCAGCGACGACCCAGCCCTTGAAGGAGGACGAACGTTGGTGGAACCTCGCCGGAACAACCGAACTCTGGCTCTGGAAGACAGAGCCAGAGAGTTCCTCAGGTTCGAAGACACTGCATCTCGTCTGAACACACAAACTCCGGTTCTGGAAGACAGAGCTGGAGAGTTCCCAAGGTATAAAGACGTTGAACCTTGCCGGACCACTTGAACTCCGGTTCCGGAAGACGGAACTGGAGACTTTTCCAGACTTGAAGGTGACGAAACAAGAGCTCGTTACCAACCCAGATCTGGAAGAACTACACTTACTCCTGACGAGTGGTACCAGTAGGAACAACAGAGACTGAAAGAGGAATACGAAAGTAGGGTGAGGAACAATCAACTGCAAGCCAGAACCCTAACCTACTACTGACCACCTTCTTCACCACCACCGGTTGTTCGGCGTACTCAAGATCTTCCAGAAATGGAAGATGTGGCTTAGTCAGCTGGCCATCCACTCGCAAGAAACCGTGGCAAAAGTCATCAGACTCAGCAGACCCCGTCTCGCAAGATCGTATACGATCATAGCCACGCTTCCCGAGGACAAAGAGACTTCACTTATCAAGAGGACGGCTATGCAAGTGAGGACAGTCGGGAGTACGGTAGGGAAGGTACCAGCCTTCTGCGGACACTGGTGAAGCACACTGAGTATCATGTGATGTTGAGGAAGACTTCACCAAACCCTATCGACCCGCCGCGTTTGTAGAAAAATCCAAATTCATTCCGCGGATCGCCACTTCTTCCTTCCCATGTGTAAGTCCCGAATCTAGATCACTACAATTGTGATATCAACAATCTAGATGTTGGTGCGGAATTCCAACACTAGATGATTCAAAAACACAAGTAAACACTAACACGTAGAACACACGAATGGCTTCAAAACACACGTATTATTATACATCGGGTGCTTAAGCATTAATACAAAACTCGTCTAGAACAACCCCTAGACGGCCAAGACACCAGTGAACCCCCCCAAAACCCTGTACAATGTATTCTATATATATGGGGAACTAACCACTCAAGCCTAATAACCAAAAGCCCACCGAGATCCAAATGGATCTCGGTTTACATAAGCAACCCAAGTTAAACAAACACACTAAGTACAAACCACATAAATGGGCCCAACAATCCCCCCTTGGTTTGTAGCTTGGTTCTCAATCATGCTCCATATAATCAATGTCAGCGTCTTTCAAAGCACCTGCCCAAAATTTGCATCTGATAATAGAGGCCACCATGCTTATATATTCTTTTGCGGCCGATTCAAAAATCGGGTCGGCAATTATCTGAAATGTACTGAGTGTCTTGATGTCTTTCTCTCCAAGCCTCAGCAGATCTCGTGGGTCAACAAATCTATACTGCCCTTTGCCCTTCTGCAGACGTACAACCACGGTAGCAGTTTCACTGTCATACATCCAGAATCTCATATTATCCAAAGTATCATCTGGAATAGCTTAGGCACAAGAATACGAGTGACTTTCTTTGTAGTAGGCCACATGACATTGACCATTGTCTTTCCTGTCTTTGGATCCACGACCCCCTTTGCTTTCTTCAAGAACGATTTTGCAGTTGGCATATTTGGAAAGCCTTGATCAACTTGATTTCTCAGAAAGTTCCAGAAATCCCTACCACGTTTATCATTTGTTGGATTGTGGAATGGGGAGTTTATCAAATCACTGAGATCCACCTTAGTCCAAGAACCAAAGTCTTTCATCTTATTATAGTAAACACATTGAAAACGGCCTAGTTAAATCACATGTTTCGAGGAGAGTGATTTCGAGATAAAACAAAAAAAACATGAAGAAAACAAGAATAGTAAAAAATAAAAATAAAAGAATAATGTTTTTGAGATTTTTGCAGATTGGGATCAAATTTCAGTTTTGTAAAATCGCCGTCTTTTACGAAAAGATCCGAATATGAAATCATATTGTTTAAGATGCTGTCACAAGGATTCATCTTCAGCATTATTATGACATAAAGAGATAGGTTGATAGCAAGTAAAACAAACTTAGCATGACTTTCATTGCATCAGTGATATGAATTAGGTTCAGTTCGGCATAAAGCTTAGATGGACATCACTCATGGATCTGTGACGCCTCCTATCTCTTCTCAAAACGTATTTGGCTTTCCCCAGATCACTCCAATTTGACTTCAACCTCCTAGTACTTGATCAAAAGGTTTTTATTTGAAAATTAAACAAAAATTTGAGCTTTAAGGTTGAACGTTGGACTTACAAGCCATCCGGACTTACAGGCCTTTCATTCGAGACATGACAGGATTTACTTTTATGCCCCCATCTCTGTAGTTCTAGTTTGACCCTTTAAACTTTTGAAAAACGAATTTTTTTTAAGTACCACAATAATCAAAATAATCAATATATATATTTTTTAAATAACTTAGAAACATAACATTTTAGGTGATCAAGACACTAACGGGCTCGTGTATGTCTGGGTAATTGCTTTTCTGTCTATCATTTGTAGAGATGTATATGGAGACATGCACATTTCTTTAAAATGACTCTCCACAGTAAGTTTATCAAATTTAGTTTATATCACTTCAACTTTTACGCATCATGGAAAGCTACCATACAGATCAATGACTTTTCTAGATCCTTTTAAGCTTAATAACTTCACCCTTTAGGCACATAGAAACAATATATCTATCATTTTCCAAAGGTTGGAACAATTTTCGATTGAAAATATTTGAAGCTTCCCAAAAGCTGTTAACTGAATAGTAATATCATTTCCCAAAAGACAGTTTGAGACTCGATCACCCCGGTCACTCTTAGGTTTCAGGTAAATGGCTACCCCGTATGTCCACAAGTGGTTAACAGGACCAAACACATATGAAAATATATGTCCTTCCAACTTAGAGTTACCGACATAATTTTAAGTGAAAGAATTCAAAACACAAAACATATCACAATCGCCTCAGATGTTTTCAGTCTTTAGACAAATGGCTATCCTCTGTGACTCTACAAGTAGATCACCGGACCGAACATATACAAGTATATGTTCTTCAAACTTAAGCAACCGACATAATTTTAAGCGAAAATGAAACTTACACACACAATTTTTTTTTAATTATTCACGCACACTCACTATTTTTGGCTTTTTGATTTTTCTCCCCCTAATATTGTACAAATTAAGAAGATATGTACGAGTTTACACTCAAAAAGACTCAATCCTCGAAACGAAGCATTTTAAGAAAACTCACAAGCACATTAAATTTGGCTGTTCCGACCGGTTTTGTAAATAAGTCCGCCACATTATTATCAGTGTGAACTTGTTCAAGGTGAATCAATTTTCGGTCATAACAGTCACGAATAAAATAAATTTTAATATCGATGTGCTTGGTTTTAGAATGTTGAACTGGATTCTTAACAATTGCAATGGCAGCATCATTATCACAAAAGATGGGAGTATCATGAAATTCCAAACCGTAATCCAGCAGTTGATTTTGCATCCAGATAACCTGAGAGCAGCAGGCTGATGCAGCAACATACTCTGCTTCGGTGGTCGAGGTGGACACCGTCTGTTGTTTCTTACACTGCCTTGAAATGAGACGATCTCCAAAGAACTGGCATCCGGCAGATGTAGATTTCCTGTCAATGTCATCTCCACCATAATTGCTATCAGCAAAAGCATAGAGATCAAATTCTGATTGTTTGGGATATCGAAGACCTAACTTCGGTTGTCCCTTCAGATATCTAAAAATATGTTTGACAGCAATTAAATGAGAGAGTTTAGGATTAGCCTGGAAACAAGCACATTGACAGACTGCAAACATGATATCGGGTCGGCTAGCGGTGAGGTACATTAGAGACCCGATCATTGATCGATAGTATGTTTGATCTACGGGACTCCCTTCCGGATCAGATGACAGTAAAAGCCTTTCCGCCATGGGAGTGTTAGCACTCTTGGAGTCTTGAAACTCAAACTTTGCAAGCATATCCTCAACATACTTCCCTTGATGCAGTAAAATTCCTACCGAGCTTTAGCGAACCTGTAATCCCAGAAATGTTGTCATTTCACCCAGCGAACTTATCTCAAATCGTTTCTTCATTACTTCTTCAAACTCCGCGCACAACTCAGCACTGGTGGATCCGAAGATAATGTCGTCTACATAGATCTGGACTAAGATCAAATCTTTTCCGGCAGTTTTGCGGAACAGGGTTTGATCAATGGTTCCTCGCTTGTAGCCATAATCTAGAAGATGTGCCATCAATGTAGCATACCATACTCGAGGAGCCTGATGAAGCCCATACAATGCCTTGTCTAACTTGTAAACATGATTTGGCTTCTTGGAATCAGTAAAAACTGATGGCTGTTCCACATATATCTCTTCCTTGACGTCGCCATCCAGAAATGCAGTCTTAACGTCCATTTGATACACTGTGAAACCCATAAATGAAGCGTAGGCCAAAAAAATTCTGATGGCTTCAAGTCTAGCCACTGGAGCATAAACCTCAGTGTAATCCAACCCTTCAACTTGACGAAACCCACGAACTACCAATCGAGCCTTGTTTCGAACAATAACCCCGGTGTCATCTTGCTTATTTCGGAACACCCATCTCGTATCAAGTGCTTTCTTTCCCTCCGGTAACTCAACCAATCTCTAAACTTTCAACTTATCAAACTGATTTAACTCCTCATGCATAGCGTCTACCTAATTGGGTTCCTGGAGGGCCATGTCTACAGTCTTTGGCTCTATCTGAGATATGAAACAGGAAAACAAACAACTGTTTATATTTCTAGTCTAACTTCTGGTGGACACACCCGTTTCAAGAGGACCTATGACATTCTCAATTGGATGATCTTTCTGAATTCTTGAAGGAGGTAATTGATCGAAAACATCACTGGTGGAATTCAACTTTGACAAATTCACGTCAATGTCAGCAAGGGGGTTCTTCCATCCGGAGGTCACTATACTATGTGAGTACGAAGTGCTTGCGACATATTCATTTGGAATGACATAGGGAAATAGTGTGCTCCCAAAAATCTGACGAATAGGACTCTCTCCCTCAACTGTCGTGGTATCTTCAGACGGACTTTGCGAATATTCATTTTCTGGAACTGCTTTCGGCTGAGAGACGGATGCGGGTTTGTCGTCATTAACTGGTTCTGGGACATCATCGTCCAGAAGTGGAGAGATGTGAGATACTGCATGTGAGTCATCTTTCTCAGCATCTACTGTAGTGCTGCCTGAAGGTTCTGTGTTAATGACCAGAAGCATATTGAACGATTTGAAGAGTTCATTATAATCGAATAACCAGTCCGGACCAACACGAGCATCAGTCTCGTTTTCTTCCAACCAACGAACATCATAAGATTCTAGAATCTGTTTGGTAGACTTGTTGTAGACCCTATAAGCAGTATGGCCCGCATAACCAACAAAGTAGCAATCATCAGCTTTGGCCCCAAATTTCGGAGTAGACTCAAGGTTCAGTTGAGTGCATGGGCAACCAAAAGCCTTGAAGTGCGCGACAGTAGGCTTATGTCCATAGACAATCTCATAAGGAGTCTTCATTTGTGATTTGTTGATTATCACCCGATTCTGAACATAACAAGCCGTATTAATAGCTTCTGCCCAGAAAAATAATGGCAGCTTAGATTCACACAACATCGTCCTTGCCGCTTTAATAAGAGTTCGGTTTCTTCTTTCAGCCACACTATTTTGTTGTGGTGTCCGTGCTGAACTATATTGACTAAGCATTCCCCTCTCTGAGCAGAAATAATTTAATGATGCATTGTTGAATTCTGTACCATTATCACAGCGTATTCCTTTCAGCTTCAAGTTCAGTTGGTTCTCCATGAGCACTATAAACCTTTTGATCAAATCTGCAGTTTCACTCTTATTCGACAAGAAAAACACCCAAGTAAAACATGAGTAATCATCAGTAATAACATGACAATAAGAGCTGCGTGAAAGACTCAAAACATGCACTGGACCAAAGAGATCCATATGTAGCAATTGAAAAACTAATAAGATGGTGTTGATCAATTTTGGTTTATGAGTTTTCGATGATGTTTACCCAAGGCACAAGCCACACATTTTTCAATAGTAACAAAATCTTTAATGGGTAAGCCACGGAGCAAATCATTTTTGGCAAGACGATTTAAATTTTTTGTATTAGCATGACCAAGACGACGATGCCAAAGCATAGAATTGTGTTCCGACACTTTTGAAAATAAGCATGTTATTTCATCAGGGACATTTTTGTTCATGTCGATCACATAAGCATTATCCTTTCGTTGTGATCGAACATGAATCCAGTCTTCTGGTATAATGATACTAGGTTTCAAAATCAAACATTCTTTCTTAGTAAAGTGAGTTGCAAACCCTTTGTCACAGATTTGTGACACGCTCAGCAAACTGTGCTTCAATTTAGGAACGAAATTAACATTTTCAAAATTTAGAACACCGTTACTTACAGTACCCTCCTGTGTGATCTTTCCCTTTTCTCCTCCCGCGAAGGACACATATCCACCGTTAAAATTTTGAATGTCATGTAGTTGGGAAATGTCTCCTGTCATGTGCCTGGAACAGCCACTATCAACATACCAAGGTCTGATGATATTCCTCCATAGCTGTCCCTGCACAAAGCGCGCGATTAGTTAGATTTTGGTATCCAGTCCATAGTTACACTGGGTGACCCTGATGCTTTTAAAGTTGTCACGGGTTGCCATTACATGTCCCTTTTATCATCAAACGTGGATTTTTCAGATTCCTTTGCTGGAGATTTAGGCAACCATTTGTGTCTACCATTGTATGATTTGGCATTATATGTACGAATGGTTGTCGTAACCTCCGGTGTTTTGGGGTTGGAAGAAGACGAGGTTGCCTTTTTCACCCGTTTTGGTTTAGAATTTGTGTTCGCTTTTGAAACCGAAGCACCTTTTCTAACTTTTTTTCGAAACATGTTAGGCTTGTTCTGATGAGAACTAAACCTGCCGGATTTGTTTCGTTCCAATCATCGTTAGAGGAATTAACCTGACTATGCACGAATCTTTGCCTGTACGAATTATGATGCATATAGGGCATATTCCTTTGATAATATCCATAATAAGGAACATATGGACGATGTGGACAATTTCTGGCAATATGACCAGGAGTGCCACAATTAAAACAAGTTTGACGTTTTATGTAGAAACCATTTTAGGCAACTCCTCGTCTGGACTGGTTGTGAGGACCAGTTTCCTGAAAATTGCGATGGCCCCTTTTTACATTTTTCAGCTTATCACCGTGTTTTGTCATTAGAGCATCCCTCTTTAACTACTTTAGGTGGTAAATATTTGTTGGATTTTGAATTTTATTTGAAACCACATTATCAGAATTCAAAATATTAGCCAAATCAATGACACAAAAATCCTTGCTCTTTGAAACAGAGCCCGCACAAACAGTCGGAATAATAGAATTTAAAACAGGCAGTTTTAAAGGAACATCATAAATAATGTCATTATTAAATTCAAAACAAGGGTCGTCGTCCTCATCAGTCCATTCCCTCACAGTTACTTTTTCTGCACATGAAGCAAACATGTTAGAATCGTTCACTCTTGAAGTGGACGCACTTGCATTCATGGAATTAGCTTCATCATTTGTATCTAGTTTTCTGTACTGCAAGCCTTTTACCTTTTCTTCCTGTTCTTTGGTAACAGGAGTACTAACATAATTGTGATGATAAGGTGGTGGAACATTACTATAACCTATGCCTTCACCTTTGTTTTCTTTCCACCATAATTGATTTTCAATCATTGAGTCAACTATTCTACTGGAACCCTCGAATTTTTTAAAATATAGTTCAGCTCTTTCAAATTTACTAGTTAGATTCAAAATTTCCAATTTAGAGGCTTCCAGCTTAGCAGTTAATTCAACAATTTCCTGTTTGGCATCTAGGTAATGACAGCATTTTAGACTAAATTCAGACTTCAGCTTAGAAAAATCCTTTTTATTTGCTTCTATTTTATCTAGAAAACCTTTTTCGTTTTTCTTGAGTTTAAAGTTTTCAGATTTAACTCTTTCCATGTCTCTAATTAAGTTATCATTGTGGAGCCTATATAATTCTATCTTATCAACACAATCTTGAGAACATGGTTGAAAACTTACCTCAGATGAGTCGGGAGAAGTGAACGCCATATATGCAAACTGAAGTTCCTTGATTTGCTCCTCAGCAACGTTTTCCTCATCAATGTCTTCAACATTTGCAAAATTTGCGGTCTGATTTCCAATGTTGAGAGCAGCCATCTGATCCTCCCAAGAAAACTGTTGAGCAACCAATCCCCTTTCACCATTTCCCGAACTATCACCAACATTTCCCCTAGCATTACCCATTGGAACCAGCGCCCTTTCTGTGTTTCCTTCATTCGCTGGGTTAGTACATTCACGAGCAAAATGACCCGGCTCTTGACAGTTATAGCATCTCAGAGTGTTCTTGTTAAAACCCACCTTCTGATTATTAGGCATGTTCCAATTATTTCTACCAGTCCTCTTAGTGAATTTCTTGGCATGAAATATTGCCATGGCGATTTGCCAAGAGATATCCATTTCTTCAACATCATCAGGGTGAATCTGATCGAGTTCAGCAGTCACAATAGGTTGAACCAAATCTCCTGCTAGGAAAGCATTATAGCAGTTCATGAATCCCGCCATTAGAGTTAAGTTCTCCTGAGTCTCTTTCGGAATGGAGGGAATCTGACTTGAGTTCTGACCTTGAGCAGCACCAGCAGATGAAGGTTGAGCTGATGAAGATTGAGCAGACTTAGTGAAGAAAACTGGAGCTGGTTGAGGCGGAGTAGAGGATGACTGTCCTTGAGTGGACTTAAACATCTGAAAGTTTCCTTGGGTTGGAGGTTGCTGAGTGGCCTTGAACATAGAGAAACTATCTTGAGAAATAAGAGCATTGTTGGAGACAACTCTGTAACCAGCTGCACTGTAAGAAATCGCATGGTTTATTTCACGTTGCTTGTTGTCCATATCACATGCCTTGATAGTAGCCATCATCTCAGAGATAGACATTCTGTTGAGATCTTTAGTCTTCTTGATAACAGCAACATTCATATCCCAATTCTTTGGCACTGAGTTTACCAGTTTGTTGTTTATCTCTGAAGTTGCTAGATAAATACTCGCATATCTCATTTCAGTCACTAACGATATGAACTTCCAGGAAACCCAAAGATGCTTTGACCAGATAACTTTGGTAACAAATTAAATCCCAAAATCTCTGGGATTTGAATTTTAACCAAGATTAGGCCAATCTTCAACAAAAAAAAAACCTTTCCTTCTCTGACGAGAGTTTCACCAGAAAATCAAACACAACCACCAAAGATCACAATCTTGAATCCTTGATATCACAATAACGAGCCTGAATAGGTCTAAGGCTCTGATACCAATTGTAAGTCCCGAATCTGGATCACTACAACTGTGATATCAACAATCTAGATGTTGGTGCGAAATTCCAACACTAGATGATTCAAGAACACAAGTAAACACAAACACGTAGAACACACGAATGGCTTCAAAACACACGTATTATTATACGTCGGGTGCTTAAGCACAATTAATACAAAACTCGTCTAGAACAACCCCTAGACGGCCAAGACAGCAGTGAATCCCCCCAAAACCCTATACGATGCATTCTATATATATAGGGAACTAATCACTCAAGCCCAATACTAACCAAAAGCCCACCGAGATCCAAATGGATCTCGGTTTACATAAGCAACCCAAGTTAAACAAACACACTAAGTATAAACCACATAAATGGGCCCAACACCATGAATGTCAAAATACCAAGCAACTTGGGAAAGTACAATGGGATGACTGATCCAAGTGATCACCTATTAAAATTTACCATGGTTGGCAGGGTAAGTGGCTGGACACTACCTTATTGGTGTCATATGTTCGCGTTGACATTGACGGGGGCGGTGAGAGAATGTTTCGAGAAACTACCAGACGGATAGATCAAGAGTTGGGATGACTTGGAGACTAAGTTCTCACAACACTTCAGCCAGCGCCGCAAGCACACGCGCGACCCCTCAAAGATACTGAGCATCGTCTGCCAGGACAACGAGTCAGTAGAAAACTTTATCACCAGGTTTAACAATGAAAGCTTAAACATTGATGGAATAAGTGAAGATATGTTGCGGGGGGCATTCAGGCTGAATGTGCGGAGTCCAGACTTGATCCGCTGCCTTACTGGATGAGACAGAACGCCCCGGACATGGGATGATATCATGTCCGCGGCCAAGGTTTTCGCGGCTACTGAAAAACTGTTAGGGCGGGAGACGTCAAAACAGAATACGAAAACCGAGCCTAAGAACACCCAGCCCAAGAAGGAAGAGAGGGGTTCGATCTGATCCAGAATTCAACCCCAGAAAGCTCTTCCAAAAATTTTGACGCTAGGTCATTAATTGGGCAGAAGCAAAAAGATCGAAAGGCGGAAAAGCATAAACAACAACATTGGACTCCCTTGAAGCCATAGCCATTAACCAGGCGGGCGAACCTGAACCCAAGCAAGCATTTCATGTTTCACGATGATATCGGGCATGACACGAATGAATGTGTAAGCCTGAGAAACAAGATTGAATCCGCCATCAAGTTCGGCAAGCTTGAGCATCTGCTTAAAAATGTGCGACATGGTCCATGAAAGCACACAGCTACCGCGGACAAAGGCCCGCCAAAGAAACAGATCAAAGACCTAAACGTCCACATGATTCAGGGTGGACCAGTTTGAAAAAACAATAGGACGGAGGTGGAAGACGATGAATGGAAAAGCGAACCAGTTGTTTTCCAAAAAGTGAAGGGAGGCTCGTGCATGAAACAACCTTTGATTACACAGCTTTGTTAGGACACTATCGATCCCAGTACGTCTTCTTTGATACTAGGAGTACATCCGATATAATGTACGAGCAATGTTTTGAGTAGCTGGAGAACGAAGATAAAGCACGATTAAAGCCTGTCCACGCCCATGTTTCCTGGTTTGGGTATGAAGTTATGCATCCTAAAGCGGTCATAACATTTCCTGTCACACTCAGTGATGGAATTTATACGAGGACTGAGGATGTTGATTTCCTAGTCCTGCCCGCGAGATCCAAACATGATATCATTATGGGGCGCGAAGAAATTAGCAACTTCAATGCCAACCCTTCAACGGTGCATGGCTTAGTCAGGGTGCCCACAAGAACTGGGATAGCCATCATCCGGGTTAACAAACATTGTTATGCGATGAAAGGGTCGAAACCCGCGAAAGTTCCCAAGAATATGGTGCGAACAGAGCCAAAAAATGTGTTGTTAACACAAGATATCCTGAGCAGACTGTTACCATCAGGGCAACCATTTCATAAACAGTGCGGGTCTTCCTAAAACAACTGCTGGTAAAGAACATAGATATTTTCTCTTGGACGCCTTCAGATATGACAGGCATCTCAAGAGAAATATCTGAACATCGGCTAAGGGTCAACCCGGCCTATACGCCAAACATGCAGAAAAAGAGAAAAATGGGGCCTGAGCAGACTAAAGCCATGAGCGAGCAAGTTCAAGAATTATTACACCCTGGGATCATCCACGATATTCAGTACCAGAATTGGGTTGTTAACCCAGTCATGGTGCACAAGAGTAATGGCTCGTGGTGCATGTGCATAGACTTCAAGGATTTGAACAAAGCCTGCCCAAAGGATTGTTATCCGCTCCCGGAAATCGACCTGAAAGTCGACGCAGTGCCACCTTTCAAGTTTAAATGCTTCCTGGATGCCTATAAAGGGTATCATCATATATGAATGGCCGCCCATGACGAAGACAAGACAGTTTTTCATACCAACCAGGGTACCTTTTGCGACAAAATGATGCCATTGGCCTGAAAAACGCAGGAGCTACGTACCAGCGTTTGATGGATAATACATTTCGGGAGCAGATTGAGAAAAATCTAGAAGTCTACATGGATGACCTAGTCATCAAAAGCGTGAAAGAAGACTAAATGTTAAGAGACATTGAATATGTCTTCTCCACGCTAAGGAAACTCAATATGAAGTTGAACCTTTCAAAATTCTCTTTTGGTATGGAAGAAGGAAAGTTTCTCGGGGTGATTGTGACTGGGGAAGGGTTCAAAGAAAACCCGGACAAGGTCCAGGCGATCGCCTGGATGCCTTCCCCATCTTCATTAAAGGAAGTCCAAACGCTGAATGGTAGATTGGTAGCTCTAAACAGATTCCCAGCGAATCACGCTGCCAAGTCGTACCACTTCTTGTCCAAATTACGCAACTGCCTAAAGAAGGCACATTTAAAATGGACACTGGAGGCAGAAAAAGCATTCCTGGAGGTAAAGAAGTGTCTCATGGAACTTCCAACCTTGACTGCACCCTATGAAGGAGAACCTCTTACACTGTACCTATCTGCGTTCGATATTGCGGTTGGGGCAGTTCTATTAACGGATCGGAAGACCGTGCAAACGCTAATATACTACGTCACTAGAGCATTGGCAGATGCTGAAACCAGGTATTCAATGCTTGAGAAGTTAGTTCTGGCGTTAGTAAACGCGACACAAAGGTTAAAGAGGCACTTCCATGGCCACCCCAAACATGTGCTAACCGACTACAAGATAAAGAGTGTATTGGCTAAACCTGAGTTATCAAGGAGATTGGCTAAGTGGACAATCGAACTGGGCGAGCACTCAATAGAGTACAAACCTAAACCCGCGATCAAAGGTCAAGTTTTGGCAGACTTTGTTACAGAAGTACCAACGGAGAAAATCCAGGAATGCCTATATGAACAACAACCCCCAGCCCCGTCGGATGAAAGTCAAAAGTGGACTTTGTTCACCGACGGAGCGTCTAGTGGAGAAGGCTCGGGGGCGGGCCTGAAGTTAATTAATCCAGATGGCCAAGAGTTCACGTATGCCATAAAGCTGAATTTCAAGAGTACAAATAACGAAGCAGAATATGAAGCATTCTTGGCTGTTCTTTAGATTTCGAAGAAGTTGGGCATTAAGTTCCTGGAAGCGCGGGCGGATTCCATGCTCATCGCGGGCCAGGTCTCAGGGATATACGAAGCAAAGAACGACGTAATGGCTTCATACATGTCCCGGGCTAAAGACCTCATACATCAATTCACTTCTTGCAAAATAGTCCATATAAAGAGAAGTGAAAATCCCCCTGTGGACACCTTGAGCAAGCTAGCATCTACCAGTTTCGATCACATGGGTTGAGACATGCAAATTGAGGTCCTGGATAGCCCATCCGTACCTCAACACCAGGTCATGGTCATTCAAACAGGAACAGTTTCTTGGATGACACCCATTACGGAATACCTATCCTCCGGAACTCTACCAAAAGACAAAGTCATTGCTCGGAAGATCCGCCACAAAGCATTGTTTTATCAAGTTCAAGATAATGTGATTTACAGGAAATCGTTCCTTGGTCCACTAATCCGATGGACAGATGATGCCAATTACTTGATCCAGAAATACATGAAGGCATCTGTGGTTTACACGCAGGACCAAGGATGGTGGTGGCAATACTCATGAATGCAGGGTACTATTGGCCGGGTATGCACACAGATGCAGTAAAAGAAATTCGGAAGTGTGATTCATGTCAAAGACACGCACCACATACACTGCGACTCCAAAACAAATTGGTTCCAATGATTTCGGCATGGCCTTTCCAGAAATGGGCCATAGACATTATGAGGCCAATCCATGAAGCACCTGGGCGGGTGAAGTTTTTGTTGGTCGCGATCGACTACTTTCCCAAGTGTGTGGAGGCCAAACCATTAGCACATATCACGGCAGCAAACGTCAAAGTTCATGTAGACAAAAGATTAGCGTTAATTACAAACCAAAAACTAAATGATAAAGGATAAAGTACCTGCAGGCTCCTTAGAGGTGTTCTCCCTGACCTGATCACGGAGACGGGTCCCTTTTAACTTCTCCATGGCGGGCTCCCCCTCAACAGACACATACACCTCCCCACCAGCGGGATCATGGGCGGTCTTTGATGCCTCCCCTCCAGCGGGATCATCGGCAATATGAGATGCCTCCCCACCGGCGGGATCATTGACATCCTTGGTTGCCTCCCCACCAGAGGGATCATCGGCGTTAGAGTCCTTGCTTAGGCTAGATACACCAGCAGTATCCGCCTTGCTCTTGCGGCGGCGGACAAGATCTGCAATAGCACGCAGAACCCCCGCATAAAAACTATCTGGATTACCAGACGGCGATCCTTCACTAGTCGAGTCTTCACTAGAAGAATCCTCGCTAGAAGAAAGGATGATCGTCCCGTCCGGTTGCATAATGGTAAGACGTCGAGGGTTCAGGATATACACACCTTGGGCAATAGAAAATTCATTAACCTCAGGTTCACTTCGCCCGCGGAGAGAAAAACTGGAGTTTTCCTTAGTTTGATTAAGTATGGGTGCCTGCCCAACCTCCAGCGGGAGCCAGTACATATTACCATCAATGGTAGGAATCAGAACTTCAAAAATTGAGCTCCCCTCTGAAACAAAAGCAAGTAAAAACAAGGAAGTAAAAGGGAAAAGAGAGTGAAAAATAATAACTTACTTCTGTCATCCCGGGAGAAGTAGGGGACCTCGTCAGGATATGGCCATAAACGGCTCATCCCCACCTGCACCAACGCAGACTCCAGAATAAGGCCCATCAGAGTGGGAGTCTGCATAAGAGTGGTGTACCACTCCTGACCTTCCACATCAACAATAGGAAGATTGAAAAGTTTTCGGGTTAAGAAGCGGTGGACCATAGCGCTCGGGATGACGTTCGCGTTGATCCAGAAAAACTTATTCTTCCATTCATGAGCGTTCCACGGAGGCTCGGTTCCGATCAACTTCTTCAACACTGCAAAACTGAACCAGCTCCCGCGGACTTAGATCTTGTAAATGGCAAGGAAGCGATCCACAGATGGATCCACTCCTAATGCCCGACAACAGAACTCAAAATGTCAAAGTCTCATGAGTCCCAATGGATGCATCTGAGATATATGAATCTCGGTAGCAGCAAGGAAATCACTCAAGAACTTCGTAATGGGTAACCGGAAGTTGCCAATGGTAAAAAACTCCCCATATAAAGAAATTTTGCCAGCCGGTGGCTTGTCCGTCGTCGAGCCTGGAGAAGGAAGCTTCGGCCCCCACTCAGGCGTTAACCCATAAAGATGGGTGATGTCCTGGAAATCTCCTACTTTCTAGTTAATAGGAATATTATCCACGGTCCGTTTGACACACTCTCTCTTTCCACCAGCCATTTAGACATAAATAAAACGCACACAGTAAATTTGTTTCAGAAAGAAAGAAAGATTAGAAGGTGGAAAGTTTTCAGAAAATTTTTGCAAGTAATGGAGGCTGAAACGCCTCTTCCCCCTTTTATACATATCACAGTTAATGCGATATAAAGGGATACAGCTCATCTGTGTCATCATCCAATCAGAAGACGTCACGTTAGGTGAGAACTGACAAAACACAAAATGATTTTGAATCAGCCGCCTAAAAAACATGCAAACATCTTGAAAACCATCTCTGACAAGACTCAGACTGAAGACGTCACATCTCAGACGGCGAAACAGTACTCCCCAGTTCAAAAGTAATGGGAAAATCCACAGACCAACAGTCTCAACCCACACCAAGGGATAAAACACTGAGTCCATAATTCCACCCGCGACTTCGCATCACGGGAGCAACAATGAACTGGGGGACTTATAGAGGGAGGGTAGTAAAATTACCCGTGGACCCCTAGCGCAACCCGCGGGAGGAACCCGCCGACTAAAACACTTGCAGTCATGAAAGTTAGATGAACACTAACAAGGTCACCCGCAGTTCCAAAGACACGCCACGCGGGTCTCCATCACAACCCACGGATTACCATTGAGCATCCGCGGGAGAAACCTGTGGGCCACACAAGGACTTATGGCACACATGATCCCCACGTGATATAAAGAGTTGTTGTAACAAACTACTTCTAGAAGATTCCCTCAATACCCCCTGATAGCGACATTGACCAATGGAAAGAAGACACCTGGACACGTAATGGCCATCCCACGACGTGCACAGATAATGGTCGTCCCATAAACGGGTCCAGGCTGTCACATCCTATAAAGGCTCGACACGTGTCCATTCAGGTGAAGGAGGAATATCTCGATAATGAAAACTCCACCAATCACCTTCCCCCACCTTCGGCTATAAATACTAAAGGTCATCTCCTTAAGGTATTCATTTCCTCCCATATGCCTATGCAGTTACTTGTATTCGCATCGTTATTCCGATCAGTATCGTACTTATTCTCACGCCGGAGGGTGGTTATGAGAAGAAACCCCCCCACCATGTCCTTCCCATGACGAGACTCACTGTGTTCTGTTTTACAGGCACTTAGCTTGGATCTGACTTCGTTGTTATTCAGTAGACTCACATCTAGGGTATACGTAGGTTCAGAGTATTTGGTTCGGACTTGTGTTTCTTCAAACACACACACACACACACACACACACACACATATATATATATATATATATATATATATATATATATATATATATATATATATATATATATATACGGGAAGGATCAAGAAAGAACTCATTTTTGAGGAGAGAACTAAGGAACTCTTAACTTTAGGGTTATAATTGTAAATTGCCTTCAATAGAGAACAACTAACGTGGCTTCCCCTGTTCAACATGCTCGTCGGCCTCCCAGTGCAGCGATCTCAACACAAGCCTCATTTTCCACAGAAAATAACATCTGCAAATTGCAAATCGTGACAACTCGATTGTTCTGAACCATAATCATCGATTGCTTCAATTC
Organism: Bidens hawaiensis; assembly: GCF_021521415.1. NCBI lineage: Eukaryota > Viridiplantae > Streptophyta > Magnoliopsida > Asterales > Asteraceae > Bidens > Bidens hawaiensis. The sequence continues at coordinate 72,410 of NW_027491564.1, forward strand.
ACTAGCATGTCAATTGCAAGTGTTTCAATTCGGATATTTAATATTTGTTTTTTTTTGTTTCCATCAATAAATTGGTTGTAATATGCTTGTTCATGTATTGATTTGATATTTTAATTGATTAATTGTGTGTTACAACATGATTACTAGATAATTGATTGTTAATTATGAGTTTGGCTGGTAATTTGGAAAATGGAGCGCTCAATTTGACCTAATTACTGGATTAGGTTTTACGATGTGCAATACATGTATTACATACGTGTAATACACGTATTATTTACTTCTATTAATACGTGGATAGGGTAAATAGACAAGATGTGTAATACATGTATTGCGTATGTGTATTATCAAGTAATGCGCATGTGTAATATTCACTTATTTAATATTACATATATCTAATACTTTTAGTATTAGGTATTTGTGATAATAAAAAGAAGTATATTTATGCGTAATGCGTGTATTTCATATATGCAATAATAAAAAGAAAAACATATAAGCAGTTTGTTACTATTCAAACACAGTATTATGTAGTTTTGGTGTTTACTCATGATCATATTATTGATATGTTGTATGTTGGTTCTTGTTTAGGTTTTATACGGGTAAAGCTTGGTTCTCAGTTGCACAAATAACTGTTAGCATAATCCCTTTAGGTGAATTGCCATACGACAGTGCAAACTCTACACCATCACGTAAAAAACGATAACAAAAATCATACATTTAGACAAGTATATTAACCTAGTGAAATGAGCAAGAAATAGATGTGGTTGAATGTTAACGAGGACTACTTTTTTTTGTTTGTTTGAATATTTGTATTGTAAAAACAAATTATGATGCAATATTAATTAGTGTGGCTAGATGGTTAGCTTAGGTAAAAGGTTGAGACGAGCCGGTCACTTTTTGTATGACTCATAAAAAATCTTTTTAATTTGTTTGTTAATATTCTAATAATTAGTTAAAGTGTCCATTATAGTTACAAACTTCATATTATAACAATTATAATATAACTCTTTAACAAAACCCAAGTGGTTATATTTATCAAACATAGACTTTGACTGAGTTTAGGCTCGTTTGACATGTTACCCTTAATTTAATTTAGAAAGGTTGGAGGTTAGATTATACTGATTAGTTTTTGTGTAAATTTGGGCTATTGGGGGGTTTAATAAATTTATTGAATTTGGGCATTTTTGTGCGTGTGTTATTAGATCTGACAGATTGGTAATGGATATCGTGAGGGAATAAAAGATCTATTATGCTAATGTTGATGCACCTTGGTCTCGGTTGCTTATTCTTACTTCTTACCTAGTACATGGATTTTACATGTAATGATTTTAACTATGAGGGTTAGGTTTAAATAAAAAGTTTGATTTTTCTAAAATGCTAGGAATGAGGGTATTTTAGTCTAATACTTAAATATCAAAACCCACTTACTTTAATCTCAAAACCCACTTACATTAATTTCAAAAACCCACTTACATAAAACCCAATTGCCACTCCACCGCCGACTGCCACCACAACCGTCACCCACCGCCATCACCTCGCCAGAAAAGTCCGAAAAAGCACAATGGAAAACACTATGAAAAACACAATGTAAAAAACATAATGGACAAAAACACTATGAAAAAAAAAACACAATGATAAAAATACAATAAAAACACTATTGTATGACATAATGTAAAAAATACAATGGAAAAAACACAACGAAAAAAAAAACACAATGAAAAATACTGTTGTATAATACAATTTGGTAAAACACAATTTGGTAAAACACAATTTGTAAAAAACCCACTAATTTTTTTTTAATTTTTATATTACAATATGGTACTCATATAAAAGATAAAAAGACACTTGTTATTATGGTGAATTTGTTTTTTAATAAAAACATCGTTAAAAAAACGTTATGGACGTTTTAAAATGATAGGGGAATTTGGCATGTGACTTGCATGTGGAGAGAGAAAGTCAATGAATGTGTTATTCCTTTTATGCCCTTTACCTTGTGTTCACACTTGAATTCTCCCTAAACTAATCTGAACCCTCCATGTTCAAAATCAATGGACAAGATTACTTTTTATCCTTCCTACAAAAACTATACTTTCTATTATAACATAACCATTAACTATGAATTGTTATATGCGTAAAAGCTTTTCATTTTAGTTAACATGCTAATGCGATGTCTATCTATAATTTGATCTAAAAAATCAGGTTGGGCTTTAGGTTGGCTGACAATAAAGTTTTCCATGCTTCGTAACTAATGGCCTGCTGATCCATATTTTTTGTTTAAAGTTGGAACTGAGATTTTTGTGATAATGTCTTCTTCACCTTTCTTTTTTTTTGATATCTTCTTGCAGTAAATGATTAAAGTATACACATTTTACACATCACTGCATATTGAGTTATGGGTGACAATTTTTATAAACATCCTCTTATCAGCTCTTTAGTTATTAGCTGGGGCATCACTAAGCTAAATCATTGGTAGTTGGATGATAATTTATAATGAATTAGATATGTAAACCGTATCTGGATAAATTTGTAATCATTTTTATAAACGATATACTTATTTATTCCAAAACTAGTAATGATCATGTCAAACATCTTCATACACTTTTGACACTATTAAAAAAAGAGAAGCTTTATGCTAGATTCTCAAAATATGAGTTTTGGTTACAGGAAGTACAATTACTATGTCACTTGACTAACCAAGAAGGTATTCATGTGGACCCTGTCAAAATAGAAGCTATCACTAAATGGGAAATTCCTAAAGCTCCTACAAAAATTCGAAGTTTCTTAGGATTAGCAGGATATTATAGACGTTTCATTCAAGGTTTTTCCTAAATAGCAGTTCCGTTAACAAAGTTAACATGTAAAATGTCAAGTTCGAATGGAGACCCACGCAAGAAGAAGCTTTTGTAACTTTGAAGAAAAAGTTAACAAATGCCCCAATACTTGCACTATCAGAAGAAACTGAAGATTTCACAGTTTGTTGTGATGCTTCCAAATCAGGATTGGGATGTGTATTAATACAACGTGAAAAAGTTATTGTTTATTCATCCAGACAATTGAAGAAGCATGAAGAGAATTACGCAACACATGATTTAAAAATGCGAGCAATAATTTTTGCCTTAAAGATCTAGAGACATTATCTGTATGGTAGTAAGTTTACTATATTCATAGATCATAAAATTTTAAAAAATATTTTTAGGCAAAAGGAGCTCAACATAAGGCAAATACGTTGGATGAAAATTCTTAGCGACTATGGTTGTGAAATTCAATATCGTGAAGGTAAAGCTAATGTAGTAGCCAATGCATTAAACAAAAAAGAGCATGAGAAACCTAAAAGAGTGCGGGCTTTAAGATCAGAACTTCAGATCAATTTAATTGATGAAATGAAAAATGCTCAGAAAAAAGTAATGGAAGAAAATAGCATTGCTAATGAGTAAAGAAATGGTACCATTGATCAACTGGTCAATGGAAATGATGAAATCTTCGAATGAGAAAAAGAATATGGGTACCAATCATTTGAAATCTACGAGAAAGGATTCTCGAAGAAGCTCATAAATCCAAGTATATGATGCATCCTGGAAAAGATAAAATGTATCAAGATTTGAAGAAATCTATTGGTGGATAGGAATGAAAAAGGACATAGCTAGTTATGTTTTGAAATGCATAACATGTTCGCAAGTTAAAGCTGAACATCAGAAGCCATTAGGATTACTTCAATAATTAGAAATGACAGAATGGAAATGAGAATTAATAACAATGGATTTTGTTACTAAATTACCTAAAACAAGAAGAGGTAATGACACAATCAAGGTGATTGTGGATAGATTAACAAAGTCAGCTCATTTTATACCAATGAAGGAAACTTTTAAAATGGAACAGTTAGCTAAATTGTATGTAGACAAAGTTGTCTCATTACATGGAGTTCCTTTATCCATTGTATCTGATCAGAATAGCTGTTTCACTTCTCATTTTTGGAAAAGTTTTCAATTTGCTATGGGAACAAGGTTAAACTTGAGCACAAGATACCATCCACAGACTGACGAAAAAAGTGAACGGACCATACAAACATGGGAAGATATGCTAAGGGCATGTGTGATAGATTTTGTGTGGAAATTGGAATATCATTTACCACTAATAGAATTCTCCTATAATAACAGTTATCATACAAGCATTAATCCTGCCCCATTTGAAGCACTTTATGGATGAAAGTGCAGAACTCCGGTGTGTTGGGCAAAAATAGGAGGAAAACAACTATCAGGTCCAGAATTCATACAAGAAACTATTGAGAAGGTAAATCAAGTCAAGGAAAGATTAAAGACTGCACGAGATCGCCAGAAGAGTTATGCAGATCATAGACGCAAACCATTAGAATTTCAAGTTGAGGATAAATCGCTACTGAAAGTGTCTCCATTGAAAGGAGTGTAACATCTCAGACTTTTTGTATTTGTATTCGTTTATATTTAAACCGATTCGAGGAAATAATTTAGGTCTTTGTTATTAATAAAATCATGCATTTATAAGTACTCATTGATGTATTTTCGTTTCCTACCCTTTTTGTTGTTTAAACTTGACATTTCTTCCTTAAAATCTCCTAAATATCAAAAATTAGCATTTTTAAAGCATAAGGACTAAATCTGCCAAAAAAACAAAGTTCCACACCCCTTGACCACGACACGCCGTGGGGCCAAGGGATGTGTGGTGGCTATGGGGCGCGGCCATAGGGCTGCACCAGATTTGTTTGTTATTTCATCTCCTAGTTCGTATTTTAGTGCAAATTCGGTTATTTTTCTTGACCAAATAGCATGTTTTAAGCCCCAAGAAAACTAAATTAGACTTGGTGCATGTCCACATTCATTAACCCCTTCAACATGAATGAATTTTGATGAGTTTTTAGATAATTTTATCATTAAACGATATTCGGTTAGTTAAACGAGCTTTTTAACTAAAATTAACTTATGCTTACCTATTCAATATAAATAAGACATAAATCATCTGCCAAGTTCTTCCCTAAACCCTAATAACACCTCTCTCAGCTGTCACCCTCATTACACATACAATTCCATCTACGTTATTGCTATTTTACTCAAAGTTATAAGTGTTTGGTTTGACTTTCAAACATTCTCAACTTTTGACTCCGTTTTCTCATCGATATAAAGCATTATCCGGGTAAGTTGTCTTCTGATAAATTTTTCGTTATTACTCATTAGTCAATAACCCTCAATTAAGTTATGAGATTGAGGGGAATTGACGGGTCAATTTGACTCTGACCTGTTTAAGGGCATATTGGTCAACAACTTTTACCAATCGTTTCATATCACTTCTGGTCGGAACCGACTTTCGGTCCAGAAGACTTTTATTTTTGTTTCGAGATTTTAAGGCTACTGACAAAAATCATACTTCCGACTCGCTGCTTAGATTCTGGTTTGTACCAGCTCGCTTAAACGTTAAATATCTCATAACTGGAGTTCTAGACATCCTTTTGGATCGATTCCAGCGGCTATGTTCTCGGTTTTAACTGTAGTTATTTTTCTCGAAGTTTCAGGTCTGTTCGGTTTATCTCAGACGACGCATTAAAGAACGATTCGCTTATTTTATTTTCTTTTATTCTTATTTCATGCACACTCGCCTAAGCAATAAGGTGCGATATCATTCCCCTTCTATTTTACTGTTTTCAAATTTTTTGGGAACACATGCATATTCATTCGTATTTCTATATTATATATATACACAAATTCGTAAACGTAAATATTGTGTGTACTTCAATTAAATGCTAATTGCTACTTGTTTAAGTGTTTATTTTATCGCATTCGGAGAGGTCCATCATAATCACATTATAGTATGATCATACGACGTCTTAGTAACCAAAGCCGATTCGCATGGCAATGGTCAATCGACAATCACATTTGTATGCTAGTCATAGTAGCCAATGCCCAATTCGCAAGGCAACGTCAACTAACACAATTATTTGCTCATGGTTTGATTGATTTATACTCACATTATTTTGTTTGCTCATTTATCATTTATTATATATTATTATTAATGTCAAAACTGGTGATTATCTCACTCAACATGTGTTGTTGATAAATCTCTGTTTATTTTGTACGCATATGAAGGTTATCAGTTGATTCGAAACTAAGGTGAAGAACACATAGAGAGACTTTAGACATTAAAAATAAAGAATATTTAAGTTTTATTTTTTTTGGTTATTATTGTTATGCTTGGAAATTGTGCACATATTTGAAAATCTGGAATAAATAAATTAAATAGATATTGTCATATTTTGCATTGTATGGTAGTACCTTGTGAGCTGTGAACAACAATTCGCACCCCAGTATTTCCGCTTTAGGTTGGGGTGTGATAGATTGGTATCATAGCCGAAGGTTATAAGATAGTTGGTTAGAAAAGTTCTAGGAATATGCTTAGAACCCTATGCATGCCTACTTGATTGCCTTTTATGCTTATTATTATTTGTTTATAGCTTATTAAATTATATATTTATTTTATTATTTTAATTATTGTGAACAAACAATTTTCGAGGATATGCCTCACCTTCAAAATATTTTTAAATTCTTTTATTTTCTAGTAGATTGCTTTTATTTTGGGAAATTCCTAAGAATCCCCTTATTTTTGTTTTTACTCCCGCACCTTATAGCATGGCAGTATGACATGTTCTTGTAGTAACCGGAAGGGAGAGAGAACTGTGATTCGGGCTTTGGAAAAACGGTTCCGAGAACCCAAGGTAAGACGCTATTCCTTACCTAGAGGATAACCTGACCACAATAATCGATCTTATAGGCCAAAGCAGAATAATGCCGTACGACCAGAACTTTAAGTGGTCAACGTGACCGGTCGGTTACATTCCTTTTATAAAAACTGAATTCACGGTGGCTCATGGCTAAATTCGGGAAAAATTTCCAATATTTTGTTTTTATTTTTATTTATTTTAAAATGTTTAGTTGGGTGAAAAATCCATGACCCATGGACACTCCAACTATCCATTTCTCAACTCGTTTTTAATTTGATATTTGGGTGGAACGTATCGCCCGTGGGGTTCATGAGATATTCCAACTACTCATGTTTAGATCCGTTAATTCAATATTTAGTTGGGTCAGTTGAAATTCCATGTAATGCTCATGGGCCGACCAACTCGATTGATTTGATAATTCGTTATTTAGTTGGGTCAGTTAAAATGCCATGTAACGGTCAAGTGCCGACCAACTCAATTTCTTTGTAACTCGTTATTTTAATTGGGTCATTTAAATTGCCATGGAATGCTCATGGGAGGCCAATTAACAAATTTATGTTGCGTAATTTAGTTATGTCACACCCCAACATAAGGTGGAAATGTCGGGGCGTTAACCGATTGCTCACAGCTCGAAGATACTATCATAATAATAAAGTGACAATATCTATTTAATTATTTTATTTCAAATATACACTCAAGTTTACAAATATTACAAAGATAAGTGCTTATAAACGTGATTTAATGATTTTCTTCATTAAAACCTATGGTCTTGACTAAATATCCAAACTTCAATTCAAGCAACCTGCATATGCGTAGAAAACATTTTGCAACATAAAGTTGAGTGAGAATATCATCAGTTTTGCATGTCAATGTAAATAAGCATAACGTGATAGATGCGGTAAATGTAATCAAACCATAAAAAAGTATGTAGACCGTTGCCAAGCAAATCAGGCATTGGTCAATAGCATGAGCACCCAATACATGGGAATACATTGGACCCCTCCAAATATACGAATGAATGAATGAATAATTAATACAAGTAAGCATGTAACACGTATATTTGATTAAGTCACACACAATTACACGTATGCTATTGTTTGATATATATATATATATAAATATATATATAGTATGAAATACGAATAATACGCATATGTCCCCAAAATGTTTAGAAAAACTTAGTAAAATAGGGGAATGATAAAACTCACCTTAGATTAATGACAAGCGAATATAAATACGAGCAAGCGAGTTAACGAATAAGCGAGTCGTCCAATACGCGTCAAACAAGATTAAGAAGTCAGAACCTGAAACTTTGAGATATGATAATATAAGTAAAAACAAACTCGTTGCCACTGGAATAAACCCAAACGAACGTTTAGAACTCAAGTTATGTTATATTTAAGATTTAAGCGAGCTGGTACTGACCAGAATCCGAACAGCGAGTCGAAAGTCAGGTTTAGGTAAGTAGCTTTAAAATTTCGTTATGAGAATAAAAGTCTTCTGTAACAAACGTTGAATCCGACAAGAAGTATGAGAAAACGTTAAGTCAAACTTGTTGATTGATTTGCCCTTTAACTAGTTTTAAACGAATTGACCAGTCAATACCCTTCAACCACCAAAATTGATTGAAGGTTATTGACTAGGGAATATGTATGAATGATTTCTATGTTTACAACTTACCCAGAAATTGAAAGAATCAACAGAAACGATGAGTCAAAGGTCCACACTTAAGCAAAGTCAAACGAACAAACTTGTATCTTTAACAAATAAGCAAAAACCAAAGAGATTGGTGATGAGAAGAGGTAGGTTACGATTATGAAGGCTCTTAGGGTTTAATGTAAAGTTTTGTGGCAGGGAATTATGATGTGTTTATATAGATATTACAAAAAGGAACCATTTATGGACATAATACTCGTTTAAGCAAGTAAATATGATTTTATTAAGAAAGTCGACGAAATAAACTAAATATTTCATGCTTGATCTGTAAGTTAAGTATATGGACTTGTATTTTGGTTATATTCCTTTTCTTGGACCTTAATTCACTCGATTTATGCCAAAAATAAGCGATTTACATGCTAAACACGAACTAGGAAAGGAAATCGAAGATGCAATCTGTGCAGACATGTCACCACGCTGCGCGACCAAGGTAGGGAAGCTCGTCACGCGCCGCTCCGGGTATAAGGAGGTGAAAATTTCATTTTTAACACATTTAGTCCTTGTGGTTTGGTATTTGGTCATTTATTGAATCTTTTATGCATAAATTAAGAATTAAACAATATGAGAAGTATGAAGGGCCTAAACTGAACATATGAAAACTTAAAAACTTATAAGTATTTGATTTTTTATTAATCATAAATATCTAAAATATTTCCGGGTTAGGTTAAATGAAATGAATACGGTTTTGAAAACCCGAAATGTTACAATTTGGGCCATTCAAATTGCCATGGAAAGCTCATGGGAGGCAAACTCATTGGATATGCTTCGTTATTTAATTTGGGTTCTCAAGCTACCATGGAGAGTCCATGGAAAGTCCATCCCAATAACATTTCATTTTTAGATTTCACTTTTTAGCATAAACATTGTCTAATTAGTTAAATATCTCAAAATTATTCACATTGTTTTAAATTCCAACGCATCCCCTTGTCATGATAAGTTAGTAGCACAATTCTATTTAAATTCACTTCCTTATCTTTCATCAATTCATTTCTATAACTTAGCCATCATCTTATAAATTTTGTCTTTGGTCCTCATAGAATGTCTTCCCTAAGATATCACTGTCGTAATTAACGTCGTTTCATCTGCTTCTCAAGATCGATGTCTGGCTACTAGAATCACCAAGATGCTATTGCCCTTGCTGCTTCACTTTCTGATGACCATGTTAGAGATTAAACCCTTTCTCTGAAGGACTTTAAACCTACCCCTGACAATTCCTAAACCGAATCCTCAACCGATGCTATGGCAAAACCCAAACCTACTCCACACAATGACAACACTTCTCACCACAAACATAAGTCCAACCACCAAAACTATGCTGTTAACCAAATCAACCATCAACCTCAACAAAATCAAAATGCCTGGAACAAGAAACCTTATGCCAGTCCAAACCCGTTATGCTCCACTTGTAACTATCATCACTCGGCTCAATCCCCGTGCCGCCTTTGCACCCAATGCAATTGTTATGTCCACATCGCTAATGTTTTCCGTACGCCACCTGGAGCTCAAGCCGTCCCGCAACCCGTGCTTGCTACAATTGTGGAGACCCTAATCATCTCTGTAACGTGTGTCCTCAATTCATCCATGCTCACCAAGCTTAAACTATACCCACACGCTACTACACTGCCCATGATCATCGAGTCCAAACCTATCAATCTTACATTCTTCAAGCTCCTTTCAATTAAGATCATTCTTACTTAACCCAAACCTATCAAATCTTGTACCTGCAAGCTCAAGTTTACCAAACCTACTCTAATTAAACCCCACTCTTGCAACTCGTTCAAGCTCAATCTATTCAAGCTATTCCAAATCAATCTATCTTGACTGCTCAAGTTCTTATGGATCCAACTCCTTCAAGTGCTCCAAGTAAAGTTAATCAAGTCAATCGTAACTAGAGCTCCTCAAAGACTTTGAAGAATTTTGTTGCTTTCGTTATTTCTATCTTAAGTTATTTTCTCTTTTCAAGTTATTCATTGTATCGACTCTTTATTTAATTATGACAGTGAATAATTTCAATTTGGATTATTTATCCTTTGCATGTTTTTATCTCATGAATAAAGTTTCTTTTATTTATCAAAGTTAATTTCTTATAATATCGTACTCTTAACTTATTTTCTTATTCTCGTTCACTGCGATGCATTTCAATATCTGCTTTAAGTAATCCATCCTTTTTCAATTTTCAAGATTTATACTTTAACAAAAAGAGTGTTTTAGAAATTTCACTTTTTATTAATAAACTCGAATGTTCATTTTTAGAAATGCTTTGTACATTGTGTTGGGCTCGGTATGCCCAAGACACATATTATTATTGATGTGGCTAGTAAGTTATGATCCAAGTCGGGTCATACCCAATAACAAGCTAGACAAACACCAATTATATTTGTTTATATATGATATGATCATAATTAAATAAATATTGACACTTATGTTATTTAGAAAGGGGTTTCTAAATACAATGTACTTGTGAAATAAATAAATCATATGGATGATTTATACTTTGAGAGAGAAAGCATTCCGTAGTGTTATTTAAGTTGGTTAAATAACAATATGTGAATAATGTTACCTAGCATGTTGTCCATATTGTGTTATTTTGTAACATAAAGTAATAAGTTTTTTTATAACTATATGTATTAATGGAAAGTTATAAAATTTTTTTTAATAATAACAACAAAGGAGGAAGCCCCCCCCCCCCCTCTTTCACCTTCTCTTTCACTCTCTCACAAGAAACACGCAAGTAAAAAAACACAAGAGGAAAAATTCTCTCAACTCTTCTTTCTCTCTTGGATTCGGCCAAAGGAGAAGGACAAGGAAGAAGGTGTTTTGAAGTGTAAAATCCTAGCTACAAGTGGTGTTTGTTGGAAAGATTGGGGTATGCTAGCTTGAGGAGCTTCATATTCAAGTTCTTTCCTTCTTCATCATCATCTCCTTCCTCTTCCTTGGATTTGAAAGGTAGCTTTACCATGCATGGACTTATAGTGACATGCATGTGTTTGATAGTACGTATTTCGTATTTGGATCCGGATTTGGGTTTTGCATGTATAAAATTGGTTTTATACACAATAAACTAACAAGATTAAAAACTATTTCCGCTGCGTTTTCATAAAAAATGGGTTTTTATGACTTTGATAATCTTGTTAAAACCCAACAATGGCATCAAGAGCCGCTTATACGGATGCATGCTTCATTAGACCCAAAAACTTTCGGGTTTATGGTGGGGTTTTACCATATGGCCGAAAATTTTGGGGTTTTGGTTACCCCATGGTTTTTCAAGGTTATACTTTACATGCATATGGTAATCTTGAAAAACTAAGTCATTTGGATGATTGATTGTGTTGTTTGGACAAAACCCGAAACTTTCGGTTTTGTCAAGTTTGGCCGAATGTTTCAAGGGACTAAAGGGAATCATTTTGGGTCTTGTATTATTGAATATATGGATATGTAATAGATGTTCATAACCTAGCCATGGCCTTGTGTTTGGTTGAATGTTTGTGTTGATTGTTTGTTCATTCAAATGGTTGCTTGTTCATTCGATATGGTTGTAATATTTATTTGGGTTTATAATCTATTTATTCATTTGAATTGGTTTGAAATAATAAGTAGATTAGGAGCATTTCTTTTACTAGAAAAATGTATTAGGATATGTTTTGTAAAAGAAGATGCAAGGAAGAGAGCCCAAATAAAATAATGGAGACCAAAACACGGGGGTGAACACTTGGAGCATTTGGGATGCGGGATCAAGTGGGAGTTCACCGACACAAGCTCATGTCCTTTTGGGTCCCTTAGGAGAGACTTTTTGACACACTTGCTTCGGTCAACAAGTGTAGTCAACATTAGGAGGCTATGGTTATGAACTTGTGGTTGTGTATTTTATGCTTGCATGGTTGATTTACTTTTGTTTGTATGTTATTACAATTTGGATTGTTAACTACTTAAATCAACAACTAGCATAAAATTGGTTCCTTAGAAATCATTAGGTAATAAAAATTGGTTTTATTAATGGCTAATGATTTCATAATAAAATGTGTTTTATTAGTAGGAACTTTGAAAAATGGGTTTTTCAACTTAGTACCATACATTTGAATGCATGCAAATGAAAGGTACATAAAAGGTTTTCCAATCTAGAATTTTGAAAACTAAAATCCCTTTTATAAAATAAGTTGAACACCATCCTTTTATACGACACTCGAATCACTTAGGAACTCGGTATGGGATAAAGGTCACCTAACCGCACTAGAGGAAACTTGTGAGTTTGAGGTGGGTTTGCCATATTTGTGGGATAAATGTCACCTAATCAGTTGTATGTGTAAACTCACACGTGTGTGTAAGTAGGACGACTTAAATTAGAAACCATGTGAATAGGGTCACCGAAGCATAGCGTACAATGGTGTTGATGGGATTAAACATGCCAACTAAGCATGAGATACTTAACCGATCTCATAAAACTAGAAGTTGCAAAGGGTTGCAATCGTCAAACGTTGACTACCTTGTTAATTTAAATAGTAGGATAAAGGTCACCTAACTACGATTTGAATGTAACGTTGGGTTCTAGATTTTAATCATTAATTATCTTGGAGACATAAAAGGGTATTAGAGATTAAAATAATTGATATCGAAAATACTAAAATTGAGCTTTGTTATGTTTGTAGATGGCCGCAATCAACAATCCACCTAACGTTATTATTCCACCCGTTCATAACCTATCACTAAGATCTATTCTTGACAAGGATCGTCTAAACTATACCAACTTTATCAATTATTATCGAAACTTGAGAATCGTTCTCAAGAAAGAAAAGAAATACTACGTATTAGAGGATCCTATTCCCGATGAACCTAGTGTTGACGATGTCCAAGACCATAACGTTTGGGTTAAGCACAATGAGGATTCGGTGCAAGTTTCTTGCCTCATGTTGGGAACTATGATTCCCGAGATTCAAAAGGATTTTGAACTTCAAGGGGCATACGACATGATCACCCAACTTTAGGAAATGTTCCTTACACAAGCTAGGGTGGAACGCCTCGAAACGGTTCGAGCGCTTCATGCATGTCGAATGGAAGAAACCCAATCGGTCTCATCTTATGTACTTAAGATGAAAAGCCACATTGATCGTCTCGAGCGCCTTAATTATCCCGTCTCAAAGGAGTAAGCCACGGATTTGATCCTAAATGGTTTAACTAAAAGGTTTGAGACATTTGTTATGAATTATAACATGTATGGGTGGGACAAGAGCATTGGTGAACTACACGCAATGCTTAAAACGGCCCAGACGGGAATGGGTAAAAAGGTTTTACCCATTCTCACGATCAATGAGGGAGACTATAAGAAAAGGCATCACCCGTAACACAAGGCAAAGGTTGCCAAAGGCAAAGAACAACACATGGGAAGGTTCAAGGAAAGGGAAAAGTGGAACCGCCTAAACCAAATAAGCTAAAGGTTAGCTTAGACGATCCATGCTTTGGATGTGGGGAGATTGGGCATTGGATGAGGAATTGTCCAACCCATCTCAAAGAGTTGAAAGCTAAGAGGGATGCGGGGCAAACCTCGGGTACAACTTTCATGATTCATATTGATCTTAATCTTATTTCCTCTAACACATGGGTATTGGATACCGGATGTGGAACTCATATTTGCAATTTATTGCAAGGGTTCAAGGGAAATGAAGGATTTAAGAAAGGAGATATTAGTCTCTTCATGGGAAACGGAGCAAAGGTTGTTGTCGAAGCCCGAGGAGACTACACATTGAACCTTCCAAATGGTTTGGAAGTTATTTTGAAAGACATTTTATATGCTCCTAGTTTGACTAGGAACATTATCTCCCTTTCTTTTTTAAGACAACGTGGTTTTGATTTTATGTTTGTAGACAATGGTATTTGTGTTTTCATGAATAATGTCTTTTATTTTAAACCAATGCCGTCTAATGGCATTTATGAATTAGTTCATGATAACACATCCTTTGATAACATGTTGTACCAATCAAGCACCAAGAAACTCAAAATGGATTTGATTAAGACTTATCTTTGGCATTGTCGCCTTGGTCATATAAACAAAGATCGCATACATACACTTCAAAAGAATGGTCTTTTGGAATCAAGTGATGATTCATTTGATAAGTGTGAGGCTTTTTTACTTGGAAAGATGACCGAGGACCTCTTTAGTGGAACAAATGAAGGGGCAAAAGACTTATTGGGTATCATACATTCGGATGTATGTGGTCCCTTTAAGGCAATGACAAGGAATGGTGAAAGATACTTCATTACCTTTATCGACGATTATAGTAGTTATGGGTATGTATACTTGTTAAGACACAAAGATGAAGCCTTTTAAATGTTCAAAGTCTTCCAAAATGAAGTACAAAATCAACTCGATAAAACCATCAAAGTACTTCATTCGGATAGAGGAGGTGAATACCTAAGTGATGCTTTCCAAGATTATCTTAGGAGTTGTGGGATCATCTCACAACTTACTCCACCCGGAACACCACAACATAATGGTTTGTCTGAAAGGAGGAATCGAACTCTATTGGATATGGTTCGATCTATGATGGCTAGAAGCACATTGCCTCTATTATTTTGAGGTTTCGCTTTGCTCTTCGCGGCCCGTATTCTAAATATGGTCCCAACGAAGAAAGTGGACAAAACACCTTTTGAAATATGGAATGGAAGGGCTCCATCACTATCATATTTAAAGGTATGGGGTTGTGAGGCTTATGTCAAGAACAACACCCAAAACAAACTTGAAAGTCGATCCACTAAGTGTATCTTTGTAGGATATCCCAAGGATTCTATGGGATATTATTTCTACAAACCAACTGAGCAAAAGGTATTTGTTGCTCGAAAGGCCGAGTTCATGGAAACTAAGTTCCTTATGGAAGGTACTAGTAGAACGGTGGAACTCGAGGAGGATCGAGAAGCACAAGCCGATACACGTTTGGTTGATACTAGCAATCAACAAGAGGTTGTTGAAAATGATCAAATGGTTGATCAAGACATACAAAACGTTCGCAAATCCGGTAGGATTAGTCATCCACCCGAAAGATATGGATTTTTCATGGATGGATGCTATGTGGTAGATTCGGATGAACCCACCACATACCGTGATGCAATGTCACAATCGATTGTGACAAATGGATTGAGGCCATGAACGTTGAGATGCAATCCATGCATGATAACCAAGTATGGGATTTGGTTGTACCACCTGTTAATTCCAAACCGTTTGGAAGTAAGTGGGTTTTCAAGAAGAAAACCGATATGCATGGAAACTTGGATACTTATAAAGCAAGACTTGTAGCAAAAGGTTTCACTCAAACTCAAGGGGTTGACTATGATGAAACTTTTTCTCCCGTAGCAATGCTAAAGTCTATTAGGATATTGTTTTCCATAGCCGCATATTATGACTATGAGATATGGTAAATGGATGTCAAAACCGCTTTTCTAAATGGGCATCTTGAGGAAGATGTCTACATGGTGCAACCCGAAGGTTTTGTCAATCCACAACATCCTAACAAAGTATGCAAGTTAAAGAAATCAATCTATGGATTGAAACAAGCATCTAGAAGTTGGAATCACCGTTTTGATGAAGAAGTTAAGAAATTTGGATTCATCAAGAATGGTGATGAAGCTTATGTGTATAAGAAAGCTAGTGGGAGCATCATTACCCTCTTAGTATTGTATGTTGATGACATACTACTATTTGGGAATGACATTCTAACCATGGAAGGGGTAAAAGGATGGCTTGGAAGTTGTTTTTCTATCAAGGATCTTGGTGAAGGCACCTATATTTTGGGAATAAAGATCTATAGGGATAGATCAAGGCGGTTGATAGGTTTAAACCAAAGTGCATACATTGACAAAATCTTGAAGAGGTTCAAGATGGAGAACTCTAAGAAAGGTTTGGTACCTATTCAAAGAGGAACCATATTGAGTGCGTCTCAATGTCCAAGCTCGAAGGAAGAGCAAGATAGAATGAATGGGATCCCATATGCATCGGCTATTGGATCCATCATGTATGCAATGGTATGCACTAGACTGGATGTATCATGCGCTTTAAGCATGACAAGTAGATTCCAACATAATCCGGAAAGTAGCCATTGGATGGCGGTCAAGAGTATATTGAAATACCTTAGAATGAATTAGGATATGTTTCTAATATACAATACGGGTGAGGAGGAACTCGTTGTAAAGGGTTACACGGATGCGAGTTTCCAAACCGATCGAGATGATTCTAGATCACAATCGGGATATGTTTTCGTTATAAATGGTGGGGCAGTCTCTTGGAAGAGCTCAAAACAAGATGGGTAGCTTTGTCCACCACGGAATTGGAATACATCGCCGCCTCATTGGCAGCTCAAGAAGCTGCGTGGATTAGAAAATTCATTGCCGACCTAGGGGTAGTCCGTACCATTCTCTAGAGATCTTTTGTGACAACGAAGGTGCAATTGCTCAAATCAAGGAACCTTGTGCACATCAAAAGACGAGGCATTTTGAGAGGAGGTTCAACTACATAAGGGATGAAGTTGAAAAGGGAAAGATATGTATTCGCAAAGTTCACACCGATCAAAATATTGCGGATCCACTCACAAAGCTCCTTGAAAGGCCAAAGCATGAGGGTCATACTTGTGCCTTAGGACTTCGGTATTCTAGTGATCGGATATGATCGAATTTTGTATTTGGATATTGGAACAATTGTTATTTTGACTCATTCATATGATTATGATTTATGATTAAGACATTTTGAGTTATGTTCCATTTTAGCATGTTTAAATCCGTGAATAAGTTACCTATTCTAAATATCCGTAGTTGCTCATATTTGTGGGAACAAATATGAAGGTAAGACTATTATGAACTTGGATTGGTGGATATTCATGGGATATGAATATAGAGCAAGGGTTGCTGCCGAGGTTCATAGATATTTATGGGTTATAAATATTGGACTGACCTGCTCTCAAATGATACTACATGGAATCCTTGTGATTGATCATAAGTAAATTTGAGTAAAGGCTAATATCATAGTATCCTCCGACCTGAGATACATATTGGGTCTTGATATTCACCGAATATTGTACTTTGACTTAGTTCTTCCCTGCTCTGAAACATGACAGTACATAAGTCTAAGATCATGTATGGTATAAGGTGATTGTGAGAAACGTATGTAGTCAAGAAGGGATTTGTCCCTCTTATTCGTTGATAGTGAGATGTCTAAGGCCTGAAAGTTAAATCAACAAATGATGATCACTCTATGTCTCTGGATTTGACATGACATCTGTGGCAAAAGGATAAATGATTGATGTACCTAAATCATTTCAAGTAAGGGACTTGAAGGGGATGATGTTATTGAATGGCACTTCGTCATGCGTATTAAGGGTAGTAAACCGTAGTTAGGCGGTATTTGCTACATGCATCAATCTTCTATGTATCTTGTGCAAGTGGGAGATTGTTGGACTCGGTATGCCCAAGACACATATTAATATTGATGTGGCTAGTACGTTATGATCCTAGTCGGGTCATACCCAATAACAAGCTAGACAAACACCAATTATATTTATTTATATATGATATGATCATAAGTAAATAAATATTGATACTTATGTTATTTAGAAAGGGGTTTCTAAATACAATGTACTTGTGAAATAAATAAATTATATAGATGATTTATACTTTGAGAGAGAGAGAGAGATAGAGCATTCCGTAGTGTTATTTAAGTTGGTTAAATAACAATATGTGAATAATGTTACCTAGCATGTTGTCCATATCGTGTTATTTTATAACACAAAGTAATAATTTTTTTACAACTATATGTATTAATGGAAAGTTATAATTTTTTTTTTAAATAATAACAACAAAGAAGGAAGCCCTCCCCCCCTTCTCTTTCACCTTGTTATTATTTTATTATTATTTCAAGATAGTTGAAACATGCAATGTTTTCTATTGGTGAAAAGGGAGGTGCATTTGAATGACCAAGAAAAACTCTTTCACTCTCTCACAAGATACACACAAGAAAAAAAACACAAGAGGAAAAATCCTCTCAACTCTTCTTCCTCTCTTGGATTCGGCCAAAGGAGAAGGACAAGGAAGAAGGTGTTTTGAAGTGTAAAATCCTAGCTACAAGTGGTGTTTGTTGGAAAGCTTGGGGTATGCTAGCTTGAGGAGCTTCATATTCAAGTTCTTGCCTTCTTCATCATCATCTCCTTCCTCTTCCTTGGATTTGAAATGTAGCTTAAACATGCATGGACTTATAGTGACATGCATGTGTTTGATAGTATGTATTTCGTATTTGGATCCGGGTTTGGGTTTTGCATGTATAAAATTGGTTTTATACACTATAAACTAACAAGATTTAAAACTATTTCCGCTGCGTTTTCATAAAAATTGGGTTTTTATGACTTTGATAATTTTGTTAAAACCCAACACATTGATGGTCTTCTGGTATTTATATTTAACTTTATCAAATTTTTTGCTATCTCTCAAAATTATATTTTTCAACGATTTGTAACCCACACGATGGGACAGATTTGCAGACCATCCGACGATAAAAGTAATTATGGTCGCGAACTTAATTATCCAAGTCCTCTCATAGAAACTATATTACGTACAATTGTGTGTCATAATCTAGAATCAAAAGTAGTTCAAGTAATGGTACAAATGATAAGATGATAAGGACACGGTGAATATGCCGCTGATACATCCTATATATAAGTGCCCTTATCGGATTTTCATTTGGAGCGTTGCTCCGGCTATTAGAAGTTCTATGTTATAGTAAATTTTGAATTTATATAAAATGCTTTCCCCAAAGTTTAATTATAACACGATTATGTTTTAGTTTTCCTTAATTTCGGGACGAAATTCACCAAAGTAGGGGAGACTGTATGATCGATGTCGAAAGATCAATCAAAAACATTTGTAAAATACCTTTACTAGCAACGGCAAGTAAGGTGTCGAATCCACAGGGAATTACTGGAAAGTGCTAATCAAGCTTAATGTTTAATAAATAATTATGCTAGGCGGACAGACGATGTCAAGTAAATTAAATATTAATTTAGTAGTAAAACAATTAAAAGAAAAATAACCAAACTCCAGGTTTCAGGTTGTGAAGCAACTAGACCAATTGATTAAACTTCTTTGGAAAACTCATTTGCTTACACCTATAATCAAAAGACTAGATATTTGACCTTACTGATTGACAAAACTTGATTTGAACAATTGGTTTGGTTGAATAATAACCTAATTGATTACCAGTTTTAGGATTTGATAAATGTAAGTGATTTAATGGCTAGAGATAAACGGGTTAATGACTCTAAGAACCTAATCCTAAAAGTTGATGACCACAAATCAATTAACTGATAAAATCACAAAACATTTAATTACGAAAAACTGTTGAATGCACAAACAAACGCAAAAGATTAATCAACCGAATGACTAATCAACTATAGTTCCAATGCAAAGATTCAAAATACAAAAGGTCTTGCTTACAAACACAACCCTACTCCCGGAGATGGTCACAGAAGCTTTAGCCTTGCATCTTCATCTTGAATAGCTTGATTATGGTGTGGAAGGATGAAAGCATGGTTAATTGTGGTGATTAGTAGGTGTTGGGATGGTGGAAAATGGCTTCCTAATACCCAAAAACGGCTGGGAGAAGTCTCCTTTTCGTAACCCTAAGGTTATATTTATATATGGAGGCAAAAACCTAAAATCCGCGTCTTTTTACGAGCTAGGCTGCAATTTGTGCTCAAAGGACCGCAACTTGCGGCCTCCTTTACCTAAATTCCCTGATATGCGCCCCTGTATGCGGCCTCTCTTACCAGACAGGACCACAAATTGCAGCCCTAACAGCACAATTTGCGGCCTGTATGGTCTTCTTCATTTTTTCTCCATATCTTGACTATCGGCCTCATTCATCTTCGTTCTAACTTTCAAGTATAATCCCAATAGTTTCCATTAAGCTCCATTTGGCTCCATTTAGCACCAACACATCTTCAATCATAAAAGATCTCAAAGTAATCGTGTTCGATATATATATAAATAGCTAAAACACACGATATTAGACATTAAAAACGCTTTCTTCTACCCACTCATCACTGTAACATCTCGTACTTTTTGTATTTGTATTCGTTTATATTTAAATCGATTCGAGGATATAATTTAGTTCTTTGTTATTAATAAAATCATACATTTATAAGTACTCATTGATGTATTTTTATTTCCTACCCTTTGTGTTGTTTAAACTTGCCATTTCTTGCTTAAAAACTCCTAAAATATCAAAACTTATTATTTTTAAAGCACAAGGACTAAATCTGCCAAATAAACAAAGTTCCCCACCCCTTGACCACGCCACGCCGCGCGGCTAAAGGAGGTGTGGTGGCCACGGGGCGCGGCCACAGCGCTGCACAAGATTTGGTTGTTATTTAATCTCCTAGTTCGTATTTTAGTGCAAAATCGATTATTTTTTTTTTGACCAGATAGCATGTTTTAAGCCCCAAAAAAACTAACCTAGACTTGGTACATGTCCACATTCAATAACCCCTTCAACAAGAACGAATTTTGATGAGTTTTCAGATGATTTTGTCATTAAACGATATTCGGTTACTTAAACGAGCTTTTTAACTAATATTAACTTAAGCACCTATTCTATATAAACAAGATGTAAATCATCTGCCAAGTTATTCCCTAATCCCTTATAATACCTCTTTCAGCCGTCACCCTCATTAAACATACGATCCCATCTCCATTCTTGCTATTTTACTCAAAGTTAAAAGTGTGTGGTTTGACTTTTAAGCATTCTCAACCATTGACTCAGTTTTCTCATCGATTTAAAGCATTATCTGGGTAAGTTGTCTTCTGATAAGTTGTTCATTATTACTCATTAGTCAATAACCCTCAATCAATTTCTGAGATTGAGGGGAATTGACGGGTCAATTTGACTCTGACCTGTTTAAGGGTATATTGGTCAACAAATTTGACCAATCGTTTCCTAGCACTTCTGGTTGGAACCGACTTTTGGTCCAGAAGACTTTTATTTTTGTTTCGTGATTTTAAGGCTACTGACAAAAACCCAACTTCTGAATTGTTGTTCGGATTCTGGTCAGTACCAGCTCGCTTAAACGCTAAATATCTCATAACCGGGGTTCTAGACATCCTTTTGGATCGATTCCAGCAGTTATGTTCTCAGTTTTAACTGTAGTTATTTGTCTCAAAGTTTTAGGTGTGTTTGGTTTATCTCAGACGATGCGTTAAAGAATGATTCGGTTATTTTATTATCTTTTATTCTTATTTCTTGCATACTCGCCTAAGCAATAACATGAGATATGATTCCCATTATATTTTACCATTTTCAAACATTTTGGGGACATATGTGTATTAGTTCGTATTTCTATATTATATATATACACAAATTCGCAAACGTAAATATTGTGTGTATTTCAATTAAATGCTAATTGCTACATGTTTAAGTGTTTATTTGATCTCATTCGGAGAGTTCCATCATAATCACATTATAGTATGATTATACGTCGTCTTAGTAGCCAAAGCCCGATTTGCATGGCGATGGTCAACTGATAAATACATTTGTATGCTAGTCATAGTAGCCAATGCGCAATTCGCTAGGCAACGATCAACTGACACAACTATTTGCTCATGGTTTGATTGTTTATACTTATATTATTTTCTTTTATTGTTTATCATTTATTTTATATTATTATCAATGTCAAAACTGGTGATTATCTCACTCAACATGTGTTGTTGACAAATCTCTGCTTATTTTGTACGCATATGCAGATTATTAGTTGATTTGAAGCTCAGGTGAAGAACACATAGAGAAACTTTAGACATTAAAAATAAAAAAAAAGTATTTAAATTTTATTTTGTTTGGGCTATTATTGTTATGTTTGGAAATTGTGCACACATTTGAAAATTTGAAATAAATAAATTAAATATATATATATATATATATATATATATATATATATTACATGGTATGATAGTACTTTGTAAGCTGTGAACCACAATTCGCACCCCGGCATTTCTGCCTTAGGTTGGGGTGTGACAAGGAGTAGTTCTATTTGGTAAAAAGGAAAGTTGAGTCTAAGATTTGTTGGACCATTCCAAATTATTAAACGAATTGGACTAGTAGCCTACTAGCTAGAATTACTAGAAGAAATGACAAGTATACATGACGTATTTCATGTAAGCAACTTAAGGAAATTTATTGAGAAACCTTTACAAATTGAAGATAGAAAGATCAAGAATCTCAAGCATAAAAGAATTAATCTGGTCAAAGTGAAGTGCGATTCAAGACGTGGACCAAAATATACTTAAGAATTGGAATCAATAATGAAACGAAAGTATCCACACCTATTCCAATAGATCTAAATGATGAGATTTAAAATAAGGAGGGGAGACTATAACAAACCATAAAATAATAAAAGGAAAAGTGAAGAAATAAAACAAGTGAATTCCAGCCCACATTAGTGGAGGAAAGAAAATGGAATGCTTCCACCTTGGTATAAATAAGGATGTGAGTTCTTGTCCCACATCACTAGATTATAAAACTTATAAGCTCTTTTTAATAAAGAGAACTCATATGATAATATTATTGTATGACAAGACACACTCAGTGGTCCTAGTGGAGGGTGCGAAGTAGTCGATGCGTGCCTGTACGGGCACAGGCTCGGGTGAAGTGCGATGGGCGCAATGTGGCGCTTTGATGGCGCACTTTGCACTTCACACACTTGAGAGCCGCCTTAGTGTTTTTGAAAACTAGTTCCTTCGCACTACGTGAAGGAGTGAATTCAAGCCCCTTGTCGCTACGCAAAGCCTTATGAGTTATCCAGAAAATCTTTTGTTCTTCGTGCTACGCGACGTGATAATCATGCAAGAGTGACACGTTGCCTGCTACGTGTCACGCCATGTGGCATAGCTAGGGCTAACTCGACAACCCTATGATCACTTCGCGCTACGCGAACCACTTGTTTATGTTTCCTTCGCGCTACGCGAACTAACCTAGTTTCAGCTATAAACATGGTTGAAATCCAGATTTCATGCTTCGTTCATTTCTCACGATTCTCTCTTGTTTCTCATATATAGAGGCATTAGTATAATACCCAAGTGATCTTACCGGTACCCTTTCCGATCGAAAGAAACTTTTATACGCGAATCTAAAGGCTCTGCCTAAACAAGGTAAGACATTGTGCCATCATGCAAAGTTTCTAGACTCGTGATTATCGTTATGATTATGAGGCTTATACTAATATAGATATACTACATTGTGTTTAATCTAGGTGCTTAACACCAGGAAGCTTCTTAATTGTAAACTTTCAATATGAGATATTCGAGTTTTTGTACAACTCACATTTGCGTGAGACAACTGGTTTTCTAATACTGTCGCGATGATTTTTAAACTGATAAAACTCATGGCAGATAGTTCAAATATTTTCAAATAGATTTTCAAAGAATTTTAATTACATTACAGTGATTAAGTCTTTGCAGACTTACAAGATGGTTACTATTGGTATTGTGGGGTTTTGCATATAAGGCTTGTCTACTAGGCTATTTCACGTTACTTATTGGAAAAGTGTTAGCCACTAAGTAATATGACCACAGTCAACCTTTTTGTAATTTGTAAGCCGACAGATGTAAAAACATCTTAATGTTGTAAATGTAAAATGTGTCATTTATAAATTAATATACTTACTAGTATTTTCTGTTGATCAAATATTTTTAAACATGATTCAGGTGACTTGTTAGAGACAAATGAATGATGCCTGCGGGAGCTTAAATAAGTGGCTTGTCATCAAAACAAAGAAATGTGTTTTGTAAATTAGGGTTTATCCCTATAAAACTCATGCTTGTATAAAAATGGGTTTTATTCTCAGTTTATGAAATAAGAATCATGGTATTTTTATAAACTCTGATCATTTTTCATAAATACGGTCTTAATGATATATTGCGCTGCAAATTATTTTAATAAACACCGATACCACCACTCGATGTTCGCGGTTCTCTTCCTACGGTATAGGGGTCGAGGGTTGTGACAAAACAAAAGTTACAAAGATCTAAAAAGTTTTTTATAATAAGAATTAACTTTAAAATAAATTTACGTTTTATTAGTATAATTAGTGTTTTTTTAAATATTATCATTAGGAAAAGATATGTGTATTTAATAAGAGGAAGAGCGAGTGAAAAAAAAATGGTGAGAATAGACAATAAGATGACATGTGGTATAACAGATAATACAGATACACAATGAAGTTATTTGTACCGACACAAGAAATTAAGGGGATAATGATCGTGTCAACACATGCACCGTATAACGACTTCGGGGTTCTTTTTTGAAAGCTCAGCTGTTAGCTAGCATGGATGTAGGAAACTAGGAATTGTGTTGTATTTAAAAATTAAATAGCAACATTGACAACATGCAAAAGGTGGTTTGGGTTTCTTGTCCTTCGTCTTTTGTTTAAAGGATGGAAATGAAAAATGAAAAGTTGGGTGAAATTTCTTTGGGGATTTCCAGCCGTGAAAAGAGAGCGGAGGATATACAAAACTAGCTTGAATTAGTGTTCTTATGAGTTATGAATAGCATATTCTGTTAAGTTGTTTTATAACTAGGCTATTCAATGAACCAGTAGTCTTACCCGTTCAGTGGATGACTCCAACAAACCAGACTTAATAATCAAATATAACACTATAATCAATTATGATATATATTAATAGTTGTATAAATATAAATGTTCTGTAATAAATAAAAAGTTTATTGTAAGCTTTTGTTAATATGTTAGTTAAATTAATTTAAATAAAATAAATATATTATTTTCTTAAAAGAAAAGGATAGAAATAATAATGTAGAAACTTTTAAAAGTGCAAAAGAATCAATAAAGTTAAGTATATTTAAATCTAGAATTATAAGTTTATGACATCATTATTCTCTAACAGTGTTGATTAGTTAAAGCTCCTCTTATTTATATATATAGCTAAAAAAATATGTGAACACAAGTTTAACTAACCAACTGAACCTGCAGTGACGGTTCCGGTCGGCCCGAATCAAACGGTCGTGAAAACTTCTTTTGTTTTGCATGACCCCCATAAGATAAGCCATGTTTAGATACTATATAATCTCATGGGATTAAGAGTAAAGTGCTAAAATCATCATCGAAGTTTAATCATTGTTACGAATTTCGTCCGAATAGTTTATTTTATGTAACTGGGCCATTGAGGTTTCCCATTGCTTGCCAATAACGTCCAAATTGATAACTACGTTTATTTACTATGGTTAATTGAGGGGTATTTTGGTCTTTTCAATTAATATATTTATTTTTAAGTCTTGGTGCTAAATGGTATGTTCTTAAAGTTGTGGATTAAAAACTAAATTATTTCAAACATCCTCACCCACACTTTTCCGGATAGTATTAATTTCCGACAACTATCGTCATTTCATGTTTTTCAACACAAAGATAATCGCAAATCAATTGCGAACCATGGAAATAGACTCGTAATCCTAAACCGTGTTTCAATTGAACCACCACCAGAAAACTCAGCTCAAACCGCCGCCCGAAAACTCAACTCCACAATCCCATCACCACCGAAAGACTCACCTCCAACCATATCGGAAAACCGACTTCCACACTACCGGAAAACCGATACCCACCACGACACCACCTGAACAGCACCTGGCTAGTGCGATTTGGAGAGCGTTGCAGGTAGTGCGACGATCTTCGTCTCCGCCATCGTTCTCGGTGTTTGCAAGCGGTGGTTGTTTGACCCGTGGTGGGGCTTGAATGGGGATCACTGGATCAGCTTTGTTATTTGTGTGTGTATATATATTATGTATGGATGCATATATATATTTAATAAAAATATAATAATATTGATAAAAATAATAAAGTATACAAATTGACCAAAAGACAATTTTGTTCTGACTAAACGATTAAAATAAACGAAGTTAACGATTTGGATGACATTAGTAAAAATTAGGAAACCTTAATGGTCCAGTTACACAAAACAAACCATTTAGACAAGAATTACGAAAACGATCAAACCTCATAGACGAGACGATTTTGACACTTTACTCTACGATCAATTTTTAACAATATAATATGCCCTAGAATATTCTAGTGGTCTAGATAAAACGAATTAAATCGGGTAATACCAAATTGGAAAAAGTAACTTTAAATATAAATAAAGGAATAATGTTCTTGAATGTTCTATTACAATATATAAGTTTTATTTTAATAAAAGATTAAAATCCAATTCTTTATAATCTGAATAACTTTATAGTAAATAAAATGTATTTTTCTAAATATTCTCTTTGTAAAGGAATAGTTCGAAATACGTTATTATCACACAAGACATTTGCGTGCAAATATAAGCATGGCAAAGATTGATGTTTACACCTATCAAATAATTAAATTTATTCTCTTTGCCTCATCTTCTTCTTAGATGTATTGTATGCACGTTATACCATAGAATGTAATATGTATTATTTGTGATATAAAGCAAAACCCTAAAATACGTCCGGTACATATGAGTGCCACAATAAAACAATAAATCTAACCTCAGTCTTAAAATGAATTGCTAGCTTAAAAAATTCTGTAGTTAATTTGAAAAGGCAACTACTAATCAACACAGAAAAAGGAAATATAAACGTATCAACCATGATTTTCAATCACAAATTAACACGTTTTTAGTGTGGCTTGATAAAAAAGATTAATTCAGATTAGGACATGTTTATGTAGAAAACAAGATAATTTTGTTAACATTGATTATAGGACACAAATGTACATATTACATGTTCAAATAGAAAGGAAAATTACAAATAATGAATAAATGTATCTACAATTAATATATTAGCTCGCATCAAGAATCAAACAAGAGAGAAAGTTAATTATACTTCAAAAAAAGTTCAAAGAAAATATATATTATCTTAAGCTAACCCATATGCCTTCACTTGGAATTTCTTGATTGACCACAAATAAAATATAATTGCCTGCCGGAGCAATGTTTCCCGACGGTGGTGCCACCACACTTACTTCATAGTGAGACGTTTCGGTCGCCACAGTGGTGTTACTGGCATCGAGGATCAACAGCCGTTGGTTCATGGAAAACGAGTGTGTGTTAAACGATGGTGCCACCATTGTTACCTTAACCAACTCTACAATCACAGGGCATGAAACCATGAACCGGATTGTAAACCGTTGCCCATGACGAACCGTTGTTTTATTCATAGGTGAGATTATATTCGGTCTTGAACCAGAAAAATTCGGATCCAAATATGCGGGTGAAAATGCTTCTAAACTTAATTCAGTAGGATAAAGTACGTTTGAAAATTCGTATTTATCGTGTGGATTACTTCCACCAACAAGAACCCGACCATCTCGTAACAAAACTGCAGTCGAATGGTACATTCGAGGTGTAGTGCTCGGGTTCTGAACCTCAAACCGACTTCCTGTCGGTTTATCAGGGCCATAAACCACTGGGCTTAAAACCGGGTCCCGGGCAAGTTCCCATCCCGCAACCCCGGCGGACCCGCCATTAATTATCAAAACGTCACCGTTTGGTAGTAATAACATATCACCCATGACACGTGCCAAAGGCATGGTCTCCATGACCCATTGTGCATTCGGGTCGGATATATTAAGCCGGCCACAAGTATCCAACGCCTTATCAAACTTCCCATTGTTTGCATTTTGGTATGCTCCACTAGGTGCACCCCCACAAACTAGAACTTCAACACTAGCTACATTTCCTTGTACAACACGCAATGGAAGTAGTACGGCGGATCCGGTGCTCGGGTAATTCCTCGGGTCGCCACCGGGTATCGCGGGAAAAGTCCAGACAACTTTGTTTCGGACGTAATCGAATAATATACCGCGGTAATTGGCGCATATAAAAAGATTCCCGTCTGTGTTTAAAAACACAAACGGGTATAAATTATTTTCAATGTCTGGTTCATTTGTTTGAACCAGAAACATCAAAGGGAAATCGGTCTCGGTTGCTGATTTTTTCGGGTAAAACTCGTAATTAAATGAACGACGGCCGCCAATGATGATTTGGCGGCCGTCTGGTAATAAGTGATTGGTGGCATACCATCGGGGTTGACTCAACCCCGTTGTTATTTCCCGCCAATCACAGTTATCACAGGATTTGTAAATCCTGACTGCGTGATCACCATCACTCCAGCCGCCGGTTTGGACAAGGCTGCCGTCGGGCATTAACGTGCCCGACGAACACCAGACGTTGGTGAGGACTTTGAGCGGTCGTACGGAGTTGGACCCAATGCTGTACTCGACCGAGTGGGCGGAGCAGTCGGTGGAGTTGGGGTGGCATTGGTGGTGAGAGAGGGAGATGTTGGAGGTGCCGAAGTCAGTGCGGTCGTATATTATGACGCGGTCGGTGGGGAGGAGTTGCATGTGCATGGCGGAGATGCCGATTGAGGGGAGGAGGAGAGACCAGGAACCGCCAGCGGCCGCGGTTGGACACGGTGGCGTGTGGAGGAGGAAGAGGAGGAGGAGTATGATATGGTGGGAAGTCATTTTGTTTATGTTAGCAAAAGGGTTGTGTGATGGTGGTGTTAAATAGGATTTGTGGTGATATCTGTGATTTGGTTTTTTTTTCGATTTGATTCTGAAGGAATTTGTGTTGTATTAAAGTGTTTGGTGTAAAGGGTTCCCTCTTAAAAATATAATTTTTATCATCATATAATAAAGTGAAAGTTTGCACGTCTATATAAGAAACCTACACCAAAAGGAAAATTTAATTTGAGTACTCATTATTAACTAATCAAAACAATAAAAATTAACATGCTTTACAAGCAAGGTATAGAGGGAATATCTAAAAAGGAAAACACGAAGTGGGTGAGAACAAGAAATGAGTTCATATTATTGGAGATCTCTTATAAGATCAACGAAGTGGTGGAGAAAATCAAATTATTGGCATATCTTTGGATTAAAAATAAGTCGGAAGTCTCTATCTTAGAATGATTGATGTATTTTCTCGTTCTAGTTGGGTTTTGTGTTGTCCTTTAGTATCTTGCTAGTTGTGATTTTTTTATGAAAGTTACCGTCTGGGAAAAAAAAAGATTACGTGGACTTGTGGAGGCCATTTTAACTATGTAAGCCGGTGATAAAAAGGAGAATATTCTTCATTTTGAGGATGGTAATTATCAATATTGATATAAACGAAAAAACTTTATATTAATAAAAGCCTCAATTTTAACATTTGTTTTAGATCTTTGAAAAAGTTAAGCCTAACCATGTTAAATATGATCCACTTTGATTAGTTTTATCCATCTCCCCTTCTATATTTATGTTTGAAGTTGTCAACATGTTCTTTCCTATGATGTTACTAGATTTTCTAGACCAGTTAGACAACGTAGGGGGGTGGTCGTTCGATTATCGGTTTGGTTTTTAAAACTTATTAATAAGAATAGTATTTTTTTTAACAATAAATAAAAAGGTTTAGCATACTTCACAAGTAACAATACTACATTATGATGTGATTCCAAAACATAAGTTACATGTGATTTAGAAAAGTGTAAATAAACAAGATAATGACAACTAAAAAGAGGGAATAGATATATGCTTTGTTGAAAGATTTGAATGGAATGGACGTATGGGAAGTAAAGCTTTCGGTGATTCTACCAGCTCTAAAGGCTTCAGCTTTGTTAAGATTCTTTAGTGAAAAAGAATATATACATGTACGTATCACAATCTAGTCTTTGTATAGATGGATGGATGGTCATATTTTATTCAAATTACCAGAAAGAATAGATTAGATTACACGTTATATGCTTTATGTGTGCCCCAACTTCGATCTTGGCTTCTTCAACTTGCTTAATTAGAAAACACATCGTTTATTTTAAAAATTGTAACATATTACTTTCTTTCCACCGGTTCATTTTTTGTAAAATATCAATTTGACTACTCATTGCATGGCAAGTTCGCTGGTTTCCCTACTACAAAACGAAACTGTGTCACTAAAGACACAATCCCTTAGCAATCTGTTTGTAGAGTTGGTAAACAATGCCGGCACAAGTAGGGGCGAGGTAGGCGACCGCCTAGGGCCCAATTCTCCCACGGGAGGGAAAAAGAGGAAGGGGGGTTAACATCCGTTGTTTTCCATTTTCATTGTACCTTACCCGTACTATAATTCGGGTATTGGATTATTAATAAAATTTTATTCATTTATTGTGTGTTTGTATCGTTAAAATTCATTTATGTACATAAAAAATCAAGTTATAGAAAGTATAAGCAAATATATAAACTGCAGTAGCTTCAGTTGGTTCGTGTTCAGCTCGTTTAACCCGATTTCCAGCTCATTTATTGCTTAATCTTTATCCTAAGAGTGTTAATTCAAATTAAGGTAGCGTTTGGTATACATGAATGAGAGGCGGAATGGAATAGACCATTATGATGGAATGAAAAAAATGTGTTTGGTTAGTCAATGGAATGGAATCATCCATTACCATGTTCATTCTATTCCCCCTAAAACATCTCAAATTCATTCCATCCACCCCTCTTGTTTTTCTTTTTCATTCCATTTCACTTTCACACTATGTCACCTCCACCATTACCCATTGCCCTCTCACCACCCTCCTACCACCATTATCCATTGCCCTCTCACCACCCACCACCATCGCCTCCGCCGCTCGCCACCACCCACCGCCGCATCCGCCACCGGCCACCAACACCACCCTCCTCCGCCGCCCATCACCACCACTACCCACCTCCGCCGCCACCACCCACCATCACCTACCAGAGCTTGTCACCACCACCACCACCACCAACCATCGCCCCCGCCATCACAACCACCGTCACCGCCACCACCACCCACTATTAGCACCACCTACCACCACCAACAATCGCTCGTGGCTCCCGCCCATTGCCACCGCCTCCCACCACCATCACTACTCGCCGCCCATTGACACCGCCGCGCACACCATTACTACTCGCACCACCACCTTTCCACCGCCACTCACTACCATTTTTATTTTATTCCAGCCTTTTCTAGATTATCAGAAAATAAAGACTAATAATTCATTTTATTCCCATGTGGTAACCAAACATGCTAATGGAATGGTAATTATCCATTCCATTACCTCGTCCATTCTATTACCTCGTTCATTACATTCCATCGCCCATTCCATTACCCCATAACAAACAGACCCTAAAGGTTTTAGAATGTTCCTAGGTGAAATCCTATCTCAAAACATTGATAATTATCCTTAATTAATCAAGTATTATCTTCAATTTATGATAATCTTATCATTTGTTCTAAGTTTAAAGTGGGTTATTTCTTAGTTCAAGATAAACATGACCTAGATCCGTTTCCTATATAATCTAAGCTTAATGGTCGTACATAACTTGCTACACACCTCTCAAAACTCCTCTTCATTCATGAATTTAAGCCTAATCTAAGTGTTCTTCAAGACATGACCACACAAAGTCAAACGAGTCTCTTTAAATCATAATCAATTAGTTTCTTATTCAAATCCCGGGTAAGTTTGTATTTTTTTTTTTTGAATTATTATGAACCCTATAATGAAAGCCCTCAACCATTTTCAAAGGAATTGAGAGATTTCATGTTCAATTTAATCAATCTTAAACTAGGGTTTATGTTGAAACTAATTTGGGGCTTTTCAATTTCACTAAGAATTGGCTTGAATTAGCTTCTCGCATTTCAATAACTTATGTTTATAATTAAGTTTTGGATGTGTTGGACCCGAATTCGATCTCATAACGACATCCGGACCGACTACGAACTGAACACTCGCTTAAAGTTCGTTTTCTTTATTTTTATGTTAAATCTCATATTTTAATATTAATTCTTAATCGTTTTATTTTTATTTTAACTTTGTAACATTTATTTGAATTTTAGGGTTTCGTCAAGTTTGGATTGGTTTGGTCAGCTCGCTTAAGAGAGTTTTCTATGAATTAATTATTTTCTTTCGCTCACCAACTTATTAAGGTGAGTAATTCACACCCCTTTTTCCGCTTTGTTTTTGGGTAACATGCGTACCGCAAATTTTATTATTTAGTTTAAACGAGTCCTCAATCACAATTCATACTAATGCGCTTACGTGTAATTGCTCGTTAATTGTTACATGCTTATTTGTCAAGGTGTTTATTTATTGTTATGGTGAACCTCATCCTCATCTTCATCCTCATTGGTATGATCATACACCCATCTTAGTATCCTGACTTAGTATCATGATGAACGGATTTTATTTTATTATTATTTCAATTAATTGTTATAGTTACCGTATACGCGTTGAATTGTTATTTATTATTGTATATATCAAAAATTTGTGTTTTGCTCACCAACCGTTGTGTTGACAAAATATATATTTTTACGAATGTTGCAGGTGCTTATATTGGATGAAGAAAGTTTGAAGCAAGTAGATGATACCATTAGGATATCAATAAACATTTATCTAAATTTTATTTCATTTTAAATATTGTTATAGTTTTGGATAGTGTTACTTATTTTCGGATAATGTGTGATGTGTTGAATTATTGGAAATAAATTAATTAGTTATCGTCACTATATTATTGTTAGTGTCTTACGAGTTACTGTGCAATCAGTTGCGCCCCGGTATTATCGCTATAGGCTGGGGTGTGAGAGATTGGTATCAGAGACGAAGGCTATAAGATAGGCGGTTAGAAAAACAACCTAGTAGCATGCTTAGGTCCCATACGTGCTTATGTGCTACCCTAATTTCTTATTATATTTGATTGCCTTAGCTTGTTTAATTAATTATTTGAATTTTAAATAATTGATGTGCATACACAACTCCGAGGTTTATCCTCATCCTCAAAAAAAAATTTCAAACTTTAGATATTATTTAGTTTTGGGAAATTTCCTAAGAATTTCCTCGATTTTTTTTTTCCATTATTCCTTAATGTATGGGAAGGTGTGTTGAGTTTTTGTAGTAACTGAAAGGGGGAGTACTATGAACGGGCCTTGGCAAAAAGATCCCGAGAATCACAGGGAAGATGTTATTCCTTTCCTAGGGGTTTAAATCCGAACATAGTATTTAAACTTACAGGCCAAAGCAAAAACAGGTCACAAACTTCAAAGCTTTAAGTAGTCTAGTGATTATCTTGAATAAAGATAACTACATCCCTCGTTTATAACCAAATTCACGGTGGTATGATGTGTTGTAAAACACACGTATTTTCCGCACCTTTTATCTACGTAATATATTATATTTTATGTGTTTTAACTCGTTTTATATAGGTTTTACGTAAGTTTATTCATATTGTAGGTTATGGGTTACAAGGAAGAAGAAACCGAGCTTTTCGAGCATGTTAAGGGCCTTTTACGCATAGGATTTCAAGAAACAACTCAAGGCCCGACCCGTATGCATCATGGAGGCCCAAATCTTACATTATATTATAATATATAAAAAATAAAAAAAACCCTAAGGGCTGGACAGCAGCTGCGATCACAGCAATGAGCAGAAGGAACCAAGACCAAAAATCTTTTTTCGGCTTAGGGTTTGATCGTGTAGCGGCTAGGGAAGGAAGAAGGAAACAAGAACCAAGCCTCGGGATTGGTTCATCATCGTTTTACAGCCAAGGAGCAGCCCCGGAACACCCAATATCCTTTCAATAATTTCATTGTTCATCAACTTTAATTTTCTTGTTTAATTGTTAACTAGTTTTGCAATTACTTGAAAGATTGATTTGTTATTGATTATTGTTGATCATTGGATGTTTGTTAAGATGATTGGTATGAGTTTAATGATGTGTTTATTAAATGTTCATGGCTGTCCAAAAAGTATGAGAGGCTAATCTTGTTAGTTCTACCTAAGGATGATGTTAATTGTTAGGTTTTGATAGGTTTTATGGATTGTTTGATTGATAGACCTTAATTGCTATTGTAAAGTTTGATTTAGACTTGATATAGGTTGTGTTTAAGGGCTGTAAATTTTGGTGATTCATTGCACAAACCCTGTGTGTCAGTTTATTAGTTTTGTATTGATTGATCGGTGCATTGTTTGATTCTAGACTTTGTGTTTAGGGTTTGTTTGCGGTAGGTACCACCGTAGGGTTTTGTTGCATGATTATTTGGATTAAGTACAGCGGTTAAACACCTTCTTTGAGACCGAGAGGTGATAAGAAGTTAGGGTTGTCTCATTGCCTTTGCATGCTAGAATAAGGATTGCGCGAGAGCGAGTTCGTTTCTTGTCAGGTTTAGGTGTTTTGAGCGACTAGTTGATTTATTTTGGTTTAAGTTGAATTGTTCCTCTATCCTTGGTTGTGTAGTATTCATTACCATTAGGGTCGGGTGTTGGTGAGACCGAGAGGTGATCCTTCATTAGAACACGTTAGCAATTGTTTCCCGGTTTGGTCATTTTAGCCGATTTTGAGTAGTTTAGGCTTGTTGAGTGAGACCGAGAGGTAATCCAGTGAGCCCGAGCGATCCTTAGTCGTGTCATCTTTAGGAACTGGTGTCTTGAAGTCATTCAATCCATTAGCTTGTTAGGCCTACAATTTGATTCAGACCTAGGTAGACGTTTTTCTCCATCCTAAGTTAACACAGTTAGTTCCCATTAAGTTTTATATTTTTGGTAAGTTTTGTCAGTCAGTTAGGTTGGTTCAGTTAAGTTAAAAGAAATCAAAAATCAATATAATATTATTCTAAGGTAGGTCTTGTCTAGGGTTAGTGATCGTTAGCGTCTTACGTGTCCACGTGTTCGATACTCGAACTTCCTAGGTCTATACTATTTGCGATCGGTACACTTGCTGGTTGTGTGTGGTTTTAGGATTTTCATTTTAATATTAAAGCTTAGTTGTGAGGGTCATTATTATAGGGTTATTAGACACACATCAAATTTTTGGCGCCGTTGCCGGGTACATGGTTTTAGGCGTTTTGAGAGCAATCCGAGTTAGGACTTACCTTTTGTGCTACCTGTAATTATTTTTGTTTTATTTTACTTATTTGTTAGAATAGTTTAGATAATCTTATCTCTAATTATAGTTTTTATGCGACAGACTCGATCTCGTGGACCACCTGACACTGAAGCATTTCCCGAGCCAGAGAGAGAGAGTTTCGTGAGAGACGTCGTCCTGTTTCACCCTCATCCACTTCTTCATCTATTGACCCCGACGATAGGGATAGGATCATGGGCGACATTCCACCACTGAGGAGGACAGTTGCGGACCGGGCCCGACCGGCAAATGCTGGCGCAAGGTCCAGCATCGCACCACCCGCCATTGGAGTTGCTACGAACTGGCAGATCCTGTCGAATATTCTAAATACCATTGCTCATTCTGCTCAGTTTCACGGGTTGCTTCACGAGAACCCGCACTCTCATCTCACTCGCATCGTGCGTATCTGTGACACTTTCCATCTTGCGGGCGTTTCTGAAGACTACGTTAAGCTTCGCGTCTTTCCGTTTTCACTCGCTGATCAAGCGAGTCTGTGGCTCGAGTCCCTCCCACAGGGCTCTATAGCTACTTGGGCTACCATGCAGACCCAATTTCTTGAGAAGTATGATTCTCCGACTAAGGCCGCTCGTCTACGTAATCAGATACATTCTTTTCAGATGGAGGACACCGAGAGTTTCTACGAGACCTGGGAGCGATTTAAGAATCTATTAGTGTTGTGCCCGAACCACGGCTTGCAAGATTGGGCGGGTGTTGAGAAATTTTATAATGAAGTGACGTACGCGACGCAGAGTATGCTCAACATGGCGGCGGGAGGAAATCTGTTGACGACTAAGGACCCTGATGAGTGTATCGCTTTATTTAACGGGTTAGCTATGAGTGGATACCAGAGACCACCTGCCAGAGGAGGTAAGACCGTCGATTCCATCTCACGAGGCTGCATTCGGTGGACACCACCACCGCACTGACGGCACAGGTCGAGGCGTTGGCGAAGATGGTGAAGGACTTGCATACGAAGAGAAAGTTGTGCGAGATTTGTAGAGGTGGGCATGATACCGTTCAGTGCCCAGTCAGTTCGCAGGAGGAGGCCGTAGACTTCATAGGAAATCCAAACTGAAATCCAAATTCTTCCAATTCTTATAATTCGGGATGGAGAGGCAATCAAAACTCCAACTTGAGGAGCGGCAGCCAGTCCGGTTTTCAGCAGCGTCATAGTTTATTTCAGGATGCGGGCGAAGGAACGAGCAGTGGGGAGAAGAAGCCCACTTTGGAGGAGATGATGGCGCAACAGATGCAGATGTTGTCGCAGCTTATGACGCGTGAGGATTCCCGACACAAGGAGACGCGGGAGAAGTTTCGAGGGCACGAGCAGTTCATGAGGAATCAGGCAGCGTCGATTCAGAATCTCGAGCGGCAGATGGGAGAGATAGCCAGTCAATTAAATGAGAGGCCGCAGGGTACGCTACCGAGTAATACCGAGCAGAACCCGAGAGGATTCGTGAAGGCTGTCACGACGAGGAGCGGTACAGGGGCACGAGATGAGCCAGTGATCCAGCAGAGATCTAGAAGAGGAGTTGTCGAGGAGCCTGCAGTCGATGGAGAGGAGCAGGTGGATGAGGAGATTCAGATGGAGTCTCCGCCGGCCCAGGTGCATCAGAGGAGCAGCCCAGGGAGTTCAGCACAGGCCGAGAGACAGCAGTCACCGAGAGTTTACAAACCCCGATTGCCATACCCTGGGAGAGTCCTTAGAGATAGAGATGAGCAGCAGAACTCCAAATTCCTTGATCTTTTGAAGCAGCTTTTCCTTAATATCCCATTCCTTGAGGCACTCACTCAGATGCCTAAACACGCGAAGTTCCTTAAGGATATTCTTTCGAATAAGGAGAAGTTAGCTGAGGTAGCTTCCCTCCCTTTGAGTGCTAGTTGTTCTGCTATCTTACAGAGGAAGTTACCAGAGAAGAGGGCCGATCCAGGGAGTTTCACAATTCCCTGCACCTTGAGTGATGATACGTTGGTTCATGCGCTGGCTGATCTTGGTGCCAGTATTAATCTCATGCCTTATTCCGTGTATCGCAAGCTGGGTTTAGGCGAACCGAGACCTACGAGGATGAGTATCCAGCTTGCTGATCGTTCCGTGAAGTATTTCGCGTGGGATTGTTGAGAACATGCTCATTCGCATTGGTAAGTTCATTTTCCCGGTGGACTTCGTTATTCTTGACATGAATGAGGATGATAATATTCCACTCATTCTAGGCAGACCTTTTCTTGCCATCGCACATGCGTTGATCAACGTTCGCGATGGCAAACTGATCCTTTGAGTCGGGGATGAGAACATCACGTTTGACGTTCGACAGTCACCTAAGCATCCCAAATCGACTGATGAATCCTTATGCTTTATTGATACGATCATGACTCATGTGGGGGAGTTTTCCAGTGACCCCGGCGGAGGCCCCGCCTCAGACACACATATCCTAGATAGGGAGACCCCGGAGGTTGAGATGGTCGCCTTGACTGAACACCCCCCGGATGCTTGCATTGAGTCGTCTTCCTTTGATTCTGAGTTATCTACCGGAGATCATCGTGTTCATCAGTTTCTTGAGTTGGAGGAGTTACGGGACCATACTTACGCGCATTCATATTGTTATAAGCAGCAGGTGAAGGAACTGCAGGATCGTAAGTTAGAGGGTATTGAGCAGTTTAAGTGTGGGGATATGGTCTTATGGTATAATTCCCGGTTGAGGTTATTCCCGGGAAAGTTGAGATCCAGTTGGTCAGGTTCGTTTATTACTACTGAGGTTTTCCCGGATGGCACTGTTGAGATAAAGGATAAAGGCGGGACGTTTATGGTGAACGGTGATAGACTGATGCACTACATTTGGCGAGCCGATGACTGATCAGACGGTCGAGGTATTCTACCTTGACTCGTTCTCCGAGACGTAGACGTGTGGATGCATCCCTCGGGAGACTGCCCGAGTTGTAGAGTTTGTATTTTTGTTATATGTTTGTGCTATCTGTTTTATTTGTTTTGTCTATTTCAGGATGTTCCAAGATGAAACCGCTCGTACTCAATCTCCATTCGAGTCGGTCGATTTAAGGGGTGTTCGATTATTGAAAAAAAATATGTTTATTTGTTTATGTTTTTGTTTTCCGTGTTGTACGCCGCTACATGCAAGCGAGTTTGTGTTTTGCAGGTTATATTATGCGCATGGTAGCTACGATGGCGTTGTGGAACAGGTTCTCCCGAGGCTGCGGCCGCGAATGAAATGCTATACGTGGCTAAATTCGGTGGTACGTGGCTAAATTCGGTTTTCTCATTATTGTATTGTTGAATGAAGATGACTACATCCCTCGTTTATAACCAAATTCCAGTGGTACATGGCTAAATTCGGTTTTCTCATTATTGTATTGTTGAATGAACAAGTAAAGTAAATGGGTGGTTCCTAAAAATACTTCAATTATTCATTTCAACCCCCTCATCTCGATTTTTGATTGTTAGTTGGAGATCCATGGTGGTGCATGGATAACACAACACCCAAATGTTTATTTTATTGGAAATTCGATTGTTTTGTTGGATAAACATGGTGGTTCCTGAAAAATCCAACCATTTATTTTCAATTATTTTAAATTTTACTTGTGATTGAAACATGAAATTCATGGTGGTTCATGGATGTTACAATTATCTGATGAATTTTTTTGTATTTTCAAATAAACTTTTTTGTATATTTAAGAGTAAAGTGCCAAAATCGTCCTTGAGGTCTTACATCCAAAAAGTTTATTTTGTGCACCTGGACCATCGAGGTTTCCCACTTCTTGCCAATTATATCCAAATCGTTAACATTGTCTATTTTCATCATTAAGTCAGGGCTAATATCGTCCTTTTACCTATTTGTTATTTTAATAAAAAATTAAAAATTAATTATGTCAATTTAAGTTAGGTGAACCCCACCAGCCCTTCAAGTTAATCTTCTTCACCCAACCCAAGCCACCCAACCCTCACACCTTTCTTTTGCAGATCTTGAATCCTTCGTCGGAATCATCATAGCCTCAACACCACCATAGGTCACTGCTGTAATCGCCACCGCCATCGCTACCGTAGCCGGTGCCCCACGTGTCGATTGGGAAACGCAATATCGAAGCGTCACCAAACACCTGTGTTTGCTTGAAATTGCTGCGAGTAACTCCTCCAACTTTCCATTCGGCTCACCTTCCATGTTCATCTGAACCCTTGTTACTCCAAGCGGGCATCGTCTGATCTAATCTTAGCCACAACCATAACTTACAGCCGCCAGAGGAAAATTGAGCTAAGTCGTTATCCCACCGTAATTGTCTCCCCATGAACCCTCGGACCATCGATTATAGTGTGAAGGGGAAAATTGTTCATGGTAGGGTGGAAGACGTCGACGCTGGCGTAGGTGGTGGTGCAAGCGGTAGTGGGAAGTGTATCATAGGTTGGTGGGAGTAGTGGTGGTGGCAGGCAGTGGTTGACAACTAGGGTGGAGAAGGGTAGGATTAGGAAGAGGAAGGGTGGAAGATGGTGTAGCTGATTTGATTTTTAATTTGTCTATTTTGTTTTGTTTTCATTTAATAATTAATTATCTTTTCAATTTTTTAATGTTCTGTAAAATGAAAAAAATGTCCATGACTTAACGTTAAAAAATAGATGGAGTTAACGATTTGAATGTAATTAGCAAGACGTGGGAAACCTCAATGGTCCAGATGCACAAAATAAACTTTTTGGACGAAAATCGCATTACTGATTAAACCAAAGGGACGATTTCGGCACTTTACTCTATATTTAATAATGTTTTAAATTTCCAATCATCAACCTCAATCACAATCACAACCTCAAAATAATGACCAAACTCGAAGTATTTTATTTATTCATTTTTCAAAACAAACTCATGAAATTCCCCGTCTCATAAAATTTTCATATTTTGCCCTCACAGAATGTCTTCCGGACACTGCGTATTTTCTGCTAGGAATAAGAGGAATTCAAAAAAGAAAATGGCTTCATACTTTGCCAAGAAGATGGCTACCATGTTCCCCGAACTCATGATCCAAATGCAAACCATAAATGCCTCCACTGTAAACTCCATTGCTTGATCCTACAAGAAATTTACCGTTGCTAATCCTCCCCGTTTGTTGGAGAGAAGGATGCTATCGTCCTCCTTCAATGGTTTGAACGCATGGAGAGCGTTTAACTCCATTGCCAATGTCCTGAGGACAAGAAAACCACCTATGCTTCGAGTGTTTTCGAATTGAGTGCCCTTACATGATGGAACAATGAGAAATACTCCCGTAGAGCTGAAGTCGCCATGGCTATGTCATGGGACGCCCTCAAAGAAATCATGATCATGGAGTTCTGCCCGAAACATGAGATACAACGATTGGAAGCTGAGTTTAGGTGCTTAAGAAAGAAAGTGGAGATAGTGACACCTACAGCAACCGATTTCATGAGCTTAGTTTGTTGGCTCCCCATTTGGTTACTCCCCTCTCCCGAGCCATTGATAAGTACATAGTTGGGTTGCCCATGCAAATCCAAGACTCCATATTGAGTAGAAACCCACAAAACTTTCATGTTGCTATCACTCTTGCTGCTACTCTAACCGAAAACCATGTTAAGCCCGAGACCTTGATGAGAAATAACACAAGAAACCCGCCTACAAGGCCGCAACCGAACCCGCAAAAGAGGTCAAGGCCGAGTCGTCCTCTAAGCACAACAACCATGCTAACCACTATTGTGACATTCGCGACAAAATTGAGTATGTCTTAGTATTCGTTTATCGAATAAGCGATAAACCGCTTATTGTGTATCGAACAAACGAATAACCAAGCGGGTCTGGTTATGACGTGGATATCCCGGGGGGGGGCATCTATATGTGATATACGTTGAATATAATTCAACGTATTAGTATTATGGCCTTCGTTCGAGTTAAACGAAAACCAGCTCTTTTAACTACCCGCTATGCATTTAAACACAAAAGATAATTCCGAAACAAGCATTGTATCATCCGTTAAGCCGAAAAAGATCTACCAAACACTTTCTGGGGATGTTCTAAGCGATCCATGAAAATATTTTCGATTTTTACAAACGAATATTATATTTTTCTAAATTTGCACAAAAATGGTTGAAAAAGACTCGTTTTCGCATTGTTTGTCGTACCTGATATATTTTTCTCCCCAAAAACCGAACCCGAAATAAACTCGGACTCGGGATTTCATGTTCGGGCATGTAAAATGAGGTGATATCCGTGTTGTTGAAGGTACACCCTTCACTAACAGGATTTTTTAGGAGATTTTGCAAGGCAAAATCCTCTATGCCAAAGGATTGAAGTTTGGAACTCATAATGTTTGAAGAAGAAGATAAAAGAGAGAGAATAGATTACCTGGATATTGATCGGATGACGCTTTGAATTATTATTCTGGGATAAATATAAAGATAACCAAGGGTCTTGACAGGATTTCCGGATATTCGACACGTGTAGTGATGCAGGCCCAAGTGTGGATGAACGGGCCCTGACGTTTCTAGAGGCTCACGATCGTGCATCTAAATGAGCTACATAAAAATGACCATAACTTATGCGATTTTGTGTTTTTTTTTTCATATTTTATGCACTTTTCTTTTTAGGGTTTGTGTTTGGCCCGTGGCCTTTTTTTCGGCCCGTTTTGACTTGTAGACTTTATTTTACTCTATCATGTAATGTGGATGGTTATTAATAAATTTTGAGAAAACTTTTAGCCACTTCAAATTCTCTACCTTTTGGGTGACGAATTTTGGGGGTTTGGGATAAAATTGTCTAGGGTATTCTCTGAATCAACGTGACTAATTTATTGTCTATAACATGCGCTGCATCAGGTGGTATCAAAGCTAGGTTCCTGATAAAAAAATGCCTCCAAGAAGAAACCAGAGACTGTTGGATGAGGTGTATAAACGGGAGTTGGAAGAGAGATTTATGGCATGAGTGGATCAGCAATTGGATCAAGTGATTGATCAATTGCCTGATCGGATGGCTGTCTTGATGAATCAAAGAAGGCAGGGACCTGAAGGGCATGATTTTGATAACCCATTTTATAATGATGGTTCGACTTCTGAGGAGAATCCAGAAAGTCGACCTAGGAGAGAACATGGAGATGGTAATAGGCGTTGGGATGCTGGGATAAGGGTTGATATCCCAGAATTCGATGGGACTAGCCTAAATCCGGAAAGGTTCGTCGATTGGCTGGCTACCGTCGAGGAGGTATTTGAATTCAAGGAGGTGCCTGAAAATAAGCGGGTAGCTTTGATCGCTACCAGGTTGCGTGGTAGGGCATATGCATGGTGGCAACAATTGAAATTAACACGAACTAGGCTCGAGAAGGCGAGAATTGTGACATGGGCCAAGATGAAAAAGTGTTTGCGGTGTAACTTTTTGCCTCACAACTTTCAAAGGTTAATGTACCAATGTCTGTAGAACCTGAAACAAGGAACCAAATCGGTTGATGATTATACAACCGAGTTTTACCAACTAATTGCTCAAAATGATATTCAAGAACCGGATGAACAACTTGTTGCTCGATATATTGGGGGTTTAAGGGGTTCAGATCATGGACTTTGTAAACCTATTTGACCCATTAACCATTCCAGAGGCGCACCAAAGGGCACTGGCTTGTGAGAAACAAAACTGTCGGGTGGGTGGCCTTTACTCTCCCGCCTCTGCTAGAGGAAATTCAGGGTCGACTGGTGGGGCACCTTATGTCGCACCTAATCAACAAAGATTTGGGGTTAACAATACTGGACCATCTTTTAAGGGGCCTAGCAGCAGTAATGGGGTCAAGTGTTTTAATTGTGGAGAAATGGGTCATCGACAGTCTGAGTGTAAAACTGCTAGTAAGAGGCAATTGTTTGTTGAATCAGATGATGACCAATATGAAGACGACAAAGATACCCCAGTGTATAATGAAGAACCCGAGTATGAAGAAGAGGTCGTGACCGGTGATGTAGGGGTGAATTTGGTGGTCAGGCGCTCTTACTATGCACCAAAGGTAGAAGGTGATGATTGGCTTAAGCACAATATCTTTAATTCGACGTGTACTATGTTGGGAAAGGTTTTTACATTTGTTATTGATTCGGGAAGTTGTGATAATTTGATATCTGAAGAGGCAGTCCAAAAGTTGGCCTTGAAGACAGAGAATCATCCCAAACCTAATAAACTTCAGTGGCTTAAGAAGGGAGGTGAAGTAACAGTATCCAAGAGAGCTCTTGTTCCTTTTTCTATTGGGGTCACGTATAAGGACGATGTTGTGTGTGATGTGGTTCCTATGGATGCAGCATAGAACATCACGGGCGGAGAAATACTTATAGTTTTCTGTTTGATGGCGTGAAGATAACTCTAACTCCTAGTAACCCAAAAGCCTTAATCACAAAACCTTTGGGTAATCTTTTGACCATTAGTCAATTTTAGAATGAATTGAAGGAAGCAGAAAATGTTTTTTTGTTGATAGTAAAAGAAGTGTCTGAGGAGGTCAAAATTCCTGAAACTATGGTTCCACTATTTGAGGAATTTGCTGATGTTTTCCCTAATGATTTACCTACTGGATTGCCACCCTTGCGTGACATCCAACACCACATTGATTTGGAACCTGGTGCCCAGCTACCTAACAAACCCTACTACCGAATGAGTCCAAAAGAGCATGAAGAATTGCGTCGGTAGGTCGAGGACTTGATTTCTAAAGGGTATGTCCGAGAGAGCATGAGTCCTTGTGTTGTTCATGCCTTGTTGACTCCAAAGAAAGATGGAACATGGCGTATGTGTGTTGATAGTCGTGCAATTAACAAGATTACTGTGAGGTACAGATTTCCAATCCCCCGACTTGATGATTTACTTGACCAACTTAGTGGTGCTACTATTTTCACAAAGCTTGATTTAAAGAGTGGGTATCATCAAATTCGTCTTAGGCCTGGTGATGAGTGGAAAACTGCCTTCAAGACTCGTAAGGGGTTGTATGAATGATTGGTGATGCCTTTTGGTTTATCTAATGCTCCTA
The DNA here is from genome assembly GCF_021521415.1 of Bidens hawaiensis. Taxonomy (NCBI): domain Eukaryota; kingdom Viridiplantae; phylum Streptophyta; class Magnoliopsida; order Asterales; family Asteraceae; genus Bidens; species Bidens hawaiensis. The sequence continues at coordinate 116,762 of NW_027491564.1, forward strand.
GTACTTTTATGCGTGTCATGAACCAGTTGTATAGGCCCTTTATTGGTAAATTTGTGGTTGTATATTTCGATGATGTAAGGCCCCGTTCCTGGAAGCCCTACTTTGGCGTTGGATTTACTCATAAACACAGTTCTAAAATCAGAGTTAATTAAAAACTTTTCGCGGAATACATAATATTAAACATTCTTACATAACATGAGTGCTTGTTTTAAACAAAATACATTAAGTCTTAAAAAGGTAACGTAAACGACACGTAAATCTTCTTTTCTTCGATGTCAGTCTTCACTTTGTTGCCACGTGTCTTCCCTCAAGCAACCCGTCGCATCCTATTCACCTGCGTGCATACTAATAGTCAGCTACGCTGAGTGAGTTCTAGTTTAACAGTTTACAGGATTATTCTTACACATTCTTTCATTTCCATACAAGTATTATTTGTACTACTCTTACACATTCTTACAAACATACAATTATACATACATTCTTGCACATATATTATAAGGGTTTGCCACCCGACTTTTTGCACAGATATTATAAGGGTCTGCCACCCGACTTCTTGCACCGATATCGTAGAGTCGGCCACTCTATTCTTGCCCAGGTATTAGAAGGGCCTGCCACATTGACTCTTACTATTCTTGCCCAGGTACTAGAAGGGCCTGCCACCCTGACTTTTACTTCACATTCCTTCTAGATTCTTACAAACATGTTAAGTTAAACAACTAACATATGCAAGTTCTAACCTCTTTCTTTCATTCTTACATTAATCAGTTGTGTTAATCACTTAGATATATATATCTTTCTTTCATTCTTGCATCAATCATTCACGTTAAGCGCATAAGTATATATGTTACTATTCTTACAAGTATGCACACAGCCCCGAAACCATCTCAAAGAGAAATGGGGCTAGAACTCACATGGAGACGATTTCTCTCACCGTCAATGGTAACTGTACAATACATTACGCGCGACAATTAACCATTATTACTACTTCTTACATCTAAGTTAATGAAACCCTCAACTAACGGGGGTCCGGGGGCAGTGCCCATGGTAGCGGGGTCTAGGGGCGGTAGCCCCTAGCAGGGTCCAAGGGGCAGAGCAAAAACACATCAAAAATGAATCGGGTCACAACTTAAACAATTTCGCCTGGAAGGAATTTCGCATAGAATTTCGCTTCGCATAACTTTTCGCTTCTCACGGCTGAGCGAAGCGAAATACCTGTTTCGCTTCTCATGGCTGAGCGAAGCGAAATACCTGCCTTTCTTCGTTTTTACCATTTTAAAGCCATTTTTCTCCTTGTTTCCTGCTTAGGACCCGATTTTATCCTTTTTATGGGTTTTGGGTCATACCAACTTTGTATACCCGTGTTTTATGAGGTCCGAACATTACCTTTTTATCCTATATCATACCCGTGAGGCTATGACTCACCAAGTTTATGTTTTTTTTCTTACATCTTTCAACCCGATCTACTAAGATATCGATTTGCATGTCGAACTCAACCATAAAACTTAAACTTGTTGGCTAAAACTCACCTTTGGCTTCGGGTTTGGTTCGGATTTGGATAACTCGGGGATCTGGACGTGATTCTTGTTGTTTGAAGACACTTGATCACTAAGATCTTCCTTACTTTAGCCCGGATTCGGATTTGGGTCTTGAGAGAGTATGTGTGCGTTCTAGGGAGTGTGTGTGTGTGTTGTGGGAAGAAATGGTGAAGGGATGGGGGGGGGATGGCCTTATATAGAGGACTATGGACCCCACCACCCACTTCCTTCACCAATCCCAATCCTTATCCAAATATAAACACGCACACAAATAAACGAGCGACACACACGAAACAATAATTTTCTTTTATTTAGCAATCTCGTAATGCGGATATTACAATGATGTTCTTATTTACAGCTCTAGTTTTGATGAACATGTGGGGCATATACGACAGGTTTTGTCCTTACTCCGCAGAGATAGTTTGTATGCAGTCAAGGAGAAGTGTGTGTTCATGACCCCCTAAAGTCTTGTTTTTGGGTTATGTTGTTTCTAGTGATGGAATACAGGTGGATGAGTCCAAAATAGCAACTGTAAAACATTGGCCAACCCCAACTACAATAACTGAAGTACGCAGCTTCCATGGTCTTGCTTCATTCTATAGGCGTTTTATTCGAAATTTCAGTTCTCTCATGGCACCGGTGACTGATTGTATGAAGGGAAAGACTTTTATATGGACTGAGGAGGCTGATTCAGCTTTTCAATTAATCAAAGAGGAGCTTACAACCGCACCAATTCTAGTATTTCCATATTTTTCTCAGGTTTTTGAGTTGCACACGGATGCGTCACAGGGCGGAATTGGGGCAGTCCTAAGTTAAGGGGGTTGACCTATTTCTTATTTTAGTGAGAAGTTGTCAGGGCCAAAGTTGCATTATAGAACTTATGATATTGAATTCTATGCATTGGTCCAATCTCTGAAACATTGGCGACATTATTTGTTTCATAAGGAGTTTGTTTTATTTACAGATCATGATTCATTGAGGCACATTCGTACTCAAGATAAGGTGTCACACAAACATGCGCGGTGGATAGCTTTCTTGAAAAAATTTACTTTTGTGTTGAAACATAAGTTTGGTGTTTCCAATCGAGTGGCCGATGCCTTGAGCAGGAGGAGTAATTTGCTTGTTTCTATGAGGGTTGTTGTACCCGGGCTAGACACTCTCATGGAGAAGCTCACAATGGATCCCTATTTTTCTGTTATTTTACAGGATATGCAATCTGGAAAGTGGTCAAATTTTCTTGTGCATGATGGTTTCCTTTTCAAAGAAAATCAGTTATGTATTCATAGTTCCAGGCTCCCCGCCTTCAAATTATCAAGGAACTACATGGTGAAGGGCACGTTGGGAGGGATCGTACTTTACAATTGGTGCAATCGTCTTATTTTTGGCCTACTATGCGTAAGGAGGTAGACCGGTTTGTTAAACGTTGTAAGATCTGCCAAGTTTCAAAAGGCACAACTACCAATGCTGGACTTTATATGCCTTTACCTATTCCTTTACAACCTTGGGTAGATATTAGCATGGATTTTGTGTTGGGGTTACCACGTACTTGATGTGCCTAAAAGTGGTATATAAAAATATTGCAATTAATAAACCTAGCACAACGAGTAATAAAAACCTAGAATACCCTAAACCAAACCACTAGCTACAGGCAAGTGAACCTATCGGGTGTAGAATAGGTATGGGAAGTCCGGGAATATCGAACCCTAGAGACACTAATTAAATTAACGAAACTAGATTCTAAAAGCTAAATAAACTAATAGTTAAGAAAAAAATATTATTTTTGGATTTTTACTTATTTTATTTTAAAACTAATAATTATTTAAACTAAATTAATTTAACTAAATTAAACTTAAAATTATAAGACTTAGACGAAAACAATAATGAGAAAGGCGTTACCTAGGCTTGAAATCCTATTTGTGAATCTTGGATGCTTATCGGCTATGGAAACTGTGATGGAACCAAGATCTAAAGATACGACGCCCTAGACATCCTAGTGGATCCCTGATCATTCTCTGGGTGTCACCTAAAAGGATTACCTAAGGGGCGTATGAAGCATACCGGTTGGTTGGATTACCTCTCGGTCACTCCAACAATATTAAAGTACTCTAATGACTAGATCACCTCTCAGTCTCACTAATCATAATACATCCGGGAGTGTAAGGGACGTAAGGCGTAACCTAAAGATGCTCAAAAAGACTTAGGATAGCAAAAACTAAAAGACAATAAGGGGAAATCCACTCTCGTGTAATCTATACCCAAACCGCCTAATGACTAAGACAACCCCAACTATCTATTACCTCTCAGTCTCAAGATAGGTACAATACTTAAAATCTCTAAACCCTCAAATAATAGTTCCTATGGAGTATTCCGGCTATAAGCCATAAACTAGTTACGAACACACAGTAGGTAACCTAATATGCGTCTACACATGAAAGACATTCACAAAGACACATATGGAACTTATTGAATAAAAGTAAATTAATAATAAGTATGCATATTCATCTTAAAAACATCAAAAAGTCTATTACAATAATATTAGTCCAACACCAATAATCCAATACCGACAAGCGAACCAAACTCAACAAATATTCATTTAAAGCCTAGGTAACTAAGGGTTTTAGCCAACAACCATATTCAAGAAAATAAAATATTTAAATTCAACACCCAAATTCATAAGGAAAATAATAACTTAAAACAAAAGAACCGGGTTTAGATGAGTTGCTTCAACACCTGCTTGCTCCTTCTACTTGCGGCTCCAATAAGAAATGTACCAATATTCTAAATGGCGGCTCCTCCCTTTCCAGATCACCTCCTTCACGAAACTTTTTTAGAGCCTCCCTTGACTTCTGCTCGAAGAGAATATAATAATAGCAATATCAATGGCGCCCCCCCCCCCCCCCCCCCCCCCCCCCCCGAATGATAATAACCGAATCATAATAATAATATTGTAGGGATTTTACTTATGTCCCTCTCCACCGACTTTTTCCTTCATGGGCCCCAAAAATTAACAAAATACTTGCCCACATAACTTTATTATTATTATTATTATTATTATTATTATTTAAATTGTTATGATACACGTTTGTTTCTTTCTTTTTTTATATTATTAATATTCTTATTATTATTACTAATATTTTTAGTATTACTATTATTAAACAAAGTTGTAAGGCCCCGAACCCGGTGGCCCTACTTTCGTGTCGGATTTACTCATAAACACAGTTCTTCAAATCAGAGTTTATTAAAACTTTTCGCGGAATATAAAACATCAATCATTTGTTACAAAACATTAAATCTTTTCTTTGATACCATAACACAAAACTTTATTTTTAAAACATCTTTACTTATTTCTTCAGATGCCAGCCGTTCAATCCATGCCGTGTGTCATCCTCATGCTAGCTCTGTAATCAGCTCACCTGCGTGCATACTAAAAGTCAGCTACGCTGAGTGAGTTCTAGTTAATCGAATGCCATACAATACATACACATACATACATATCTGTAGATACATATCCATACTTCACTAGTTGCCCTTCTGTTCTACCTACATACTTGCTACCATACATACAATTTATTCCCATATATATCTTCCCGTATCCGAATACACATATTACTATCTTAACCTCGTATAAATATCCATAGGAGGATCGTCATGTAATATCTATTAAAAGAACCATTACCATTACCATACTATATATAATTTCCATAGAAGGAACACTCTGTATACTTTCCATAGAAGGAACACTTTACTTTTCATAAAAGGAACACTATACTTTCCATAAAAGGAACACTATTCTTTCCATAAAAGGAACACTATACTTTCCATAGAAGGAACACTATACTTTCCATAAAAGGAACACTATACTTTCCATAGAAGGAACACTATACTTTCCATAAAAGGAACACTATACATTCCATAAAAGGAACACTATACTTTCCATAAAAGGAACACTATACTTTCCATAAAAGGAACACTATACTTTCCATAAAAGGAACACTATACTTTCCATAGAAGGAACACTATACTTTCCATAAAAGGAACACTATCTATAAGTTATTATTTAATATCCATGTAAGGAGCTAATCTCTTCCCTTGACGATACGTGCAATATCCGAAGATCGTTCACGTACCGACAAGCTTTCATTCATAATGTTCATACATCATCCTTACATTACATGCAATATTAATATCTTAATTTATATCCTGACAGTACGTGCAATATCCGAAGATCATTCATGTACCGTCAGACAATCAATCGTATCTATCACATATGTCATACACGGCATACACCTCTTTTCTCGAATATTGGTATGGTTCGGTTCCCTAGTTCCCAAATATTAGTAGGGTTCGATTCCCTCTTCGTTACCTTACAACCATACATCATACCTCGAGTATTAGTAGGGCTCGGTACCCTTTTCGTAACCATACAACCATACATTATCATTTCTTTCTTCTATTATCTCCATCATGTTCATACACATAATCATACCTAACATACTTACCTTATACCTAGCGTTACAACCTGACAGTACGTGCAATATCCGAAGATCGTTCACGTACCATCAAGCAATCATTCATACATTTCACATTATCCACATAAGGCATACACTTATCTCTTAGGATAAGTGTATTAACTATCACATTGAGTATGCACACAGCCCCGAAAACATAACAAGGAATGGGGCTAGAAACTCACCTGAACACGGTTACGTTCTCCGTTGATCGTAATCCCTTTCTTCAGTTGTGCACGGCTGACTGTATAACAAGTATACATATCAATTTAACTATCATTACTTATAACATCTTTCTAGTCTTAATTACTACCCACAACGAACGGGGGTCCGGGGGCAGCGCCCCTGGCAGCGGGGTCTAGGGGCGGCAGCCCCTAGCAGGGTCCAAGGGGCAGAGCCCCTGGCTGGGGTCGAGCTGCCAGGTCAGCTTGGAAAAATTTTATTTCCATTAACTGTCTCAACACATTTTCCATTAGGTTTTTAATTTATTTTCTAAACGAACTTCACTTTAGGCGAAGTTAAACCTCGGGCGAACTTGGCTTCAGGCGAAGTTAAACCTTAGGCGAACTTGGCTTCAGGCGAAGTTAAACCTTAGGCGAACTTGGCTTCAGGCGAAGTTAAACCTTAGGCGAACTTGGCTTCAGGCGAAGTTAAACCTCAGGCGAACTTGGCTACAGGCGAAGTTATCCTTAGGCGAACTTGGCTTCAGGCGAAGTTATCCTTAGGCGAACTTGGCCGTAGGCGAAGTTATCCTTAGGCGAAGTTACGCTTGAAGGCGAAGTTACGCTTGAAGGCGAAGTTCATCAGGCGAACTTAATCTTGCAGGCGAAGTTATCGCGCTGCAGATCTGTTTGCCCATAAATCCTTCGTTTCTTAGCCAAATAACTCGATTTTGGTACCCACGGAATCGTATGATCGGCGCCTACAAATCCCAACCATCAAATCGGCCTAAAATCGACGTTTTAGGGGTCCGATTTGGGCAGTTTGGGTTTCGGGTCCGGTTAACCCATCCAATCCTAACCATTTTCAGTAATATTAGCTTTGTTGGATTTGTTCTTACCTTACCAACTCAGATCTACCAACAAAATCTCGGGTCTCGGCTTCGAATCTTGATCGGTTAGAATGTGTGTGTTTTGAGTGTGTGAAGAAATAGATGTAAATGAAGATATTTTTGGGATTTTGGGGGTATTTATATCCCTGAAATCCCATTCTTATTTAACCCATCTCAATTAATCCACGTCCAAGACCCGCTCCCTACCCGATACTAATTAATTACGCGAAATCACTAAACATAACTTCCTTTATTCATCATTAAAATTTTTAGGATGTTACAAAAGTATGTTAAACTTTTTAATCATCGGTCTCGGTAGTGAAATTACCGTATTTTAGCTCATTGTCTCTTGAAACCATTAAACTCACACATGAGCCAAATAATAACAATATTCAATAAAAACTTGGCTCAAAAGTATCTAAAAATGTAGGAAATATTTATATATTTATGTATATATTTTAGACCACATCAGTACTCAGCGTGGTAATGATTCGATCTTTGTGATTGTTGATTGATTTTCTAAAATGGAGCACTTTATTCCATGCAAGAAGACGATAGATGCAGTTAATGTAGCTCAATTGTTCTTTCGGGATATCTATCGTTTACATGGTTTACCATCCTCAATTGTTTCTGATCGGGACACTCGTTTCTTGAGCCATTTTTGGCAGAGTCTGTGGAAGATGGTGAACACTCAACTTAATTTCAGTAGTGCCTATCACCTTCAAACTGATGGGCAGACTGAAGTTGTTAACCGGTGACTTGGTAATCTTTTGAGATGTCTTGTGGGTGATCATGTGAAGAGCTGGGATCAAAAACTGTGCCAGGATGAGTTTGCTCATAATCATGCTGTCAATCGAAGCACAGGGTTTAGTCGTTTGAGGTAGTCTATTCTGCTAAGCCGCGGGGACCTCTCAATTTGATGTCACTATCTGTCCCTGGTTCTGTACCAAAAAGGGTTCAAGATTTTGTGGTGGGGTTACATGAGGTTTATAAAGTTGTGTATGATAACTTAGCCAAGGCCAACTTAAAATACAAGAAAGTTTCCGACAAAAAGCATAGGCAAGTTGATTTTGAAGAAGGTGATTTTGTTTGGGCCATTTTGACTAAAGATCGTTTTTCAGCCGGAGAGTACAACAAACTATCAGCCAGGAAGATTGGGCCAGTGGAAATTGTGCAGAAAATAAATTCTAATGCTTATCGTCTAAAGTTGCCAAGCCACATTCATTGTTTAGATGTTTTCAATGTCAAACACTTTCTGCCTTTTCATGTGGATTCGTTTGATGATGAGGACACTACGGATTCGAGGTCGAATTTTGTCTACCCTGGGGGAATGATGCAGGCCCAAGTGTGGATGAACGGGCCCTTACGTTTCTGGAGGCTCACTATCGTGCATCTAAATGGGCTACACGAAAATGACCATAACGTATGCGATTTTGTGTTTTTTTTTTCATATTTTATGCACTTTTCTTTTTGGGGTTTGTGTTTGGCCCGTTTCCTTTTTTTCGGCCCGTTTTGACTTCTAGACTTTATTTATACTCTATCATGTAATGTGGATGGTCATTAATAAATTTTGAGAAAACTTTTAGCCACTTCAAATTCTCTACCTTTTGGGTGACGAATTTTGGGGGTTTGGGATAGAATTGTCACGGGTATTCACTGAATCAAAGTGACTAATTTATTGTCTATAACATGCGCTTCATCATGTAGCTCATCTACTTAATCTTCAAATTCAAAATTCAAAAAATTAACAGCTGTAACCCACCTTTTACAGCCGTCAATTTTAGGGACAATTGTTAGGCATCAAATTTTCGGTATCTTAAGCAGACGATATATTCAGGATAACTTCAGGATACGGTATCCTCCCAAGCAATAGGTATCCTTAATATATCGTTATATTAACAGTTCAACCGCCTTTTTTGATGTTTACCAGGTCACATAACGTTTACATGATCTCCTGAAGACTCGGACCACTCAGCAAGTACTTCAAAAAACGTGCATAATGGAAGGCAACGACTAGTTATGAAGTAGTCCAGCTTTCCTTGATTTTTAGGCATGTTAGTTAGTTTCTTTTTGTATAAATAGAGCATCTATCTCTGGATCAAAACACACACCTTATACACTAGTTTTAGCAATCTTCTATAACACGATCCAAAGAGAAAAGCTCCACCACTTGTAACTGTTTTCGATTATTAATAATTGGTGGTGATAGTTTTCACCGCCCGGGGTTTTTTTCTTGTTATCCTCAAGATAACGGGTTTTTTCCTCGCAACAAATCCTTGTGTTATAGCATTTCTACGTTCATTTTCGACCAAGCACCATACCTCACTTACTAATTTGGTTACGAAATAGCACTTGTTGATTTTTACCCAAAACAATAATTATTTGATTAATCTTTCACATCGGTTTGCGAACGTTGAGGCCTTGAGGGTGCAGGTGGCTTAAATTCGAAAGTGAGGTAGCAAAATGCATCCGCCTGTTGGGAAAGCATCATATAAGTTGATATGTTGTCAAGAGCAAAACATAAGTTACAGAAATATACATTCTGTTCCATTTCCTAGTGAAAAGTGTTTGAACCTGCACAAACAAATGAAAGTGTACTCATATATGCACCACTAACCAAATGCTAGCATAAGAAATAAACGTAAATCCATATAATTCATATCAAGCAAGAATGCAAAAAAAAGAAGCATTTGAGTACTTCTGGACCTGCATTTTTATATCTTAAATTAAGTTAACGGAAATTTGAAGTAACTGGCAACTAATCAAAGATTAGATCGACAGAATTATAATACACAAATTCGTAAACAAGACGTAATGAATGTTAAGATTAACGCACACGAGACCAACCAGAACACAAAAACAATAAAAGAAACACGATGATTTAACGTGGTTGAATCTAGATTGACCTAAATCTACGGGCTACAACTAAAAAGCCATACTTTATTAGTATGCACAACAAATGATTACATGCGCAAGCTCTTTTTATATAAGGACAAATTTAGTGTTTATTAATTGGAGAACAAGAAAACTAAAATGGGCCCTAATAAAAAGTTATGGGGTCGGCTCAAAACTTCTCATGTCTTTTATTTTCATTAAACCCAATTAATTATTCTTCAGGTAAACCGGGTCAAAACCATTGTTGGATCTTCAGTTGCCCACCCAAAATATAAGAAATTGAGATAAAGATTGAGAATAACAACAATTGAATTGCAAAATGGTATATATTTCCATTGATTTGATGAGTATATACACATATCGAATAGACACCAATTGAACGATGCATCAGTTCTATACATACCGATTTAACCTAATTACAAGTTCACCCTTCTAATTTACATATGTGATAAATACTGACTAAACATATTTCGAGCTTTTGCCATATCTAACCTTAAATTTTAACATCTTCAATGTTGAACTCTTACACATCTGAGAAGTGAGAATATGTGCCACTTTTTTTACCACGAGTTTTGCTTCCAACAACCAAATGCGGAACATGCTTTTCCATTCTCACAATCTATAAAAATCAACAAATATGTTATTATTTTTGGATAAATTAGTTCTGTTATATAACAAAGTATTTTGAGTCATTTACCTTCTTTTTACGGAAGGAGCTGCCGCATATTACTTATCAAACAAACGAATCAAGATACCCATACCTATGTCGTTTGTTGAACTGTAGCAAGCTGGGATAATTCTGGTCCGACACTCCAATGTAAAGCGTTTCATCATCTGGAATGAGTGAAATACCAGCTATTTCCCCCATAAACGTGAACAAAATCCGCAGCTTCTGCAACCACCAAAACTTGCCCGTCTGATGAAAAGCGAAGAGATCGAAACGCAGCCATGTTGCCTTTAAGATCTGAGACCGGCTTTGATACACTTTTTATATCCCATACCCTACAAGTCTTATCTTGGTTGCCTGTAGCAAAGATTTTGCCATCTGGGTGCCATGCAGATGCAAATTTTGCATTAGTTTAAGTTGCAAAATGTGACGTATAAAATTCGAAAAAGATAGAACCCTCCAAAAGCGTAAAACTGACAGAAACTCAAGAAGGCAGATTTGGTTTTCAGTATATATTAACTTTAAATTTTGCAACAGATCTTGTATGTGTATTTAGGCTAGGATAGTAATCGAGCCGAGCCGGTCCGAGCTCGAGCTCGAGCTCGAACTTAAAAGTGTTGGCTCGAGCTCGGCTCGTTTACTTTATCGAGCTGAAAAATCAAACTCGAGCTCGTTGAGTCGAACCTGTTAGTTTATTTATTTATTTTTCAGCTTTTCTAGATATTAATATATAAAGGACAAATTTAACAACAATTTTCATAAAATTTATAAACTAAAGAATTTGTAACATTATATTTTTATTTTTGTTCATTTGTATAATGTTTTAAATTTCGAGTGACACTTTATAATAATAATAATAATAATAATAATAATAATAATAATAATAATAATTAATATTATTATTATTATTATTATTTAGGGCTAACTAGAGCCAACAAGTCGAATCACGAATCAAGCCAACCCTGCTCGAGCCTGGCTCATTTAGAAATAGAACCTAGACAAGCTAGTTTGTCTAAATTCGATCTTTTTTTCGAGCGAGCCACAAACTTTTTGAATAACCACAACTTAGGCCAAGCAATTAACAATTACCAATATAGTTTGAATGGTTTTTATGACTTTACCTTTTCGAGAATAGAGTTTGTAAATGCTATGACCAATCAACATGCTATATGATGAGTGAACAACCCCAAATTATCCTGATATTCATCAAAAGTTTTTAACAAGTCAAATAAGGAATAAAAAAATATCTGCTACAAAATTTATATACATCAGAGTTAACAAAACAAGTTAAATCATAATAGAGTTTACATCAAGACAGATGGCAAACGGGCAACAAGTTGCATCGCAAACCCTTTTTGGATAACAAAATCCAATCTTTTAAAAACTAAATTGATAGATCTTGGAGTCATAATATTACTATGCATGACCAGTTGGACTCGGCTAAATAGCCCCACAGCTTCAGGTGCAGAAAACCAAAAGTGTCAAATACAAAATTTGTTTCATTTGTTTGGTGTATATAATTTTTGATTGTCAGACCAATCTGAGTTAATATATGTCTAAGTTACATTAACACCAACAAAATATATGCATATAAGTTCATACAATTACTAAAACCAAAAATTGTAAAACGATACATTTGAAAACCATCTTTGATTTTGATATATGTAAAGAAACATTGTGAGGCAAATTAGAGATGAAAAAATAAAATAAAAGTGCATACATCGCCACTAAAAAAGAGATGTCGTCTTTGGATCTGGAGGTGATGTATGCGAGATGCAACGGCGATAAAGTTACTGTAGTGGACTAGATTTAGGTTCTTTTAAATAGAGTATACAGGGGTTACCCTAATTCTATTTGCAACACCCTAAACATTTTAAAAGCTTTTTATTACAACCCAACTAGTATAGGGATATGTGATGATGCAAATTATATTCTAATTCTTATAATAATCTCATTCTTAAAATCTGATTATATTCTCTTTTGTTAATTCCGTATTCACCCAACTAAATTTCATAATATTTTTTATAACATGTGGCATATTTTATACATTATTTTAGTACAAATATTCCATTCTTGTAACTCACTATTGTAATAAACTATTGTATATTATGCACTAAAATAAAATAAGTTTTACTCCTTGGTGAAACGTGCTTGTACTTCTTGGTTTTTGCTATGAATTCGATAGATATTGATACTTAATATGTTATTTGATAAATATGTGGTTATTAGAAAAGAAATGGTGGATTCAATGTGTCGGAAAAATAATGGTTTAAACTTTTATTAACCTTAATGTTTGATAATGACTTGAAATAATATGTCAGAAAATAGTACTAGTTCATTATTGATACTATATGTCACACATATGTCCTTTAACACTTGATTGATTAACATTAGTCATATTTAAGCAACAAAAGAGTTATTCAAGACTATACAGGCTCAAGATCAACGATTAAAGAAATCATAAAGTCCAAATCTACAAAGTGTTAAATCAAGATCTCTACATCAATATGAGGATGAGGAAATCACAAGATTAATCCATTGAAGATTAATTAATAACTTAGTCAAGTTAGGTTGTTAGTTTTTATAAACTTAGTATAAGTTATAAAAATATATCTAAACAAAATTATTTAAATATATATAATATTTCAATTTCAAATATTATTGGAAATACTTATTCCTCTGGTATATCTTTTATTCAAATAATGCAATGAACAACCAACCTCAATAAATGGGCAAGTCAAACTCTTAGAAGGTGGGTCACTGGTTGAAGTATGAGATAAAGTTTATAAAGTATGTTTAACCAATGGGTTAAATACTTGGATTGTGTTGTGAGGAGAAGTGAAAAGTGATAGGGATGGCTTCTCACAAAATGTTGTCAAACCATAATAAGCAAAAACTGAAGATAATGACCACATACAACGGCCACATTGCCAAACCCAATTTGAAGTGGACCGAGCATGCATAGTTACTGCAAGAAACCGTGGGATCGATTGTCGAGAGCCCAGTTCATGTCCTTGCATCTCACATGCTTGGATATAAATAGAAGATTTACTCAAACTAAGGCTCGCCCCTTTGCTCTACGACATTTACACAAACATTTGAAGGATAATCTTTTTCATTATTCAAGTTTAGTCAAGCTTTAATTGTCCAGAGAGGAGATAAAAGTGTAGAGCAAAAAAGAAGAGTTTTTCAAAGCTACCAACCTATGTATTTTGAGGTGTTAACACTAGAGGTTATTTTTTTGTATTCTGACAAATGATGATTCATCATTTAGTTGATGATTTGAGAAGGGGGGGGGGGGGGACACTATCTTGATATATTGTTGTTTTATATAGGGTTGGAAACTCTATCTTGATATAGAGTTAATTAGTTGTAAGAAGACTCACTATCTTGACATAGTGAGATTAAGTAGAATCGTAAAGCTAATAACTTGGTATGCTTGGTGTAAAAGGTGATCACTTCTTTGAAGAGCGAGACGGTTGTATAGGTGATCCTACCATTTTAGGTAGATGATTAATGATTAGAGAGAAATTCTCGATCGATGGATCGTGGAGAGGACGTAGAGTAAATTAGTTAACATTCACTTGAACTTTATAAATCTGGTTGTGTCATTGCTAACCCTAAAACTCTTTATTTATTTGGTTTTATTATGGTAAGTTGTTAAAAGAAAAAAAATTTAACAAGTCATTAGCTTACTAAAATTATTTTGTTTGAAGGGTATTTGGATGCTTGTATAAATGGATTCTGCAATTTTAAATCACACTATTAATAAAAATAAATGAAAATTTGTAGATTAGCAACTTTTAATTACGGAAAGAGATGCAATGAAATTGAAAATTTTGCCGAGGGAATACACAATTTAAGTATTTTACAACAGGATACTTGCAATTAACCCTTTACTTTGTGAGTGTTTATGTGAACTTCTGAAAATTGTTTATTTTCTTTTTAAAGACCAAAAGCTGTTTGGTAAACAAGAATTTAGCTGTAAACGAACCGAACGAACACGAACAAGGTGTTGTTCATGTTCGTTCGTTAAGAAAATAATGTGTTCACGAACACTTACCGAACGAGATTTTATGTTCGTGTTCGTTCATTAAGGAAATTAATGTATTCACGAACGGTTCATGAACACAAACGAACATAAATAAAATCGGCAGAGCCTAGGAATTAAGACCGATGTATTCATCAATGTGAATAATGAGAGTCTACAAACGAATCAAATGAACACGAACAACGGCATGTTCGTGTTCGTTCATTTAACTTTAAAAGAACACGGACACTTAATCGAACAAATAGTTATGTTTATGTTCGTTTATTTAAAAAGGGACATTTGTGCTCGTTTGTTTAAAATTTAAACGAACATAACTGAACAAAGATAAATGAACATACATGAATAAATGTTAATGAACACAAACAAACATAAACGAACTTAAATGAAAACACTTAAATGAACACAAATTAACAAATATTAAACCTTTAAACATATAACATATCTAGATAATATTTAATTATTTTCTGTTAATACATAAACGAACATAAATAAACAGACATAAACGAACATAAACGAACGTTCATGAACATAAATGAACGAACGGAACATGTGTTCATGTTCGTTTGTTTACTTAAACGAACACAAATTTTTTGTTCATGTTCGTTCGTTTATTAAATAAACAAACGTAAACAAACTTCCAGCCGAACGGTTCACGATAGTTCACCGAACGTTCGGTTCGTTTACAGGCCTAAGATTTGATGTGTGTTGAAAAGCTTCAAACTAGCGTTTTCCCAAATTGTTTTTGCTTTTCAGAAAGCAAATAAACAACTTTAAGAAGCTCACCCGAACACCCCCTTTATTTGGTTTTATTTAGAGGTGGCAATTTTGACCAAAAAGCATTTCAAATGAGTAAATTTGGGGTGTTTTGAAAATTATATGAGTTAGTTTGTGTCAGATAATTTTATTAAAATGGTCAAAATGGGTCACTTGAAATTTCACCTTTTTATTTTCGGATCAAAATGGTTCGACAAATTGAAAGAAATGGGCCGTTGCGAGTTAGCATCCTAAGAAAATGTGGCATGCTCGAGTTAGAACGGGTTTTGGAGTGACACAGATTTTCACACGAGACAGGTTTCGTCACAAGACATGCTGTTGATTGAACAGATTCCATTCAGGGTTTGGCTCGGATCGGGTTTCGAGCCGACATGAGTTTCACACGAGACATGTTCGGTTTAGTTTTTGTTTTTTTGTTTCATTTTCATCGATTTTTTCGGTTTAAGTTTATTTCTTGAGTTTTTTTAACAAGGACAACGGATTAAACATTTTAGCTTTTTACTTTTTTTTATTTTTGATTTATATTTTGAGTTATGATTTTTTTTATTGTTTTTTTATGTTTTTTGAGAGGTTTTTATCTTAACAAAAACCATCAAAAAAATTCATAAAAAATAATAACAAAATATAAATAAAATAAAAACTAAAATGTTTCCTCTGTTGTCCACGTCAAAAAAAAAAAAAAAAAAAAAAAAAAAAAAAAAAAAAATCGACCCAAAACCTGGTACGATCAGACTATGACTTGTTCTGACCCAAACCAAAACAACCATTTTTTTTAATTGACCTGCTCCAACCGTAACCTGTTCCGCCCATAAATGGTTTCACCCAACCCAATCCATTTGTCACCCCTACTTTATTAATTATTATATACTTTGATCCTAGTTTTATTGCGCTTGCTTTCTAGACACATCACATGAAGCATGTATTGCACTCGTATAAACCTTATACATAGTGACACTGATTTTCTAGAAACATAAACAAAACGCTCTTAACTAAAAATGAAACTAGTATGATAAAAAAGGAATACTCCTAAGAGCTGTACACGAACTGGTCCAGTTACCCAAGTGCAACACGCCGATCAAATGTTTAAAGTCCTTTTGCTTTGCGCTCTTTGATTTTTTTTTTTTTTGAAAATTGACTTTCATTAAAAACAAACACAACCAACGACTATCACCAAGACGGAGAAAGACGTTGAAATACAAAAACCAAAAACAACAATCACGTTACATCAAATAAACACCATCTTTTCCAATCCACTACCCCTATCTTAGATCTATTTTTGTACCAAAGAAAACCCAAAGATTTTATATCCGCAACCATTTCTACCACCTTAGTGTTCTTGCCCGAAAAAATCTTTTCATTCCTAGCCCGCCAAATCCTCCAACAAGTAATGATGACAATTCCATGAATAATCAATCTCTTGTTCCCCGTCGCACCACAAACCTTATGCACTTCCACCAAATCATTGATATGAAAAACAAAAGATCTAGGGATGTTGCACCATGAACCAATCGCATTCCAAACGGCCATAGAAATGAAACACCCGGTTAACAAGTGCTCGAGCGATTCCTCATTACTCTCGCATAAAGCGCAACTATGATCATCACAATGCAAATGACGTCTAGCTAAAGCCTGCTTGGTTGGAAGACTATCCAGAACGGCCCTCCACATAAAAATATTACATTTTTTCGGGACCCAATCGCTCCATTGGAAACCGAAACTCCCAGCATCCACAACGGACCGCACTATCCATCTTTTAATCGCCGAAACCTCGAACTCTTTGCAGCTACCAACCGCCCAAGACCATGAATCTTCACGGTCAACCATCACCACCCCTTGAAGGAGATCTTCCAACTCTTGCTTCTCGATCACCTCCTGTTGGGAGCAAGGAGCTCTAAGCCAATCCCACACAATGCGACGAGAAGATCCAGTGACCACCAACCGATCTGCTAACAAGACATTTTTATTGATACTTGTCCATAATCAGCGCCGAACCCAACCACAAATCCATCCAAAACCGAACTTGGCGACCATTCCCAACTGTGGCCCGGATCACTCTATTAAAACCCACACCATCAACCTTAAATTTGTTCCAAAACATAACACAATTCTTCCAAACCCCGGGAACCCCATTATTAACCGGAGCAAGCCCCCAACAGCGCGAGGACCCGTGAATAGACAACACTACTCTTCTCCACGTCGCGTGATGATCATTTAGAAATCTCCCAAGCCATTTAGTAATCAGCGCTTGATTATTAACCTCTAAACGAGCGATACCTAAACCCCCTTCTTTTATAGGTTTGGTGACTACCTCCCAAGCCACCCATGACATCTTCCTCACATCATCCGAACCACCCCATAAGAACCTTCTCATCAAAGCTTCTAAATCATTGGTAACCTTCTTGGGTGCCTTAAAAAGCGAAAAATAATAAGTGGGAAGACTATCCAGCACCGATTTAATAAGGGTTAACCGACCGGCAATAGATAACGAATTAACTTTCCATTTAGATAGCCTCTTCTTGAACTTGGATACAACCGGTTCCCAATTAACCACCCTGTTCATGTTAGCGCCAACCCTAATCCCTAGATGAGAGAACGGGATTCTACCCGGCTTACAACCCAAGAAACCAGCTTGGATATCGATCTCACCATCTTCTACACCTACTCCAAATAACACTGATTTATGGAGATTAATCTTTAGCCCCGAACACAAGTAAAATATGCGAAGAATACGTTTCAAGTTATCAAAATTAAAAGAAGACCACTCTCCCATAATCATAGCATCATCCGCATAAAAAAGATGGGATAAAGTAGGACCTTCATTAGGAAGAGTAATACCATGAAACGCACCTATATCACAGGCTTGTTTCAACATACCTGAAAAAGCCTCCATCAGAATAATAAAAAGAAAAGGCGATAGCGGGTCACCTTGACGAATGCCTTTATGACACCCAAATTCGAATGTAGGAGATCCATTAACAAGAACAGATGATCTGGTCGCCAACAAGATACCACTAATCCAATCGCACCAGACCGAAGGAAAACCCATCTGAGAAAGAACCGACAACAAGAACTCCCAATTCACATTATCAAAGGCTTTATCGAAGTCAATCTTGAACATAAAAATTCTTCTCTCCCTCTTCTTAGCCCAAGCAATAACCTCATTAGCCACCAAAGGGCCATCAAGAATATATCTCCCGGATAAGAAAGCCGACTGATGCTCTGAGACAATCTTATTCATAACCGTTTTGAGTCGATTCACTAACACCTTCGACACAGTCTTTAAAATACAACCAATGAGACTTATCGGTCTAAAATCCCCCAAAGAAGACGGATTGTTTACCTTAGGAATTAAGGTGATAAAAGACGAACCAACCCCCGAGCAAAAACTTTTAACCCTATGAAAATGATCAAGAATATCCGCAAAATCCTTCTCGAACAACTCCCAAAAAAACCGAATGAACCTAAAATTAAAACCATCCGGCCCAGGAGCTTTGTCACCACCGCCTTCAAAAACCGCCTTCTTGATCTCATGCACGGAAAAATCACTGATCAAAAAATCCGCCTCCACCGAAGACAAGACCGAAAACCCATATCCAATCAACCGAGGCCGATGTGTAATAGATTCTTTAAACTTACCAGCAAAGAAACGCAAAACTTCCTTTTTAATGAGAACCGGGTTTGTTTCCCACGCCCCATTCACTTCCAAACCCGGAAAATAATTTGAAGCTTTACGTTTATTAATAAAACCGTGAAAAAAACGAGAATTTTCGTCTCCATGAATCGCCCAATTACACCGAGCCTTTTGCTTCAAATCTCGGTAATAATGATTATCCAACTCACCTAGCCGTCTTTTAATTTCGCTTAAAGAACATGTCTCTTCTTCCAACAAATCCCGGACCTCCATGGTTTGGTCCAAATCACGCAACTCTTGCTCCAATAAAACCCTTTCCTCCTTTTCTTTGCGCTCTTTGATATTAGGATCCTTAAATTTTGGTAATGAATCCAGCTTGACACCTAAAGAAATGGGAAAAAAATGTTTGACAAATTTGGAATTTATAACAAATTAATTGATAACAGAATTAACAAAATAAGCATGTGATCATGAACCACATATAGATATTACTTTCTTGAAGTAATTGAAGTAAATGCATGTATTTATGTAAAAGAATGATAAAACAATTTATAAAAATAGAATGACATAAATAATTCGTAATCAGTTTAATGTAGAAATTTGAATATACAATACTATGCGACAAACGTTTTGGTTTATTGTTAAGTTAATGCATATTTAGAACTATATATGTCAACCAACTCAATTTGATAAAACATATGGTGTCCTCAAACAAACTTTTTTTTAACACGCTGATAAGAAATACTATATATATATAGTAATAAATTATGTTTCTAAATCATTCGACACGACGTGCATGTATCTCCAAAAGCAAAATGCAAATAATTATAAAATATGTCAGTTTCTAATGAATCATAATTTAAAAGGAATGAGTAATTTATATTACTCGTCATCTTCACTCAAACCCCATAACTGATCCCAAACTCAATAACCAAAATTCGATTTTTTTTCGTGCCATACCATTGGGAAAAAAAAATAAACTCAGAGCTTTGATTCATAATAAAGAGACAAGTAAATTGACGGTTTAAATACCTTGGCCAATGCAGGATTTGAATAACGGCGGCGAGGGGATGGGGGATACAGGACTGAAAACGGTTGGAAGTAGGGAAGCATATGCCAATTGGGGTGCGTTCGAAAAAGAGGCTAAGTCGATATTTAAAAGAGTCTAAAGAAAACATATATTTTAAGGCCAATAATAACAATTATTAATTAGTTTCATAAGATAGTCAAAATTGTTTATGGTAAACCAACAATTTAGCTTGTATGACGTGTTTACCAACAGTAAGCGTCCCATGCCACATTACACGCATGTTATAGTCGGGTTATGCGCGTACCGTTGTGAGGTCACCACTTGCGCTTTTGATGTCATGTTTGCGCGTGTACCCCGTCGACTAATACTGATATATAAAAGACAAATTTAAGAATTTTTATAAAAAGATTTAATGTGAGAATTTATAACATTGTATGTTTTATATTTGTTCTTTTTTATAATGTTTTAAATTTCGAGTGCAATTAGATATATAGAGTTTGAGTTATTCTACAAGGGTCATAAAAATTAAAAGAGTGAGAAGGATTTGTGGTCTGTAGATAGTTGAAAACAAGTTGATGGAGGGGTATTTTAGTCAGTAGCCTAACCCCCCAACCCCCTCTCCAACTCACCTGCTTAGGGTTATTATTATTATTATTATTATTATCAAGTCTTATGGTTTAATCTACATGAAAAGTTGAGCCAAGGTCGAGCCCTAAGCCGAGCCAACCCTAGCTCGAGCTTGGCTCGTTTAAAAATCAAGTTAAACAAATTCGGCTCGTTTAAACTCGGGCTTCTTTCAACCCGAGTCTTTTTCGAGCGAGTTTTGAGTGACTTAAGAACTTTTTGAACAACCCTAATTTAGGCCAAGAAGTTACAATATCCAATATAGTTTGAATGGTTTTAGATATTGAAAATGCTATGACCAATCAACATGTTATATGATGAGTGAATACACCAAATTAACCTGACATTTAAAACAATCAAAACAAGCTGAAAAAAATATACTAATCAAAATTATGAACATGCTAAAACAGGAATCGTAAAATATCTACTACAAATATTTGTATCATTTATTTGGTGTATTAGATTGTTTGGTGTGTCAGATTGTTAGACCAATATGAGCTAGTATATGTCTACGTTATATCAACACCAAAAAAACCTATGTATATAAGTCCATATAAATACCTAAATCAAAAATTGCAAAATGATACTTTTGAAAACCATCATTGATCTTGAGACATGTAAAGAAACATTGTGAGGCAAATACGAGATGAGAAAATAAAAGAAAAGTGTTTACATCGCCACTGAAAAAGAGATGTCGTCTTTTGATCAGGAAGTGATGGATGTGATATGCAACGGTGTGGCGGCGATAAAGTTACTATAGTGGAATAGGTTTTAGATTCGTTTAAATAGAGTGCAAGGAAGTTACCCTACTTCTATTTGCAATCAACACCCTTAACAATTTATAAGCTTTCTATTACAACCCAACTAGTATAGGAAATAACGTTTTGATATGACATGATAAAAATTATGTTATAACTTTTTTTTAATGATTTCATATCTCGGAGTCTAATTATATTATCCTTTGTCAATTTCATATTCATCCAACTAAATTTTATAATGTTTGTTATACTTATTTCTATATCTTTATGATTATTATCCTCTTATTCTAGCCCCAACTACGGGTAAAACAATCACACTATATTTTTTTATTAAGCAATTATTTTTCATATGTAAATGCTCATGACTTTTCATTATTTATTATTTAGTTAATTAAAATAAAGTTTCGATCGAAAGATAGATAAAAGATGTGACCTTAAAACAAATTGTATGTTTAGTTGAATACATCACATATTCTTCATTTTACTTTGGCGTTTATTTAATTGATCTATTATCATAACTACTAGTCATGTTATGTTTTGGGTATTGACACATATCTTAAACCATATACAATACAAGTTACTTTATTAATGTTGGATTAGTGTTTTTTTTTTCCAAATTTTTATTGTATGGACCAAGATATATAAGCAATTTAATTAGTGATTTTTTATTCGCCGTATGTTATCAAACGCAGGTGTTTATGACTTGATAAAAGTAATGACAGATATGCTTACATATGAGGGCATAATAGTCATATTATGAATTGTGAATTATTTTAAAAGATAAAGAAAATTAGACAAGTTTGATTGCAAAATGATTTTCATAGATATATTTGGTAGTAGGTTAAAAACCCATGTATATTACACGGGCTGATAATAATGATGGCGGCCGTTGGGGGCGATGGCTGATGGTGGCGGTGGGCGGTTGGCGGTGGTGGGCAGCTGACACTAATAGCGATGATTGGTGGCGGTGGGTGGTGGAGGTGGTAACAGCGGCGACGACTGGCGATGGTGGTGGGGTTGGCGGTGGTGGTGGTGGGTGTTGGTGGTGGTGGTGGTGGGAGGTGGTGGAGGTGATAAAGGATGAAAGAGGGAATGAAACGAAAAAAAAAACATAGGGATGGTTGGAATGAAATTTTAGTGTTTTTGGAGAAATGAAATAGACTAGGTAATAGACCATTTCATTCATTTAATCAATCAAACATACATTTCTTCATTTACTCAAAATGGGTCATGTCATTCCGTAATTCATTCCTGCATACCAAATACCACCTAATAGTTTAAAACATCCATACTTTTCACTCGAGATAATGTTGCATACTAACAATTTAAATTATACAAATCATAATTTTATAAACAAAATAATGAAAATAAGAATGAAGTTAAATTACAAATCCTAAATATATAGAAATTTAAATCTCTAAATATTTTTTTTATAAGATCAGACATTTATTATAATATAATTTGTTGTTTCTTTTCACAAAATATGTGAAATTGCTTTATTTAAACCTCCTCTCATGCCAAGCAGCTTAGATTTCATGAGCTCTAGCCCACATGACATCACAAACTTCTTTACAACATAATCATATTTGAAAGAAGGAAATTATACAAGGAACTACATCATTCTTGTACGTTGTACCTGAGATACAAAAAATGCTTCATTCGAAGGGAAAATCCCCAAACTAGCATGCTTTGACCAAAATTTTCAGAAATAGCCCAAGACCAACCAAAATCCCCAAACTATCCTAAAAATCCCCTCGGATCCAACAGAAACCGTCCCTTATCAGACGGATAATGACCCTACAGGACGCGCCATGAAGCATATACTATTCCGTCGGATCCGACGGTTTACCATTTTGTCTAACGAATTAATGAAACAAACCGACGTAATAATAAACAGTCAGATCTGAAGATTCAGTTCATGCTTTCGTCGAATCCAACTGTTTAATTTGCCCGAAGAACCCTAAATTTTTCACTTCGGGAGTTTTTGATTTTAAGTTCTAGAGTAAAATTGAACACAATGGTTATGTTCTTCTCGAAAAACTAAGCAATTTGCACTATTGATTTGCTTGATTTTAGGGGTTGAGACTAGAGAGGTAGTAGATGATGAATTCCGTCGGATCCATTAAAAATTCCGTCGAATCCATTAATACGTTGACACGTGGCGCGGTTTTAAAGATCCAAAAGTTCCATCGAACGGTATTGAAATTCTGTCGCATCCGACAGGAAAAATTTGCTATTTTGGGGATTTTTGTAGACCTAGGCTACTTTTAGAAAAACTTGGTCAAGCTGGGCTATTGTGAGGATTTTTCCCTTATTTAAATTAAGTGGATCATTAACTTGTTGAATAAATATAAATATCGTATTTAAATATGTAGTACTAGGGTATTGACTCGTGTGCGTCACGGGTGGAAATATAGAAATCGTCGAATAAGCAGTTAACATTTGAAACGACAAAATATATTATATAATAGGTTATTGACCCGTACACGACACATGCGAAATATAGAAATCGTCAAGTAAACACATATATAATTTCAAACGGCAAGTTATCTTTTAATATAATTTTTGAGATAGCAACATGATTTTTAATTACAATTCATATTTATATGCAAACAACATACCAAACAGTGCCGGCCAAGAGGGTGTGCAGACTGGGCCAGCACACATGGCCCAAAATTTTATTTTTTTCATTTATGTATATATAAGAAATAATGTATATATAAGAAATAAGCAAACCAGATAGTTCAATAAGTTTATATGGATCACATGGCAGCTTAATTGCTTTCGTTCCAAGGGGTGCAGGGTTCAATTCTATTATTTGTTTCTTTTATTTCCTTTTACATTTATATTCCTTCACAGACCGTCATTAATTAAGATAACTATATATCAAAAGTATGCATCAAATTACTTGAAAATTGGGCACATACACACAATAAACAAGTTATTTATTCATGGTTTGTTCACATTATAAAATATTAAACATACTCTAAAATATTTAAGTAGGTGAACATGATTAATTCGCATTTTGAATATTATTATTTATTTTGAACAACAATTTTTGTTTTTATATTATTAATAGTCCTATCTACAATTTATATTTTTTAAGAATGAATGTTTTTTATATCATGTATTATAATATTTTATTTGATATTTAATTTTATTGAAATAACTTGTACTCACTTGCTTTAGAAAAAAGCTAAACACACATTGTTTTTTTCTTTGAAGATTTCGACGTAGACTTCAGCGAAAAAAGTCTTCTGGACCGAACATTGAATCCGATCAGAAGTATGAGAAAACGTAAAGTCAAACTTGTTGACTGTTTTTCCCTTTAACGGGTTTTAATGAAATTGACCATAAGCATTCATACACCAATCTAACAAACATAGTGACTAACTGACTACGAAAACTGTTTTTACATTTCAGTTGTAAAGTATCGCACGCTAATAAACTGAAGCACATCCAAAGCGAATTTAAGAACCGGAAGCAATTCGAAACCTTTTTAAAATGACATACTTTGACCATAATTAAAATGATACGTTTTGAGAGTACTCATTTTAACTGGAACCAAATCGATATCTTCTAAAATTGACCATGTATAACCCGAACCAAATTGATACGATTTTAAAAGACCTATTGAAACCCAAACGAAATCGATACCTTTTTATATTGACTCGTTGACCAGAACTAAATTGATACCTATTAAAATGACTCATTTTGACTTGAGCCAAAGCAAATCGAAACATTTCTAAATTGACCAATTTTTAAAAATGAAAATTGAAATAACACACTTGAAGATTAAGAAGAAAAATAAAGGGTAACACATTCAACGTTCATAGATTTTGAAATCCTTTCTACCAAATGCGTATTCATTATTACGGGTTGTGAAGATCCAAAAAAAACAAATAAAGCTTCAATGTCACACCCCAGCCTAAGGAGGAAATGCCGTGACGTGAGCATGATTGTTCACAGCTCGAAGATATTATCATGAATATAAATGACAATATCTATTTAATTATTTTATTTCAAACAGTACAAACAATTTAAATACATGACAAACAATTTAAATACGTGAATATAAACTTAAATAATGATTATCTTGATTATATCCTAAGGTCTTGTCTAGGTATCCTTTTCACATCAAACTTCAATTTAAAAGCAACCAGCATATGCGTAGAAAATAAAAGTGTGTCAACAACACATCTTGAGTGATATGATAACCATATTTTGACACTAACAATATATGTATATATATATGATAAATGTTTTAATGCGCAAACAAACATATGTGAGTAGTAATTAATCAAATCATAACAAACCATATATAAACCATGGACTTGCTAGTGTGCCATTAAACCATTGCTAAGCGAGTCAGGCATTGATTACAATGACTGAGATTGTCGGTTTATCTTCGCCAAGCGAATCGGGCTCGGGCTATTATGACGGCCGTATGATCATACTATAATGAGAATATGTTGAACCTCTCCGAATGCGATAAAGTAAACAATTAAACAAGTAGCAATGAGCAAATAGCATTTAATTGATATACACAAGATGATTATGTTTGCTAGTTTTGTGTATATATATGCGATAAAAAGAGAATGATCAAACTCACCTTAGATTAAAGGCAAGTGAATACAAATACGAATAAACGAGTTAACGAATAAGTGAGTCGTACACTAATGCGTCAAACGAGATAAACAACTAGAACCTGAAACTTTGAGACATGATAATATAAGTAAAAACGAACTCGTTGCCACTGTAATTAATCCAAACGGGCGTATAGAACTCCGGTTATGTTAAATTTTAGATATAAGCGAGCTGGTACTGACTAGAATCCAAACAGCGAGTCGGAAGTCGGGTTTAGGTCAGTAGCCTTAAAATTTCGTTACGAAAATAAAAGTCTTCTGGACC
The DNA here is from genome assembly GCF_021521415.1 of Bidens hawaiensis. Lineage (NCBI taxonomy): Eukaryota > Viridiplantae > Streptophyta > Magnoliopsida > Asterales > Asteraceae > Bidens > Bidens hawaiensis. Next base: position 143,197 of record NW_027491564.1, read on the forward strand.
GAACATTGAATTCGATCAGAAGTATGAGAAAACATAAAGTCAAACTTGTTGATTGTTTTATCCTTTAACAGGTTTTAATGAAATTGACCATAAGCATTCATACACCAATCTAACAAACATAGTAACTAACTGACTATGAAAACTGTTTTTACGTTTCATGTGTAAAGTATCGCACGCTAATAAACTGAAGCACGTCCAAAGCGGATTTAAGAACCGTAAGTAATTCGAAACCGTTTTAAAATGACATACTTTGACCACAATAAAATTGATACGTTTTGAGAATGACCCATTTTAACTGGAACCAAATTGATATCTTCAAAAATTGAACACGTATAACGCGAACCAAATTGATAAAATTTTAAAAGACCTATTGAAACCCAAACGAAATCGATACCTTTTTATATTGACTCGTTGACCAAAACTAAATTGACATCCTATTAAAATGACCCATTTTGACCCGAGCCAAAGCAAATAAAAACATTTATAAATTGACCCATTTTCAAAAATTAAAATTGAAATAACACACTTGAAGATTAAGAAGAAAAATAAAGGGTGACACATTCAACGTTCTTAGATTTTGAAATTCTTTCTACCAAATACGAATTCATTATTACGGGTTGTGAAGATCCAAAAAAAAAAATAAAGCTTCAATGTCACACCCCAGCATAAGGCGGAAATTCCGGCCGTGAGCATGATTGTTCACAGCTCGAAGATACTATCATGAATATAAATGATAATATCTATTTAATTATTTTATTTCAAACAATACACACAATCTTACAAATATGACAAATAATTTAAATACATGAATATAAACTTAAATAATGATTGTCTTGATTATATCCTAAGGTCTTGTCTAGGTATCCTTTTCACGTCAAACTTCAATTCAAAAGCAACCTGCATATGCGTAGAAAATAAAAGAGTTCGTCAACAACACATGTCATGTGAGATGATCACCAGATTTTGACACTAACAATAATATGTATATAATATATGAAAAATGTTTAAATGTGCAAACACACATATGTGAGTAGTAATCAATAAAATCATAACAAACCATATACAAACCATAGACTTGCTAGTGTGCCATTAAACCGTTGCCAAGCGATTGGGCATTGATTACAATGACTGAGATTGTCTTTACCTTCGCCAAGCAAATCGGGCACGGGTTACTACGACGGCCGTATGATCATATTATAATGAGAATATGTTGGACCTCTCTGAATGCAATAAAGTAAACAATTAAACAAGTAGCAGTTAGCAAATAGCATTTAATTGATATACACACAATGATTATGCTTGCGAGCTTTGTATATATATACACGATATCAAAATATAATAAGTACGCATATGTCCCCAAAACATTTGAAAACCATAGATAAAAAGGAGAATGATCAAACTCACCTTAGATTAAATGCAAGTGAATACAAATATGAATAAACGAGTTAACGAATAAGCGAGTCGTCCACTAATGCGTCAAACGAGATAAACAAACAGAACCTGAATCTTTGAGACATGATAATATAAGCAAAAACGAACTCGTTTTCGCTGGAATTAATCCAAACGGACGTATAAAACTTTGGTTATGTTAATTTTAAGATTTAAGCGAGCTGGTACTGACTAGAATCCGAACAACGAGTCGGAATTCGGGTTTTGGTCAGTAGATTTAAAATTTCATTACAAAAATAAAAGTCTTCTAGACCGAACGTTGAATCCGACTAGAAGTATGAGAAAACGTAAAGTCAAACTTGTTGACTGTTTTGCCTTTAACTAGTTTTAATGAAATTGACCAGTCAACACCTTTCAATCTCAGAAATTGATTAAAGCTTATTGACTAGGGAATGTAAATGGAAAATTAATCATTTTACAACTTACCTGTAAAGTGAAAGAATCAAGAGAAACGAAGAGTCAAAGGTCCACAAGTATGCAAAGTTAACTCGTTATCAGTGTATCTTCAACAATATATCAAAAACCGAGAAGTTTTATGAGAGACAGATTAAAGTGACTGCTGGAGGAGGTTCTCTTAGGGTTAGGGTAAAGTTTGTGGCATGTTAATATGAGTTGTTTATATAGGAATTGCAAAAACGAACCAATTACGGTGATTGTGCTCGTTTAAGCAACCAAATTTGAAATTAATTAGCAAATCAATATAATATAAAAAAAATTCATGCTTGATTAGTAATTTAAGAATATGGACATGTATTTTAGTTAGAATTCTTTTCTTGGACCTTAATTCACTCAACTTATGCCTAAAATAGTCGATTTTTATGCCAAAAACGAGTTAGGAAAGGAAATCAAGTGTGTAATCTGTGCAGGTCTACTATCGCATTGCGCGACCACAAGAGAAGCCACCATCACGCGGTGCTCCGGGCCACCTAGGGGAGAACTTTGATTCTTGACGATTTAGGTCCTTGTAGTTTGTTAAACGGTCAATTAATGAATCCTTTATGCATAGAATAGGGAAATGGACCATATGTAAAGTATGAAGGGTATAAAGTAAACACTAGAAACTTAAATATTTGTAAATATTTGATTTTGATTAATAATAAAGATCTAAAAATGTTCCCGAGTCGGGTTATTAGTAAACGAATACGAGTTCGAAAAATTCGAGATGTTACATTCAATGACTTCATTCCACTTGAAAGTTTAAACTCATGTGAACCCTCCGTATTCTTTCATTTTTTGATAGACATTAAAACCAAACACTACACAAACTAAATAAAAATTGAAACGAAACTAAACTGAAAAAATCAAAAATAATACTAAAACCGAAAACCTATATAAAACCAAATACCAATAGAACTAAAACAAAACTCGAAATAAAACTGAAAAACTAAAACCAATAAATCTAAAACCGAACCAAACACAAAAGTTGTAAATACCGAAACAATAAACTGAATAAAGTTAATCCCATCTAAAACAAAACTAAAAAAATCAAACTGAAATGAAACCGAAACGAAACAAATTTTAAAACCGAACAAAACCAAAAATAGAAAAACCAAAATAAAAAATAACAATCATGGAACTTTGAAAACAAAACTCAAACTCATTAAGAAAAACATGTATTAATAGTATAGTAAATTAGAATTTATTGAATGCAATTAAGTTAAATGTAATTTAATTTAATTTTGAATTCTTTTATTAACAAGAAATTATGAGAATCCATGTTATTTATAGAAAGAGTTATTGTTTTAATAGTATAGTAGAAGTAGATAGTGAATTTTATTATGTTTAATAGACTCTAATAATTGTGTAGCATCAACATTTAAAAAAAATAACACTTCATCTATCAGCGCAGCTATTCTTCAACCTATGCTAGATCCATCCTAATCATCGAAGCCATTACATAATTTTTTGGGCATTTTTCAGCTACATGAAAGTAACATATCATCCAGCTTTTGACTTTTTCTTTATCCACCACTAAAGATGTCTTAACTAGTATATCACTTTAAATTAATACAATCTCAGATATTTTTATTTTTCTTCTTGGGAAGAGTTACTTTTTCTTAAGGGAGTACTTATTATTACTCCAAACTATTAATCATTGATCAATATTAATCACAATTAAAAATCTTACTAGTGACAAAGATATCCTATCTATCATTTTCGTTGCCTCGTAGTATGCATAAAACATGGCATATATTTGTTTGCCCCCAACATCAGTCCCATTAAGTTTCTCAATGGCACTAGTTGTAATTGTTTAGATTCAAACTGAACAAAACCGTACCCTTTACCGTCCTCTAGGATAACCACTTGCAAGACAAAATGTTAACAAAAGGTTTGGACAGTTCTTGAAGAAGAACATTTTCAATTGACTCGTTCAAATTCTGCTACCAAATACAATATAGAAAACAAATTAGATTCAAAACAGCAAACACTTGATATTCTCATGTCCAAATAACCAATTTTGATATAATAATAATAATAATAATAATAATAATAATAATAATAATAATAATAATTGTTTCACTTATCAGGCTTATTCATTAAAAAATTTAAATTTCCAACAATTCAACCATGGCGCATCTAATGGCAACTGTATTATATAACTAAATCAAACAAATCACAAAATTTTAATCTCATAATACAACCTTTTCAGCTCTATCCTAATTCTTTCTTTCATTCATCCGGATTTTCATCAAAGAAAAAAATTATTCAGAAGCATTAAAAATTATGTCAAACGAAACCTACAAGACACAATCTATTATGTTGTATGTATCTATTGTTTGTATATGATGAAGTAATTGTCTACATATTTAAGCTTTTCTGCACGTGTATGTTGACATGCAGATGTAACCACATAAGCTGTGAAAAATATGGAGTAAAATTGAGAATGATACCCTTCATTAGCTAACGAAAAGTAATACAAATGTGAAACTTAATAAAAGGGAATAACTGTCATTGTGGTCCATCTTCAGTTTATTGAATTTTTATATCCCTAAAATTTTTACGTAAACCCACCGGTGCTCAACCAGATAATAAAGAAACATACAAAAATCAGGTTTGTATCACTTTCGGGCCTATTTGCAATCTAACACCATACAACTGAACCAAATATAAGACAAAACAAAGAAGGTTTGACTTTAGAGTGTAGTAAATTGAATGAAAATAGGCAAACTACAGTGTGATATGAACAGCATATGTATCATATCAAATATGCATAATCAATAATACCAGATGGATAAAAATAAAAGAGTACATGTTTGAACGAATCAACCCATGGATCTAGCATGAAACCGTACCTATTAAAATCAATTGGAAAACAAAGCATGAGCGTTGTTGAATATAAAGTTAACGAATTTAAGGGTTTTGCAAAAAAAGGATCTATAGTTATGACCCGTATAAGGGTAAAAGACTAAAAGGGTTAAATCAATGAGAGTTCTTGATGTTCGGTCTGTTTGTATATAGTTTGGTTTGTTACTTTAAGTGTTTTAATCGTTTATTTTAATTACTTCGGTACTTTATACGTGTTTATTGCATTTTAGGTCACAGGTGCTTAAAGAGACTAATTTGAACTTGTACGAGCACGGGATGAAGACCCGAGATGTCCAGCACGCGAAACGAGAAGGAAAAATGGTACAGCTAGTGAAGACACCCATCGTGCTACGTGATGGGGTGTGAAGAGGGGGCATCGCGTCCTGCTATGCTATTTAAATAATTTAATTTCATTGACTTTGGTCCATCGCACTACGCGATGGACCCGAAGGGACACCCATCGCGATACGCGATGGGTCCCACATACGGGAATGTTTGGGGGTTTTATTATATCTCGTTTAAAGACCCTGTAAGTCTCGTGACGGATCTTTCAATTTGATATCAATATACTTAACAGTTAGGCGGAAACTAACCACTAAGTTGATTCTGTGATAAACGATTAAGAACACACTAAAACACAATAGAGAAGCTTTAAAACACACGTATATTATACGTCGGGTGCTTAAGCCCTTAACAACTTACACGATCAAAAGTTAATGAACGGACAACCTTGATGATCAACAACCCTACAATGAGTTACATACATCATATATATAAACTACCAACCTAGGCCCAAAACAGAGTAAAGCCCACCGAAATCAAGATTTCGGTTTACATATATTAGCCCAGTTAAGCCCAAACACTACGTCTAATAAATAAAGCATAAACCATAAATATAGCCCAACAATCTCCCCCTTGGTTTATTGCTTGATTTTAGTCGTGCTCGAGAATATGTTCAAAAATCTGTTCTTGAGTTTGTTGAGCAGCATTATATGGGCCTTAAGCTGTCTAAGCTTCAACAGTAACAGGCTCAGCAACAGTTGGTTGAGTAGTTGGTATCACATCACTAGCCAGCACACCGGTCTTGGATCTTACTTTTGTCGTTTTCGTGGAATGAGATCGATGACTGGCTCTTCGTCAATATCATCTTCAACATGTGTCGCAGTGACTAATTGAGAAGGCTTCAATGCAGTCGACTGGAGCTTTTCTTTGAAAGCTTCAAACTCTTTAACTTGTTCAATAGTAGATACTGACTGTTGTACTTGGTGTTCAATCTCCATAGGTTGTGATGGAGAACTATCCGACTCATCATCATTGGGTAATGTCTCAAAGGTAGTAATGTGCCTTTGAGCAGGAACCACATGTTCCTCAGCTACAGCTGCACCAGCAGTATCAACATCTGCCTCGATCACAGCAAATCTTCCAATCTTGACCAACGGATGAAGACCTTGATAAACCACTTTGGCTCCCTTCCAAACTTAATCAAATCTGTAAACAAAACCTTTTGAACTTCTGAGATACCCATCTGGGCAAAGAACCATGATGGGCCGAGAACACCATTAACACAAACAACTTGGGCCAAAGATGACTTGGCCAAGAACACATATTATGGACACGTTTGGCCCAATTGAATGGCCCACGAATTTTTTTTATTTTGCAACCGTCAAATTTCATGATCTAAAAAACCAATCCCGATTCATGTGAAAATGATTTCTTAAGACATTTGTTTCGACACGAGTAAACATGAGGTAAAAACTAAAAATAAAATAAAATAAAATTAGAATAAAAACTAAACTAAAACAAAAATGATTTAACCATCTGGCCTTCAGTAAATTTAACATATTTTGGGATCAAATTTCAGCTGTTTTAAACAAGCTACACCTTTTTATGAAAAGATCCGAACATGAAATCATATTGATTAAGATGCTTTCACAATGATTCATTTTCAGCATTATTATTACATAATGAAAAGGTTAATAGCAGGTAATTAGAAACTTAGCATGATTTTCATTGCGCCAGTGATATGCTTAGATTCGATTAGGCATAAGGCTTATATGGACATCACTTATGGACCCATGATGCCCCTTATCTATTCTCAAGGCGTATTTGGCTTTCCCCAGATCACCCCAATTTGACTCCAACCCCCTAATGCTTGATCAAAAGGATTTTCTTTATAGAAAAATAATTTTAACCTTTAAGGTTGAACGTTGGACTTACATGCCATCCGGACTTATAAGCCTTACATTCAGGGTGTTTAGGACTTATTTGTATGCCCCACCCCTGTAGTTCCCCTGGGACCCCTTTAAGCTTTTGGAAAACAAATTTGAATGACAATAAATTTCATATATATTTACATCAATTTTTTTTAAATATAATATTTTTGGTGGTCAAGACACTAACGGGCTCGTGTATGACTGGGTAATTACTTTTCTGCCTATCATTCGAAGAGATGTATCTAGGGACATGCAAAGCATCTTCAAAATGACTCTCCACAATAAGTTTAGCAGATTTAGTTTATATCACTTCAAACTTTTACTTATCGTGGAAAGCTACCACATCAATGACAATTCAAAAGCCTTTTTAACCTAATAACTTCACACGTTAGGCACACAAAATCAATTTATCTATCATTTCTCAAAGGTTGGATCAATTTTCATTTGAAAATATTTTGAGCTTCTAAAAAACTTTTAGGTGAATAATAATATCACTTCCCAAATGATAATCCCGAGGACAATTTTAAATCCAATCACCCTAGTTACATTCAGTTTTCAGGTGAATGGCTATCCTATGAGTCTACAGGTAGACGATAGAACCAAACACATAAAATGTGTCCCTCAAACTTTAGGCGGCCGACATAATTTTCAGTGAGAGAACTTAAAACGATAATTAAACAAAAACAATTTTTTTATGTATGTTCAGTTGCCCCGGTCACTTTCAGCCCTAAGGTTAATGGCTACCCCGTAAGTCAAGAAATGATGACAGGACCAAACATATGAAATATGTCCGTTGAACTTGAGTAACCGACATGATTTTAAGCAAAGGTACAAAACGTTTTTGATTTTTTTTAGACACACACACACACACACACACACACTTTTTGTATTTTTCTTTTTCTTCCCCTAAATTTGTACAGAAATTTTACCTAAAACCGAAAAACTTTTATGTACAAATTTACCTCACGTAAGACTCAATCATCAAAACGAAGCATCTTAAGGAATCCCACAAGCACATTGAACCTGGCTGTTCCGACCGGTTTAGTAAATAAGTCCGCCACGTTATTATCGGTGTGGACTTGTTCAAGATGAATCAGTTTCTGGTCGTAACAGTCACGAATAAAATGGACTTTGATGTCAATGTGCTTGGTTTTAGAATGCTGAACAGGATTTTTAACAATCGCAATAGCAGCATCATTATCACAAAATATGGGAGTGTCAAGAAATTCCAAACCGTAATCCAGCAATTTATGTTGCATCCATATGACCTGTGAACAGCAGTCTCTTACACCCTTCTATGTAATCTTTCCTTTCTCTCATCCCGCAAAGGAAACATACCCTCCATTGAAAATTTGATTGTCGTGTAACTGAGAGATGTCTCCTGTCATGTGCCTGGAACAACCAGTATCAACATACCATGGTCTGATGATATTCCTCCATAGCTATTCCTGCACGATGTGCGAAATTAGTTAGTCTTAGGTACCCAGTCCATAGTCATTCTGGGTAAACCTGACTTGTTCAACCGTGTCATGGGTTGTCATGACATGTCTTCCTGATTATCAAAAATCAAACAGGAAGGCTTTGAAGACTTGGTCACCGGAGACTTAGGCAACCACATGTATTTCGGTTTGAATACTTTGTGATCTATACAAGTGTTTGACTTAGTCTCTGGTTTGCGGATAGAAAACTCGGTCGGCTTTGTCCTTTTAGACGTTTTTGGTTCAGAGACCCACTTCGGTCTTGGAACCGAAATCGAGTTTCCATTCCGCCTTTGAGTCACAATGGGCTTGGTCTGATGAAAGTCTGACCTGTCAGCCTTGTTTCTCCTCCAATCACCTTCAGAGGGCTTTGCGTTATAATACCTCGTTTTATTTGAGTTAAAATTCTTGTGGGTATTTTGAGGCATAGTCCTATGATGGCATCTGTAATATGGAACATACGGGAGACGAGAACAATTTCTAGCAATGTGACCAGGAATGACAAAGTTGAAACAAGTTTGTCTTTTAACGTAAAAATCGTTGTGGCCGATTCCCGGTCTTGCTCTGTTGTGTGAGCTTGTTTGTCCTCCTTTGGACTTAGCACTGGATTTCTCACAGTTACAAGTGCATGAACTTCCTTCTTTAACAAACCTGGGTGATGAATATTTATGAAAATTCATAGTTTTATCAAGTTTATTAGAAAGCAGATCATTGTTTTTAGAAGTTTTAGAGAAATCAACCACACAATTGTCTTTGTTTTTTAAAACAGAGCCCACACAAATATTTGTAGCAAAAGTATTTAAAACATGCAAGTTCAAAGAAACATGAGAATTAGTAGGTGAATCATCATCCTCATCAGTCCAATCCTCAACTATTACTTCATCTGCACATGAAGTAAACACATTATAATTGTTCACCCCGGATGTTGATTCAATTGCCTTGACTGAACCAACCATACCTTTGCCAGTTGTAGTTGACTTACCATACTGCATGTATTTCTCCTTTTCTTCCTCTTCTTTGGTAAGAGGAAGGCTAGTATAATTATCATTATATGGAGGGGGAACCATGTTGTACCCAATACCCACACCCTTGTTCTCTTTCCATTTTAACTGTTTTTCGATCATGGTTTCAACAACAGCACTAGAGACATCGAATTTCCTAAAATTGAATTCAGCTTTTTCAAATTTATTCGTTAATTTAGCGTTTTCCAAAACAGATGCTTCAAGTTTGGCGGTTAAATCAGCAATTTTCTTATTGGCATCTAAGATGTGGCAACACTTGACACTGAAATCACTTTGCAGTTTTGAAAAGTCTTTGTTTGATGCTTCTAGTTTTTCTGTAAGACCCTTCTCAAGTTTCTTAAGTGTATAGTTTTTCATGTTTTATTTTCCATTTCCTTAGCAAGATTACTATTATGCACACTAAATAGCTCTACTTTTCTAATGCATGCTTGAGAACACAATACAGGACTTACCTCAGAGGATTTGGTGGAGGTGAAGGCCATGAAATTACCTCGGATGACAGGCTCAGATGAATAGTAGGCCCAATAGAGAGCCCAAGTGCAAACAGAGAACCCAAAGACTGACCCGAGAACTGCTGAGTCAACCAGAAAACCGGAAAGCAAGAGAACTATCCCGAGAACCCTGAAACTTGACCGAAAACAAGCAAAACAAGCCTAGAACTCTGTAATTTGCCCGAGAACACAGAATACTTCCCGAGAATGCTGAAATCCACCAGAGAACACCGAAAAACTTCCCGAAAATAAAAAAACCACCGAGAACGACGAATTGAACCCGAGAACAATAAATTTAGCTAGAGAACTTGAGAATGCCCCTGAAAACCTTGACTGCAGACCGTGAACTTTGAAATCTTCCCGAAAACTTTAAATTCAACTTGAGAACTAAGAATAGACAAAGATATGGTAATTCTTGAATATTTAACTAAATCCCGAGAAAGATGGGAATCAAATTAAATGCAAGATATACCAAAATCTATTCTGAATTCAGCCTACCTCACCCGAAGAACACGAAGAACACCCTTCTTCGAGATCCAGAAACCTTCAACACGAGAAACCTTCTTAGATCAAAAAACAGAATCCTTGATATCACCAATGACCAAGCCTAGAATAGGTCTATAAGCTCTGGATCTTTCAATGTGATATCAATGTACTTAACAGTTAGGCGGAAACTAACCACTAAGTTGATTCTGTGATAAACGATCAAGAACACACTAAAATACAACAGAGAAGCTTCAAAACACACGTATATTATACGTCAGGTGCTTAAGCCCTTAACAACTTACACGATCAAAAGTTAATGAACGAACAACCTTGATGATCAACAACCCTACAATGAGTTACATACATCATATATATAGACTACCAACCTAGGCCCAAAACAGAGTAAAGCCCACTGAAATCAAGATTTCAGTTTACATATATTAGCCCAGTTAAGCCCAAAAACTATGTCTAATAAATAAAGCATAAACCATAAATATAGCCCAACAGACCCTAATCGTCATTAAGCAGTTTCTACATCAGTTTGAGAGCAGCAAAGAAGAAAACCATCATTCCCATTGGCTAGTTCCTTCGAGTCATACTCGGGATGTATAGTTTGTAATATTTCAGTATTTTTCTCATGTACTAGAATAACTAATTGTAATTATGTTTTTGTTAATATATGAGTATTGATATTTAGTATGTCCGTGCATTCATTCGGTTTTAGTTTTGTCGATCATAACGATTAGTTTGACGGTTGCTATAATAATTGCTCATAGGGTTGTGCTGACTAGTTAATTGCAAGAAAGCTTATAATTTCCCTTAGTTGAGTCACACTGGCATGGACTGTTTAATAACCAATGCCGTATGTTAGCGATTGTTGATGCATGCGGTTTAACTCTTTAATCAATCTTTAGTTGACCTAGGATAATTAATCTGTTAGGTTGCATGAGAATAATGTTAATTGCTTACTTAGATTCCCGGGTGTGATTTGTTTTGTTTATTGCTTGAATCCTTGCTTAATTACTTGTTTAATATTAAACCGAATAAATTGTTCTGGTGTGATAAGCACTTTTGACAAGTTACTTCATACTGTTAGGAATTGGTTTCACATTGCACTGACCACATACTCCTTGTAGTTCGACACCTTACTTACCCAAGATTGCTTAGGTGATTAGGAACTTGATTTGATTGTTTTTTACTAGAGAGCGACAGTTTAGCATTAGTTCTATATTTAGTGCATGTTTGGCTAAGCATTTAAAACTTGCTGTTTGTTAATTTGCTTTTCAAAAAGCAAATAGGTATGTTTGGGTATCACAAAAGCACTTTTCGGTTTTGCTTTTTGTTATGTATTAAAAAGCTGTTTTTTCATAAACAAAAAATCCAAGCCTTTTGTTTTGTTTTTTGCTTTTGGAATGCCAAATTACAAATATACCCACCAATTCATTATCTATAAAACTAAAAAATATATAAAAATGTTCATTTTACCTCCTTCTTGGTTTTTCCAGCAACAAAAGTTAATCCAAACACTTTTTTTAAACACTACCAGAAAAAAAGGCCTTCAATGACACGCAATTTCAATGACACGCATTGCGTGTCATTGATGTGTACAGATGGCACGCAAATGCGCATCGTTAAAGCCCTTGTCATAAACAAATATGACATGCACCTGCGTGTCATACATGTGGCACGCTTTAATAACACTCATTTGTGACACGCGTTTATGACATGTAGGTATGACACGCTTTCGTTAATCACATTTATGACATCAATTCATGACAAGCATTTATGCGTGTCATCATATACTTTAAAAAAAATATATTATATAATATGTATTGCATAATCACTAATTTTCACATTAATTACACAAATACACAAATATAGCATCAAAATTATATATATATATATATTACACAATGTAAGTCAAAATGTTACAAATATTCCGAAGTTAATTAACAAAAGTATTTGTTAATATTCAAAAGCTAGCATACACATATATCACTACCGGAAAATAAATTAGGAAGAATAACTTGACCATTGCTCTCGAACAGAATCAATATGCGCATCCAATTGTACATGATGGAAATTCAAGTTGGGCTGCTAATCTGTGAATCATGATGGAAACAGTATGCAAATACGAAGCCTCGATCTTCAACTTTTTGCGACCAATTTACATTAAAACAAGATACATTAAAAACAAACACGTTAAATAAAAATAACCACACGTATTGCATATAAAACAAGATTGAAAATAACTAATGTAGTTCTGAACTGACCTTATGCTCAAGCGTATCAACAAGTTGGTTTACATCAATTGTTGAGCTAGATTCCCTAATAGTTTTCAAAACTTGTGTACGTAATTTTCTCATCTTCAAACCGCCATTAGGATTCTATCAAAATACGACAAATACAACTTTTATTTTATACAACAAAAAACAAAAATAATAAAATAAAAGAATTAGGAATAACCAATCCCAAACACCCCTTAGTTTAAAAAATGCATACCGAGTTAATGACTTGAGCTTAACTTTACTTGGGCTCGTCCCGTTTAAGAAGCGAACCACCTTGGTGGTTTAGCTCGCTTACAAACGAGTTGATTGCGAGCTAGCCGCAAGCTTTTTGAGTAACCCTAGCTGGATAAGTGGCTTTATGGTGTTGTAAACAGATTTATATCTAAAACTATTATTGTTCGTATGGCATTCTTCTGTTGTAATATTTTGTTGGGGTTTATTCATTTCATTGTTAAAGTTTCCCATGTGTGGATTATGTGTTTTATAAATGAGTTGAAGTTAGTGGGAGTAAAGAGTTAATGGATGTATATATATATATAGGGGGAGGATATATATATAGGGGGAGGGATCTTTTTAGAACCATGGTGAGTTTTAAGAACTTAAGAACTCCATTCTAGGCCACACATTTAATTAAATGGATTGGAATACGTGGTTGAGATTAAATCTGGCAAAAAAGCCAAAGTATGAGAGAGAATAAAGATGTAAGTGGTTACACTAACTTTTAAGCTCGTTACACATATATAAAAAGTCGACTCGGTGTGTAAAAAATTCTGTAATTTTTTTACGTGTATGTAACCTACATATATTACGCATGTGTAAAAAAAATTCGAAAAAAAAAATCATTACACTGAGTTCTTTTCGAGTTCTTAAAACTCAAAGGAGTTCTCATTTGAAATCTCCCCGAAACCAGAAACCCAACTCAAGAAAATCCGTACCAGAACCCAAACTAACCTGACCCAAGAAACCCGAACGGAAGTAATTTTGGTTGGTTCTCAGGTCTGAATTCTAGGTTTCAGGTTAACCCGACCCGAATAAACTTAAAAGAGAGGAGTCAACTTGCGAGCTATAATGACAAATAAATCTTAAAAAGTAGGTTGCACACTTGCACTTAGGAATTAAGAGTGCAAACGAGTCGGCCACTCGCGAGCTACTCGAGATCAAATTGATAAAGAGCTTAATCGAGCCAAGCCTTCTCAAGCTCGTTTAGCTGTCGAGCTCTAGCTTGATGCTCGTACCGTTGTGTATTTTTAAGTTTTGCCTCTTTTTGACATCCATGTAATAAATTCAATATGTATAGCCGAGTATGATTTGAGCTTTGGCTCGTTTAAAATATTACACAAGCTCGAGCCAAGCTTAGGCTCGTTTAATTTTTTCTCAAAATATATAAAGACAATTTCAAAACTTATATAAATTACTCAACAAATAGTAATCGGTCCGGGCATGAGCCGAGCCCGAGCTTGAAAAAAAGACTAACAATCCGAGCTCAAACTTTAAAAAGAGCTTGAAATGAGCTCTCGCAAGTCAAAATAAGCTGAGCTCAAACCTAGTAAAGCTCGGCTTGTTTACACAACACTAGTGGGAATTATGGGTTTAAGTTATGCAATTTTCACAACTAATAATCGATGTTTACAATATTCATCATTTTGAAAAATTTAATTAACTTCATAATTCCAATAAACACAACATTAAAAATTAAAAATTATAATTCGTGTTGTTTCCATGATGCACTGTGTGTCCTTGAACACTAACAGTCATTTCCAGGAATTGAGCTTGCTTTAGTGATACTCAAGAACTTAAGCATCCTTTCAAAATAAGTCATCATAGTTTTGTAGTTTTTCGAATCTTCCACTGTCCGTGCCAGAAAAGGAGAATTGAAGCACATCTAAATAAAAGATGAATTTAAAAGGTGTTTGTGCGTTGAAAAATGGTGATTGTGTTGAACCTTGGCATACTGCTGTGTTTCATTGTTGAACATATCTTGTAGTTTGATGTAGTATTTTTCTCTCATTACAGAAATTAGCTAAACATTCAATAACTTTGATAAGCAAAAGATTATGAAAAATAAAATAAAGTATATTAAATAAGCGTTAACAGTAGGCAAAACTAGGATAAATACCTTGCTCACGACATATTCGCGATACTCATGAGAAGAAAAAAAATTGTTGGGGGTTGCCAAATTTAAATCATTAAGAATGTGTTCTCACTACATAACAATTAATATCATAGGTTAATTATATCTTCTGTGTTATAACATTTATTTCTTAGTTACCTCGTAACTCACATTGTCCATATAAGGTCCCTAACGTCACCTGTTGTGAGGGTAACTGCTTTTGGGTTGCGGGTTGCTGCATCTGTGACAGCGAGCTTTGCGCAGTATGATTAGAGAGAGTTTTAGGATATTATGGCCTGCAACACACAGCACCAATTATTATAATTATCGTATAGAATGTTGACATCTTTAATAAATTTCTGAAAATTTAAAAGAATTTCAGTGCAGCATTCTGTAAAACAAAAGTTCACTTGCTACCTGAACTGTGCAATGGGCCTATGCTGCTTTCGAGAGTCATACTGCTGCTACTAGTCATCATTTGTTTGGGATGGTTGGGTAAAATTTAGTTATTATTATATATTAATTAGTTATATTTAGGTAAATAAATGAATGAACATTGGTACTTCAAGCGTTGTTATGTGTTTTCAGGACATTGGAAGTTAAGGAGCTTAAACGAGCTAATTCAGAGCCATCCAGATGAAGATTAAGCAAGCCTCAAGAAGATGGAAGCATCGGGAAACATATATGGACGGTTAAAAAGGATTCGGGAAAGGATTGGATGAGAAACTTGAAGCCGAAGTGAAAACTGAACAAGATGGGTTACCAGGAAAGTGTCTTTTAGTAAATCGGGCATATCTTGGCCTAGAAAATGAGTTACGGAATCTAGAATATATGAATTTCATGTTTCTCAACGAGACGAATCTGAATAAAAAGTCAGTCGCATCTTCGTGATACGCGAAAATGCTTAAAGTCGGCTAAAATTAGGGGTTTTCACTATATAAACGAATTTTCGACCCTATTCGGTATATTACAACTTCCAGAGGCAGAAGAGGTGTTCTATGGCGACTTTCAGCCATCCCGAAGCTTCCGGTTCCATCATTGATCATATGTTCATCAAGATAAGTGCTTTAACAATTATGTCGATGTCCGGCTAGTCGTGTGTGTTCGTTTTAGGCTAAGGTTTTGTGTGAAATATTGTTATGATCAGATTCTTATGCTTAATGATTATAGCTTGATTGATTTTATATGAATTTGTCTTGCTTAATTAGTTATTTGGTTGATTAAAGTATGTTTTTGTGGTTATTGATTTGTGTAACGTTTGTTTGGTTGTTCATCAACATTTAGGGTTTAAGCTCTTGTGTCATTGAACTAAAATCATCAAACCTTATCATTGAGTTAGTTGTCCTAGACATAGATTTGACAATTGTGGAGTCCGGGTTCATTTGTGTCAACAACTCGGTTTGGGTATCGTTTGTCATCATAAATCAAACCATAGGACTAGCAATTATTATAACACCAAAGACGAGAGAATATGTGATTAACGTATGGAACACATAACTCGAACTTAGAATGAATAATTTTAATAATATTGTTTACAAATCGTTTTAAGTAATCATTAGTTTTAATTAAATCTTTTTCTAAAAACCACTTGACATCGTCTGTCCGCTTAGATTAAATAATTAGTTATAAATTAAATAAACTTGCACTTTCCTTGAGTCCCTGTGGAGACGACCTTACTTACCCGTACTTATTATAGGTATTTAAGTCTTAAAATTAATTGTTTGAGTAGACCGCGACAGCCTATGTCAGACACTCAAATTGTGACAGCATAGAATCATGTAACTTAATGAAAATCATAATTCTAATAAACACAAACATTAAAAATTAAAAAATATAATTCATACCGTTTCCGTGATGCATTGTGTGTGTCCTTGAACACTTTGCTGTCCAAACATTTTTTCACAATCGATATCTACACCAACAAACAATTAAACAAACAGATAAACACTAAATTATCAACAAAAAGAAAGATGAAATTCAGTTAATGTATAGAACCTTGTTAGAAAGATGAAACTTTTAACCCAAATGTAAATTGTATACACAATAGAACACAAACACCATGTAGCAAATCATAAACAAATAATATGTTTTTACAAGCTAGCATAAACACCCAACAGTACAACACTATTTAACAACATTAACCTAACAGAGATCAACAATTAACAGTATACCAAAGTAATTAACAACATTAAACCCTAATCAGATTTCAAACATAAAGAAGTAAATCGGCGGTGGTGGCGGCGTACGTACGGGAGTCTAGATGAGGGATGAGAAAAATATTATAGATGGAGATGTCTATGAGAGATTGTCTAATGAGGGAATTAGGGAGAGAGGAATAATTTTAGGCAGGCTAGTTTTCCTCATGTGGGATTGTAAGATGACAAGCAAACATGACACGCATTGGTTATTTTTTTAAAATTTGACACTGATTTAATGACATATAAAAGTAAATGTTTTAAATTCTCTTGTTTTCAAAAATTATGGGGAAAATTCTGAAAATAATCCATTTTTAGAGAAAGAATGTGAAAAGAATCCTTCAAATTTTCAACTTCCCAAAACCATCCACCCAAATCCATCGGCGCCGATGCATTTGGATTCCCGCCGATGGTTTTTATCTACCAACAAAAGAGATACATGTGTAAAGCATCTTACCTAACCCGATAGTTTTGTTATCAAATCTATCTAACCCGATTCTTTTGGACTGAAAATCATCTCCACCAAAACCACGTTTTCCAATGAAATTTATCTAGCCCGTGAGATTTTGAAAAAAGTTGAATTTTGTGTCTTTTGAAGTTCATCTTCTCAGATGAACTTCAAGTGAATTTAGTCTTTTAACATAAAATCCATTTCATTTTCATCATCTTCATCTTCATCTTCATCTTAATCCTCCGGCCATGAACATAAAACTCACTTTCTGGCCACCGGTACCACCATCGTCACTCCACCGCCGGCAAAAACCCACCTCAAAAACCACCACCACTCCACATGCCGGCAAAAACCACCACCATTACTCCACCCATCTACAAAACCCACCACCACCACTCAACCGCCAGCAAAAACCCACCACCGCCACTCCACCCGCATGCAAAAACCCACCACCACCATTCCATCATTCCACCCATCAGCAAAAACCCACCACCACCACTCCACCCGCCGTCAAAAATCCACCACCACCATTCCATCACTCCACCCATCGGCAAAAACCCACCACCACCACTCCACCCCACCACCACTCCACCCGCGGGTGGAGTGGTGGTGGTGGGTTTTTGCCGACGGGTGGAGTGGTGGTGGTTTTTGAGGTGGGTTTTTGCTGGCAGATATTTATGTTTTGGGGACTGAAATGACGTGGTATTGGGGGACAAGTTAAGGACTGAATATTTATGTATCGGAGACTGACCGTTAGTCTCTATTGGTGCCATACAATGGGGACTGAATTTTAGTTACTACAACCACTATCTAGACTAGGCATCCGTCACTGGGTTGGGACTGGGAAATCAGTCCTTGATAACCATTAGGTACTGATAACGGAATATCAGAGACTAATTTTTCAGTCCCAGATAGCAATCTTGTTTGTAGTGGGTGGAGTGACGGTGGTGGTGCCGGTGGCCGGAAAGTGGGTTTTATGTTTATGACCGGAAGATGAAGATGAAGATGAAGATTGTTATGGGTTGATGTCAAAAGACTAAATTCTCTTGAAATTCATCTGAGAGATGAATTTCAAAAAACACAAAATTCAAATTTTTTTCAAATCTCACATAAGAGATGAAAGCAAGATCAAAATTCACATGGGAGATGGTTTTAGATGAGATGATTTTCAAACAAAAACAATCTGCTTCGATTGATTTGAAGGTAAAAGTCACGTGGTAGGTAGGGTAAGATACACTTTTCAGAATTTTATTGGCCGGCGAAATCCATCTTTTGAAATACCAATGTCACGGATCCGATAGATTTCCTTAGATTGTTTTGGAAAGTTGATAATTTCTAGGACTATTTTCATACACTCTCTCTAAAAATGGATTATTTTCAAAATTTTCCCAAAATTATGACATCATTTTAATGACTCGCACAAGTGCGTGTCATAAATCAACGAGTGCCATTGTGCGCATGTCAAGGAAGGCCTTTTTTATAGTAGTGAAAACTATTTTTGAAAAGCCATAAGTAAATAAGCACTTTTGCCGAAAGCAATTTTAGAGTTAAATAAGCTTAGCCAAACACTCTCTAAGAATTGAAGCAATTTGGTAGATAGATTATTAAAATTTAGGGTTCAAACCAGAGCGCCACACCTCATCTGTTTTTTAAGCAATTATATAGATAGATAGATTATTAAAATTTAGGGTTCAACTTAGACTAGCCAACAAGTCGAGCCAAGATTGAGCCACAAGTCGAACCAACCTTGGCTGGAGCTTGGCTCATTTAGAAATCTAGCCAAACCAACTTGTTAAAATTCGAGCATGTTTTAACAACCCTAATTTAGACCAAGCGGTTAACAATTTCTGACATAGTTTGAATGGTTTTTAGATTTTACCTATTCGAGTATATAATCTGAAAATGCTATGACCAATCAACATGCTATATAATGAGTGAATAGCACCAAATTATCCTGAAAATTAAAATAATCAAAACAAGTAAATAAGGCATACTCATTAAAATTTTGAACATGTCAAATAAGTAACTGAAACTTTTCTGCTACAAATTTTGTTTCATTTGTTTGGTGTATGTTCTCTTTGATTGTCAAACCAATCTGAGATGGTATATGTGACTTTTAGTTACATCAGCATCAACAAAATCTATGGATATAAGTCCATATAATTACTAAAACCAAAAATTGGAAAATGATAATTTTAAAAATCATAGTTTTGATAAATGTAAAGAATCACATTGTGAGGAAAATAAGATAAAATAAAATAAAAGTGCTTACATCGTTACTAAAAAAGTGATTACGTCTTTGTATCGGGAGTGATGGATGGAAGATACAACGGCGCGGCGGCGATTAAGTTATTGTAGTATGGTTGGATTTAGATTCGTTTAAATGAGTGTATGGGGATTACCCTAATTCTGGTTGTAATAAACACCTTGAGCATTTTAAAGCTTTCTATTATAACCCGTCTGGTATAGAAAAAAATATTTTGATACGCCATAATACAAATTATGTTTTAATTCATTTTAACAATCTCATATCTCAAAAACTAATTATCTTATCCTTTGTTAATTTCATGTTCACCTGACTAAATTTCGTGATATTTAGTATACCCATTTTTATTTCATTAAGACTATTAATGTACCATCCTCTTATCACAACTAAGTGTAAAACAATCACACTATTTTTATTATTTTTTTTTAGAACGACGACTTTCTTATATTTAGGCTACCGCACTCTTCAAATTTGGAGAGCCCCGACGCCCCACTCTGGCCAGACTATGTTGTCTTAACCAGGCCCACGCTGGCTTTAGAGTTTGGCTTGGGCGTTCCCCCGGGAAACCATACCGCCGACTGATCCTTGACAGCCATTGTGCCACCACAAGAGCAGAACTCTCTAGCGTCACACAAGGTGGGACGAAAACCCGGTTGGGCTCAGGATTCGAAATGGCATCCTTAGCACAAGGCTTAGCTCAAATCCATCATTGTCAATATCCACCCAAATATGACACAAGTATTATTATTAGTATTATTATTATTATTATTATTATTATTATTAAGCAATCATTGTTCACATATAAATGTTCATGGCTTTTCTTTATTTATTATTTATTTAATTAAAATAAAGCTATGATCGAAAGCTAGATAAAAAATATGACCTTAATTAAAACAAAGTGCATGTTTATGATCGAATACATTCGTCGCTTGTTATTAAACACGGGTGTATGTGACTTGATAAAAGTAATGACATATATGTTTGCATACGAGAGTATGATAGTCATATTATGAATCGAGAATTGTTTAAAAAATAAAGAAAAATGGACAAGTTAGAGTGTAAACTGATCTCCATAGATACATTTGTTAATAGTTTAGAATTCATGTATTACATAGGTTGGTAATAATTAAAACAACAAAAAAATTGTAACAGTATAAATATTACCTCAATTTTGTTATTCATATCAATTAATACAGAGTAATAAATAAGAACAAAAATCCATATATAGTTAAATTAAATATTACATGAGTAACATGAATGTATGTAACGTCCGTAAATTTCCGATAAAAGGTTTAACCTTGTAGTGTTGTGTGCACCTTCGGGCTTGACCCGGTATTCTTCCGAGAGCTCTTGGCCACCCTCGTAAGCGTTTCTCACTTAACTTTTCTTACAAATTTAACCATTAGTAAAGTGGAGGGGCTAGGATGTATTATTATTATATTATAATACAAAAAAAAAAAATAAAACCCTAACAATATTAGTGGTCCGATCGGCGCCCTCCCCTCCCCCTCTCTTCTCGATTTTCGTGCAAGACCAGCTCGTTCCAGCCATCCAAACTTCGATTCCAGGTCGGTATTATATGTATACAACTTTTTTCACCTTAATTCATCCTTATTGCGCGTTTATTCGTTGAAATTCGGTTGTTTTTAGGCGTGTTAAGTGGCTGTCCAATTGGGTAGTTTCGGCTAAGGTTTTTGCACCACAAACTTCTTAGGGATGTCACTTACAACATACTAAAATTTCATGGCCAATGGAGGTGTTTAGGTCGGTCAATCAATTTTAGTTCGAAAACTAGGGTTTATCAGGTGTAGGATTGACAATTGTTGAGTTTGATGCGTTAATTGATCGGATGACCGACCGAATCAGTTTGTACAGCCCTAGGGGGGTTTAAGGGCTGTGGAAAAATTAATTTTTTGATGCTCGGGGCTGTTTTGGTTAGTGCTTCGTCAATCGAGTCGGCGGTACGCGAATTTTCGTTGAATGTTAAAATGAGAGTTGTAAAAAGGAACCGTCAACCCTATCAACTCGGGTGACATAATCATGATGAATGAAAAGACTAAAATGGGAATTTGATCCATTTGGGGCTGATTCGTTTAACAAATGGCTTTAAGGTTTATTACGCGCGTATTCGACTCGATTTGATTAGCGTTGGGCCAAGTGTTGGGCCTTGGGCCAAGTTGTTGGGCCTTGAGCCAAGTTGTTGGGCCTTGAGCCAAGTTGTTGGGCCTTGGGCCAAGTTGTTGGGCTTGAGTGGCCCATTAGGCAAGAGTGTTCTTACGGTCCAGTTTAGTGACGCGTTGCGTGCAAGTTACAGGCCCTTGCTTGTGAGTGAGTACTTAGAGAGTCCTTAGCTCGTTGCTGGTGTTTGGTTGACCTCAGGTGAGTTCATGATGCCCTTTTTACTCTTTTTACGTTTTGGGCTAGCATACACACAGAAATCCAATTTTATACGATTTTACCCGTTACAACTATTTGAATGGTACTACATGGTCTCACTCGTGATTGTGCATTTTGAAAGTTATATTTGAATTATTTTATATGCTTTAGGATATTTTAGACTCGTTTATGGTCTTCTATCCTTTAAGGTTACGTACATTATTAATGGTTTAGACTCGAGGATGTTAGTAGACTTGGTAGTAATTGAATATGAGTAGACCTATTTACTTAGTTCCTCTATGGGATAATATATATATATATATATATATATATATATATATATATATGTATGTATATATATATATATATATATGTATGTATGGAGGTATGTATGTATGTATGGGTATGTGTTACCTTATAGCCTACGGTTGTGTGATGATATTTAGTTCCTCGTGACTAAGAATGATGTGAGTAGGCTTATTGATGTGTGTGTGCATGGTGATTCACGACCGGGTCAAATATATTACTCGGGTTGTATCCGTGGTGGAGAGGCCCGTGTGACGTGATCATCATTTTGGCGGGTCAAATATATTACTCGGGTTTTAAAATCCCGTGGTGAAGAGGCCCGTTGGATGTTGAGCCGTGATCGGGTCAAATATATTACTCGGGTTGTACCTGTGGTGAAGAGGCCCGCATCATGTGCTCGGATGTGTGAGCCGAGATCGGGTCAAATATATTACTCGGGTTGTACCCGTTGTGGAGAGGTCCGTACCTCGTGCTCGGATGTGTAAGCTGTGACCTAGTCAAATATATTACTCGGGTTTGACTCGTGGTGGAGAGGCTCGTGTCAGATGCTTAGGTCTTACCGCGTCCGGGTCAAATATATTACTCGAGTCTTGACTCGTGGTGGAGAGGCCCGTGTACGTGTGTTCGACGATGAATGTATTACTTGGTGAATTATATTATTTATTTTATTTTATCCTCTCTATTGTATATAACTATAATTTTGAAAGCAAGTATGAATTATTGTTTATGAAAACTTGAACTCACTCAGCTCAAGCTGACTTTGTGTGTATGTTAGATTGACTTTCAGGTTAAGAAGTGGATGCTACCGCTTGGACGTGCTGGAGACTACTCGGAAGGTTGAAGGCATTTCTGGTCGAGGATTTCAAATAAAACGGATATTTTATTTATATCTGATTTTTGGAAACTTGTACCTGTATTTGGGATTTTTAAATACTTACACTTTTTCCGCTGTTATTTACTCTGAACTTGTTTTAAATAAAAAAGAATTGTTTGGGTTTAATTTTTTATGAATTATTGGATATGATGACCAACTGTAGGATTACCGGGATTCGGGGTCCTACAAGTTGGTATCAGAGCCATGGTTCGAGGGATCCGAGCATTCCCGAATGCTTGGACTCTAACTGTAATAGAAAGGACTAGAAATGCCAACCGCGAGTAGCTGCACGCCAAGAGGTAAATTTCTATATTTGTTTATTCGTTTTATAAGTATTAGAGTTCTATTGTGTGCATATTTGCTTGAATGTTAGATGGGACGCTAATATGGTTAGGGGCAGGGGGTGCTTAGGATGGGCGGGTAAAGTAAACAACTAATAACACTTGATCAACGTTATTAGCAGTTTACCATTACATTATATGTTCTAAATACCACTTGTACTTGACCGTGTTAAAATTCTGTCTTTGTAGGGATAAGTCATGGTTAATACTCATACTGCTAAGAGAAGTCGTCCGAATGTTCGCGGCCGTGGTCGTAAGCCTCGTGCCGAGGCGGAGAGTGAGATTCCTACATCCCAGCAGGAGGAAACCCCGGTTCAAGAGGAAGGGGATAACCCTGTCTTAGGTCCTGCAATAAGCGCGGCCATCGCAGATGAGGTTTATCAGGTTCTTCAGAGCGTTATTCCCGAGATTGTTGCTAAGGCGGTTAGGGTTGCAAAAGAGTCAATGGTTGGGAAGAGTGCGGATAAGCAGGGAAAGGGACAAGAGACTCAGGTTGAAGACGAGGTGGTGGTGTCAAGTGAGAAGGAGGAAGAGGTTCGTGCATTTAGTGTATCTTCTAGAGGCTGTTCGTATGGGGATTTCAAGAAGTGCGACCCTCCCGCTTTCGATGGTACTAAAGATGCGTTGGCAGCTCATCAGTGGGTTAGAGAGATGGAAGCCGTACTGAGGGTTAGTAAGTGCAGAGAGGAGGATATGGTAAATTATGCCACTGCCTCGTTTCGTTCCGAGGCGCTATGTTGGTGGGATAATCTACTCCCCAACTGTAGGATTACCGGGATTTGGGGTCCTACAATATATAATTCATTATTCTCTAAAATACCTTCTTGTATACAACATTTAGAGCATTCTCAACCCATTCCCTAAAATAATATGAGGAAAAATTTGCAAATTATAGGGCTTGGGATGTGAGTGGTTGTGAGTGTAAATTATATGATGGAGAGAGAAACTATAGTGATTTTTTTGAAAATTTAGGGAAATTTTGTTTGCCTCTATTTATTTTTTAATAGGAAATATCTCATAGAATAGTAACCAAGTTTCGAAAGTGTTCAAATTATGTCACTCATGCAATTTTTTCTCAAATCGGGTCACTAAATCTTCGAGTCGAGTCTCACCAATTTTTTTGTGAGTCAAGAGATAAATTGAGGATAAGATGTGGGGGTTGGAATTTGCAATATATGTATTTAAATTTTAAAAAAATTAAAAAAAACGTTAATTATATTAAAATTTAAAAATAAAAAATAAAATCCACATCACCACTCAGCGTTAATATAAAAAAAGACAAAAAGATTTTCAGTGTGAAACAAAAAAGAAAAAGGCTAAAAAACATGTTAAAACCTTTAATTTAATAAAATATGAAAGTTGAGTGATTTAATTGGAACACTTTTTAAAATTGAGTGACCTAATTGAAACACTTTTGAAACTTCGTTACTATTCTATGAAATTGCCCATTTTTTAATATTTGTTGAATTGGTTGTGAGTAGGGGAGAGAGAAAACTGTAATGATAAAGTTCTAGAAAAATATTATTTTAAATGGACCGCTACTAACGGATGTTAACTCCGTTAGTGATTTGCTGACGTGTACCTTCTTCTTCGGTCGCATCACCCCGGAAACCTACCGGAAATCTGCAACTCGCCTCCATTCTCTTTAATATCGTTGCATCGTCTCCCTCTTCAAAACACAACGGAAATTAGAAAATAAAGCATATTTCATTTTCTTCCATGGGCAATCCCGATATACCAATACCAAGCCCGATCTAATTTTCAAAAATTCGAAATCAGTGTTACACGATTTACAAAATAAACATAGGGCTTTTGTTAAGGGGATCAAAACGAGTCGAATGATGTATCAATTACCTCGAATGGTGGATGATTGACGAGGGTGGACTTCGTCGGCGACGACGACAGCACGTCGGTTAGGTTTCAATGTGGGGAGAGAGAGAGAGAGGGAGAGGGAATGTGTAACGATATTAGGGAGAAGGAGACGAGTTGCAGGTTTCCAGCGTGATGCGGCCAGAGAAGAAGGTCCACGTTAGCAAATCACTAACGGAGTTAACATTTGTTAGTCGCAGTCCATTTAAAATCAATACCCCTTTAGTATAGTCCGCTACTAGCCAACTTTGAAGTTTGAACTATTATTTGCCAATAGGGCATAGTTGAAACATTTAAAACCAATATTCCTAAAAAATAAAATTCAAGGTTAGAACCCCAAACCTCTAAGTTTAAAGATGTACGCCTAACCAATAAGCCAATGTACTAGTTATCGTTAGCACTGTTCAATTTATGTAGGAATATTATGTGACATGGGAATTACATTGCAATGACTTGGACTTTCAGTTATTTTGATTTAATTTTTATTATAAACCATAAGGCTTACATATAAAAATTAAGATTCAAGGTTAGAACTCCAAACCTACAAGTTAAAAGATGGACGTCTAACCAATAAGCCAATGCATTAGTTTGATTCTCCATTTCGATCAAAACCTTTTTGACACAGGAATGTCTCTTTCCATCTTCTTCTCAGTTGGCCTATGTTTTACCCCACATTAATCTTCCCCATTGGCCTATGATAAAATGGAGTACGTGTAGAAAAGGACAGTAACAGTACCATCCTCTTATTTGATATTAGGCCAATCTTTTTTTACCCATAACTTATTTGAGGTATTGGGCCTACGGGCCCTTTTATTTCGTTACTCGCCAAGGCCTACGAGCGTTTTACTTTGTCTCGGTCGAGGCATTTAAATTCTCGAAGACGATCCAGTTGATCCATTTTCCTTTTAATTAGTAGGTTTCTTGATTTTACCGGTCACAGACAAATTAATGACGTCATGGATCGATCCATTCATAAGTAATTGTAATTGCATGTTGAACTTTGTAAAATGACAGATGATTGCCTAATTCAAATGAAAGCGAAAAAAAATATAGAAAGTTTCGTTTATATATAGTAAAGAACTTCCATTATTCTTTTGAGATATTTACTGTATACTACAAATCATTCCAATTACAATTACAATTACCATTAACTTACTATAGTCACAACATCATCCAAAAGTACCTTGTTTGTCTTACAGTTGAAAATTCTAACAACTAGACATGTTATCATCATCCACAGTGTTTTTTGTTGCCCAGTGTTTCAGGTTCTTAACAACAATTCATGAAGCACACCCGAATCAGCTCGAACCAAATTTTACTGCCTCAGTAAAGTTCTCGGAAACTAATCAAAGATTACAGAAAATTACAAAACACAAATTCGTAAATCAAACTAAACACAACATCACGAAATCAATAAAATGTACAAACATGATGATTTAACGTAATTTGTTGTAGACTAACATACATCCACAGGCTACAACTAGGGTTATTCTTTATTACTATGCACCACACACAATTTTATCAATTTGAGAATAAGAAAACTAAAACCGCCTAATAAAGAGATATAGGCCAACACCTCCCATGTCTTCTATCTTCATTAAACCCAATTAATTATTCTTCATGTAAACCAGGCCAAAACCAAGCCTAAACCTCCACAAACCCAATGGTGAATCTTCAATGATGAAACACATTTGAGAAGTTAGAATACGCGCTAGGTTTTTTTTTTACCATGAGTTTTGCTTCCAACAACTGCTGAACATGCTTTTCCATTCTCACAATCTATAAAAATCAACAAATAGTTTATTATTTTTGGATAAATAAGTTCTAAGATGTTATCTGACAAAGTAATTTTAATCATTTGCCTTCTTTTTACGGAAGGAGCTGCCGCATATTGCTTATTCTCCCAATTTTGAAATCTGTAGCATCAATATTGCATTAGTTCAAATTACAATGGAGTCAGCTACATCATGGAAAAGCATTATTCTAAGATCAAAGTATGTCATCCAGTATTCACTATAAACTCTTTGTTCTAAATGACGAAAGTGCCACGGCTTTGAAAATCTTTGATACAGAAAAGAAAACAGACAAACAATAGATTCATCATTTCTGAGTTCAAAGATCCATATTTGAAATATTATGAACATGAACATCGTTGGATTTTTAATAATTACCTCAACTTCATCAACGTTAACCTTGAGGAAGGTGACATGTGGCATCTTTATAGCAAAATCAGCCAAGATCGGTGTAAACCATAAACTGTACCGTCTATGACACTGTTAGAATTATCAGCTTCACTTTGGGAGAATGAAGATTCGTCCATATAAGATCTTCCAACTTCATTGATCATTCTCCAAATAGATACATAATCGTCTAATTCCGGTGAAGGAGTTCGATTGGTGTCATCCATTATAAACCCAATTGACAAAAGGAAATCAGTAAGAAGTGAGGATTAATAAATGCTATAAATACAGAAAACAAAATATGAGTAGAAACGGATTATAGTAATCGCATGCACCAGAAAAGTGGCACTTTGAGAGTGGTGGTGAGTATCGAATAGCTGATTCAAGATCCACTTGGCAATCAGGCTCCATCAGAATCACGGACTCTTCTTCTGGACCTCTGGTATTGTTTGTTACAAACCGAGATTTTAAGTATAATGCAGCTTATTTGCATGACTTAAAGAGTGCATGTCCGACGGACTGATAATATCAAGAAAGCAAGAATATTAGACACAGCGACAAATATATAAACGAGAAGATACATCATATATATGATTATCTGATTATGTGGCTTAGCGGACATGTTTATACATTGTTATCACATAGCATATGTAAGATAACTTATTATATATTTACCAGCTAAACACGCACATTAGTCAGTTTCATATTCCTAATCAGAATCATGGCCCGTATTCTGGACCTTTCGCGTTATTAAGCATTCCCCTAGGGTTATCCAGTCCACGGATGAGATTGATACGGTACCCGTATCCGTACCATATAAAAAATCAATAAAACGAGTATCGATACCCTAGGGGAATGCTTAATAACGCGAAAGGTCCAGAATACGGGTACTGTATTGATAATCATATCTTACCAAATTTTTTGGCACAATACGGGTACTGTATTGATAAGGGTATTTCGGTATGGTACCCGATTTATTTATTTTATCTTTTTAAGCAAGGGTTGTAATTGAGCCAAGTAAGGGAAGCTCGGGCTCTAACTTAAATGATTTGGCCCGAGTTTGGCTTGTTTACCTTATCAAGCTGAAAATCAAACTCAATCTCAGCTCGTTCAAAGCTCGAGCTTCTTGAGCCGAACACGCTAATTTTTTTTTTCATTTTTTGGCTTTTATTACATGTCTCTAATTAATATATAAAATATAGGAGTTAGGGATCTCTTAATTTTTAAGAGGTACCAAACTTATAGCATAAAATGCAATCACCTATGCATACAATTTTCAAAATATAGGGGTAATATAATATTTGCTCACATGATAATATAATAATATATGTTAAATAATTTTGTTTAAAAAAATACTTACAATAATGGTCCTTCAACTTAATGGTAAGTTTTCTAAACTTATAAAGTAGTTATATATTTTCCCCTTATTCTAAAACTACCTCCACAACCTTTTAACAACCATAACATTTTGTACATTAATATTTTTTTTTTAAATACACCATAAAAACAAGCATCTATTCTCTTTGATTTGTAAGACCCCGAATCCCAGGAATCCTACAGTTGGTAATCACATCCACAATTTTACAAAAATTTAAAACCAAACAATTCGTTTTATTTAAAACAAGTTCAGAGTATAAAATCAGCGGAAAGTCAGAAGTATCAAACAAGTTCCCAAAAACCGGGAAAATATGCCTAAAACCAAATTTAAGTACGTTTAATAATAATTGAAAAGAAACAAATTTCATTTTCAAATTTCCCGACTAGAGATGCCTTCAACCGTCCAAGTAGTCTCGAGCACGTCCAAGCGGTGTAAGCATTCTCCTCTTAACCTGAAACTCAAACTAACATACACACAAAAGTCAGCTTAAGCTGAGTGAGTTCAAGTTTTAATAAACGACATTTATGTAAAACATTCCAAGAGTTTAAATATAATACGGGATATGAAAAGTTAGGCCATAATAAACAATAAGTAGTCATACTTATATATCTATATAATTATATCCCTATGCTTATCATCCAAGTAATAACATCAGGGTCGAGCACAAGTACAACCCAAACACGTAACATCCGAGTAATAACATCAGGGTCGAGCACACGTACAACCCAAACACGTAACATTCCATCCAGCGTATGCAAACACAAAGTAGGTATACGCAAAATCCTTAGTCGATAACGACTAATTAACATCGTCAATAATTGGCCATATAATAACGCATGTATAAACACACGTATATATATATATATATCATTCCAAAATATACTATAATAAAAGTAGGCCTATGGTCATAAAGTAACACATGCGTATACAACATAAATATCATCTTAAGACATGTTGTGATACGAGTAAGCCTATATCCTTGAGCCTAGGCCATAAGTAATATATATAACCTTAAGGAATATATGACCATAAACGAGTCTCAAATATCCTAAGTCATAGAATATAATTCACATATATTTCCTTGAGTCCACAAACACAAATAAGGCTATGTAATACCATCCAATTGGTTTGAACGAGTAAAACCGGGTAAAATTGTAATATGGTGTGTATGCTAGCCCAAAACGTGAAAAGAGTGAAAAGGGGCATCATGAACTCACCTGACACGAGGCACAAAATCACCATGAGCTAGAGAACCCCTAAGTATCCCCACAACTCAAACGCTAGTCGGTTTACATACAATCATTACTAACGATACCGAAAGGACTCGTTTATCCTACGAGGAGTTCTAACATGGTTCGAGTTACCTAAAGCCTCGACCTCACCAAGTTCAATTATAACAGCCCCTGGGGCCATATATTTATCAAAAGCGCCCTTAGGTAGTCCCGGGAATAAAGAATTCCCAAAATACCCTTGGAAGTTGCTGGTTGAACGAATATGCGCGTTTATGAGTCGCTTAGCACTTAACAACCAACTCAGCTCCGTGTGGACCAAAATTAATAAAATCACAGTCAGCAAGTCCACATGACACTACACGAGTTGGATGGGTCTGTAATTTGCAAGCACAACGCACCAACTACCAATAAACGCGAATTTGCGTTGTACCGACCTGTTTGAGTAACCGACAACTAATTCATCCCCAATAATTAAAAAAAAAATAGTTTTTCACAGCCAACCAATCATACCGAGGATACAGCATTCGATTTGGTTGTTAATTCCCTCAAACAACGCGCTTGACACAACAATTAGCAAACTAGACAACTAGAACCTAGTTTCACATTATCAACAATTGACCAATCTAACGAATGCCAAAACTCATGATATTAAAGTATGATATACAAGACATACCTAGGAAGATGATAGAGTAAGAACTTCAATAAAAACAGCCCCGAAAGGACCTCAATTGGTCAGCCACCGGTTAAGTCCTAAACCGAAAGAATTGATCAGTGTCGAGAATAAGGACCAGATTTTAGCATGCAAAAGTGTATTTTATTACATAGGAAAAGCGTAGGAATAAATTATGGAATATTTACCAGAGTTGTATAAATGTCTTGGATATCTAAAAATATTTTTATTATATTTTTTCAATTCACATAAAAATCATAAAAATTTCTCCAACACAGAAAGGTACGTGCAGCTATTTCAGTGAGCAACAAAATGGTTTTATTTTTATAAAAATAATTACCAAACCAAATTAAACGATTCCAATTGAGTTTGATTCCTAACTCAAAATAGTAAGTTCCAGAAGTAGAACCAACTAATTTGGACTTTTTGAAAAGAGTTATGATATCAGGGAGACAGACCAGAATCCGTCATCCCGCATCAGCTTTGACACTCGATCTTATAAAATCATAAAAATTATTCAAATCTCGTCCAAAAATTATATATTATACCTTTTTGAAAACTAGACTCAAAGTAGAATATCATAGAAACAAGAATCGATCAAAAATAATAAGTTTTCATCGAGTTAAAGACAGAGAAATAAACGAGTACGAATCTGTCATAATTGTTATAATCAAAACTCAACCCTAACATGATCAACAAGGGTTTAATGGTGAAAAAGACTTGTATTAAGGTAGGATCGACCTTGAATTAGACCCGGGAGGCCGGAGAATGGCTGGAACCTGCACGAAAATAGAGGTCGAGATCCCCCTGTGGCTGCCGATCGGAAATTAGGAGGAGGGAAGCAAGTTAGGGTTTATGTTATAAAAATTTTACAACTAGGCCCTTCAACTTATAAATTATGATGTCTTGAATTAATCGTTAAATAAATAGGCTTACAAGAAAGACTAAGAGGTTCCCAAGAAAGGCCAGACCGAGTCTCGGTAAAAATACAAACTCTACAACACATAGATCTTTTTAACGAAAATTTGCGGGCGTTACATAATTTGAGTATGGTATTGGTATACTTTTTTAGTTTAAAAAATTAACATTTTAAGAGCGGAAACGGGTCGGGTCATGTGGACTTGGGTCATATGTCAGACCGAGCTATGTGTTCAATCGTTGGTGACATGCATATATTGGCTCTGAACAAGTTATATCCACTTTTGGGTTACATGTGTATTGTCATCGGGTTACGAGCTACAGACACCGGTTTTGCGTTAGATTTTGGAATGCATGCGTACCGGCATCAGTTATGAGTACGATGCCTGTTACGTGCATATCATCGTCTTACGCGTTTATTGTAGCATTACGTGCATACCGACGGCGAACTGCACACATACAACTGTTGTATGACATGTTTGCCGACACTGATTAAGCGTCCCAC
Organism: Bidens hawaiensis; assembly: GCF_021521415.1. NCBI lineage: Eukaryota > Viridiplantae > Streptophyta > Magnoliopsida > Asterales > Asteraceae > Bidens > Bidens hawaiensis. Next base: position 175,601 of record NW_027491564.1, read on the forward strand.
GCCACATTACACGCATGTTATAGTCGGGTTACGCGCGTACCATTGTGAGGTCACCACTTGCGCTTTCGATGTCATGTTTGCGCGTGTACCCTGCCGACTATTACTGATATATAAAAGACAAATTTAACAACATTTTTTATAAAAAATTTTAATTTGAGAATTTGTAACATTATACGTTTTATATTTGTTCTTTTTATAATGTTTTAAATATCGAATGGCATTAGATATATAGAGTTGAGTTATCCTATAAGGGTCATAAAAATTAAAAAAATGAGAACGATTTGTGGTCTTTAGATAGTTGAAATCAAGTTGATGGAGTGGTATTTTAGTCAAAAACCTAACCCAACCAACCCCCCCCCCCCTTCCCAACTCACCTACTTAGGGTTTTTATTAATACCATTATTATTTTCATCAAATCTTAGGGTTTAATCTACATGAGCCAATGAGTTGAGCCAAGGTCGAACCCCAAGCCGAGCCAACCCTAGCTTAAGCTTGGCTCGATTAAAAACTAAGTTAAACAAAGTCGGCTCGTTTAAACTCGGGCTTTTTTCATGTAAGGCCCCGAACACCGGGAACCCCACAGTTGGTAATCATTCAAAATACTTGTAAAAATAATTAAACTTAAAAACAATTCTTTTTCATTAAAATAAGTATCACAGAGTATAATTCAGCGGTAAACATAAATAATAAAATAAGTTCCCAAGACCAATTTAAATGTATTTAAATAAATGTTAAAAAGAAAACATTTATTATTATTGAAACATCCGACTAAGTATGCTCTCCACCGTCCAAGTAGCTTCGTGCACGTCCAAACGGTAATGTATCCATCTCCTAACCTGAAACTCACACTAACATGCACACAAAGTCAGCTTGAGCTGAGTGAGTTCAAGTTTTAATAAATAACATCTATAATAATAATCATAATAGTCATCCCAAGAGTTTTAAAATAAAAGGGATAAAACAGTTAGGCCAAATAAATAGGATAAAACAGTTAGGCCATCATCAACAATAAGTAATCATCCTTATATATATATATATATAAACATCCTTATAATTAAATATAAACATCCTTATAATTATATATAATCGTCCTTATAATTATGTATAAACATCCTTATAATTATATACCTACATATATATCATCCAAGTAATAACATCAGGGTCGAGCAAACGTACAACCCAAACACGTAACATCAACGCATGCAAACACAAAGTAGGCATACGCAACATCAGTAGTCGAAACGACTACACCATCGCCAAATATAGGCCAAACAATAAAGTATATATATATATATATATATATATATATTTAACATCCCAAGGCCTACCATATACTAGCAAGCCTATATAAAATCTTTTAAAACATTTCATCAAGTAAGAAAACACTTAGGTGTGCATGCTAGCCCAAAATTTAAAAAAAGTTAAACGAGGCATCAAGAACTCACCTGAAATCGATTGAACACCTGCAACAAGCTTGGAAATCCCTAAGTGCACACTCACAAGTAAGGGCCTGTAAATAGTACACAACGCGTTACTAAACTAGACCGTAAGAACGCTCTTGCCTAATGGGTCGTTCAAGCCCAACACCTTGGCCCATGGCCCAACACCTTGGCCCAAGGCCCAACATGTTGGCTCAAGGCCCAACACTTGGCCCAAGGCCCAACCCATACCCAATTACTTTACCTCAGCCCCTAAAACCTTTCAACTAACCAAGTCCACCGGTTAAGCCTAAAACGAACTTATCGATTAATAAAGAGTAAAACGTGTAGATTTTAGCATGCGAAGACGCATTTAATTACATAGGATAACCTTTGAAATAAATTATTAAATTTTTACCAGACTTTAATGAATGTCTTAGGTTATAAAAAAAATTTTATTATATTTTTCTATTGGACACAAAAATTATAAAAATTCCTCCAACACAGCAAGGTACGTGCAGCTATTTAAGTGCGCAACAAAATTGTTTTATTTTTATAAAATTCATTACCAAACCAAATTAAACGATTCCAATTGGGTTTGGTTCCTAACTCAAAATACTAACTTCCAAAAGTTGAACCAACCAATTTGGACCTCTCGAAAAAATATTATGATGTCGGGAAGACATACCAGAATCCGTCATCCCGCATCAGCTTTGACACTCGATTTTATAAATTCATAAAAACCATTCAAATCTCGTCCAAAAATTACGTATTATACCTTTCTGGAAACTAGACTCAAAGTAGAACATCATGGAATCAAGAATCGATCAAAAAAATGGATTATCATCGCGTTACAGACCCTACAATAAACGTATACGAATCTGTCAGCAAACTGTTATCATTAAAGCTCAGCCTTAACGACCAATAAGTGCGTTAATATGATCAATTAAGGTGTAAAAGACATGGGGAATCATAAAACCGACCTTGAATTGAAGTTTTCACGGCTGAAACTTGGCTGGGCAGAAGAAAAACGAGCATGGGGGGTCAGCAGGTCCGATCGGCGCTAGGAATGGATTAGGGTTAGGTTATTTTTGTTTTATGATATAATACAAATATTACACATTAGCCCTCAAGGTTTAAGGGATATGGTAACTTGGAAGGAAAGGTTAGGTAATTTAACGTACCGGGAAGATGCTCGGGTCAACGAAAGATGCCGGACAACTACCAAGAAAACATACATACTCTACACGCAGGAAATCTTTAAACCAATAAATTAGCGGGCGTTACAAGTCCACCCCCCTTACAATGGGATTCGTCCCCGAATCCCGATGCAACAGGAACAACTACGGATACAGTTTCATCATCACATCTTCGGATTCTCAAGTAGCCTCGGAATCCCTACGGTGCCTCCACTGCACCTTCACCTGCTTAACCACCATGTTCCGCAACCGCCGTTTCTGACGGTCCAGTATAGCAATAGGCTCATCCACGTAGTTCAGCTTACTATCAAGCTCAATATCATCAAGAGGCACATGGGCCTCCTCATCCACTAAACACTTCCTTAAGTGGGACACATGGAAGGTAGGATGAATCCCCGCGAGCTCATCAGGCAATTCCAGTCTATACGCTACCTCACCAACACGGGACAATATACGAAACGGACCAATGAACCTCGGACTAAGCTCACCCCTCTTACGAACATGGATGATACCCTTCCAAGGAGAAACTTTCAACATAACCTGATCCCCAGCCTCAAACACAATAGGCCTTCGCCTTATATCCGCTTAAGACTTTTGACGACCCTGAGCGGCCTTCGTAAAAGCCTTAATCTTATCAAGTCGTCGCCTCGACCACCTCCAAACTACCCAACTGTTTCTAGCCAATGGAACCCCAACAGACTGGAGTCCTACACCTCCTATCATACAACATCTCAAACGGTGACATCCCAATCGCGGCGTAATAACTGTTATTATACGAACTCTACCAACGGTAAGTGACGATCCCAACTACCACCAAAGTCAATTATATAGGCCCACAACATATCCTCAAGAGTCTGAATGGTCCTCTCGGATTGACCATCTGTCTGCGGGTGATAGGCAGTACTGATAAGGAGTTTGGTACCCATCTCCTCGTGAAACATTTTCCAAAACCTGAAGGTAAAACGCGTATCCCTATCCGAAACAATAGATACCGGGACCCCGTGCCTAAAAACGATCTCACGAATAAACACATCGGCCAGCTGCTCAGAATTAAAATTCTCTTGAATCGGCAAGAAATGAGCGCTCTTGGTCAGTCTATCAACGATTACCCATATGGTGTCGTAATTACCCCTAGGAGTACGAGGCAGTTTAGTCACAAAATCCATAGTAAGATGCTCCCATTTCCACTCAGGTATTTCCAACGGCTGAAGTTTCCTAAACGGTTTCTGATGCTCGGCCTTAACTTGTAGACACATCAAACATTTACTCACTTACTGAGCCACCTCAAACTTCATCGTAGGCCACCAATAATTCTTTTTCAGGTCTTGGTACATCTTGGTCGCGCCCGGATGAATGGAATAGCGCGACTTGTGCGCTTCATCTAAAATTTTACCCCTGAATCCCCCATACTTCGGTACTCATAAATGACCATCCTTATAATTCACCCCATCACCGACGTCTTCCAACAATTTCTCCTGACCCCAAACACGTTCTGACATAATCCATTCCACCTGCAAAGCCTCATTCTGAACGCTGGCTATTTGCTTCAAAATATCGGGTTTAAGGATAAGCTGGTAAGATTTTACACGAATCGGCTTCGGTCTCTCCTTCCGGCTCAACGCGTCAGCCACCACGTTAGCCTTACATGGGTGGTACATAATCTCCAAATCATAATCCTTAATCAACTCCAACCATCGACGCTGGAGCATATTCAGTTCCTTTTGTTCGAAGAAATACTTTAAACTCTTATGATCGGTATAGATAACGCAGGGAATACCGTATATATAATGCCGCCACAACTTAAGCGCAAACACAACGGCCGCAAGCTCCAAATCGTGAGTAGGATAATTCGCCTCGTGAGGCTTTAATTTTCGCGAGGCATACGCGATGACTCGACCTCGCTGCATCAGAACACACCCAAGCCCCTGGTAAGAGGTATCAGAATAAACCACCAGATCGTCGGTGCCATCAGGTAGAGCTAGAATCGGGGCATGCGTCAACCGGTTCTTCAACTCGAGAAAAGCCTCCTCCTGCTTAGTACCCCAAACGAACTTAACACTCTTCTTAGTCAACCTGGTCAGCGAAGAAGCAATTTTCGAAAAATCGGGAATAAAGCGGCGGTGCTACCCCGCCAAACCCAGAAAGCTACGGATTTCAGATGGAGACTTAGGAAACTCCCATTCATTCACGGCTTCCACCTTTGCAGGGTCAACCAGAATACCACTCGGGTTAATAGCATGACCCAAGAATTGAACCTCACGTAACCAGAATGAACACTTAGAAAATTTCGCATACAGTTTTTTCTTCCGCAGAGCTTCCAACACTTCCACGAGATGATCGGCGTGATCGGATTCACTTTTAGAGTACACAAGAATGTCGTCGATGAACACAATAACCGAACGATCGAGCATCGTTCTACACACCCGGTTCATAAGATCCATGAACGCAGCCGGTGCGTTGGTTAAACCGAAAGACATCACAAGAAATTCATAATGCCCATAATGAGTGCGAAAGGCAGTCTTAGGAATATCTTCCTCTTGAATTTTCAACTGATGATACCCGGACCTAAGGTCGATCTTCGAGAACCAACTAGCTCCTTGGAGCTGATCAAATAAGTCGTCGATCCTCGGGAGCGGGTACAGATTTTTTTAACAGTGAGCTTGTTCAATTCACGATAGTCAATGCACATCCGCATGCTACCGTCCTTCTTTTTAACGAACAGGACCGGGGCACCCCAAGGTGAGATGCTTGGTCGAATAAAGCCCATATCGAGCAAATATTCCAATTGAGCCATAAGTTCCTTCATTTCATTCGGCGCTAGGCGGTAGGGAGCTTGGGCAATGAGCTTTTGCGCCCAGCACACGATCTATTTGGAACTCGTCCTCGCGGTCCGGCGGCTCATCTGACAAATCATCTGGAATTACATCCAGGAAATCCCGAACGATAGGAACATCACCGACGGTAGCCCTAGACACGGAAACAGATTTTCCTACGGCGACCTCAGCCTCAAACACATCGACTACGCGCTCGGGTGATTTATTCAACGAGGAACAGAAAGCGGTAGACACAAAACTTCTACTGGCGCCCGAATCAAATAAGACTGACGCTGGTAATTCATCAAGTAGAAAGGTATCTGGGATAACATCACGCTCCTACTTAGCTAAACAGTTGCTCATACATTCTGGAAGGAGCGAGGAATTTAAGCGGTCAAGTACCAAGGAACCCAGAGTGACAGTATGCTACGCCTCAGCTGAACAATTACGCGCAAAGCGTTCGAGAGGATGGGAAACGAACAGGAGAATTTAGGGAATAAGATAAACTTTAACGCTAACGACTCGAGAGTTAGCCAAATCCTATCCCTACAAAGACGGAACCCTAACATAGTCAGACACAAGTGATATTTAAAACATGGAAGGTAAGGGTAAACTGCTAATAACGTTGATCAAGTGTTATTAGTCGTTTACTTCACCGGCCCGTTCTAAGCACCCCCTGCCCCTAATCCACATTAGCATTCTATCTAACACTTAACAATTAATCAAATCACATACTGGAAATCTTAAATTCAAAGGAATGACTAAACAATTTAAAGTTACCTCTTGGCATGTAGCTACTCGCGGTGGGCATACTAGTCTCTTTTCTTACAGTTCGAGTCCAAGCATTCGAGGATGCTCGGATCCCTCGAACTATGGTTCTGATACCAACTTGTAAGGCCCCGAACCCCGGGAACCCTACAGTTGGTAATCATTCAAAACACTCGTAAAAATAGTTAAACTTAAAAACAATTCTTTTCATTAAAATAAGTATCACAGAGTATAATTCAGCGAAAAACATAAATAATAAAATAAATTCCCAAAACCAATTTAAATATATTTAAATAAATGTTAAAAAGAAAATATTTATTATTATTGAAACATCCGACTAAGTATGCTCTCCACCGTTCAAGTAGCTTCGTGCACATCAAAGCGGTAATGTATCCATCTCCTAACCTGAAACTCACACTAACATGCACACAAAAAATTCAGCTTGAGCTGAGTGAATTCAAGTTTTAATAAATAACATCTATAATAATAATCATAATAGTCATCCCAAGAGTTTTAAAATAAAAGAGATTAAACAGTTAGGCCATCATCAACAATAAGTAATCATCCTTATATATATATATATATATATATATATATATATATATATATATATATAACATCCTTATAATTAAATATAAACATCCTTATAATTATATATAATCGTCCTTATAATTATGTATAAACATCCTTATAATTATATACCTACATATATATCATCCAAGTAATAACATTAAGGTTGAGCAAACGTACAACCCAAACACGTAACATCAACGCATGCAAACACAAAGTAGGCATACGCAACATCAGTAGTCGAAACGACTACAACATCGCCAAATATAGGCCAAACAATAATGTGTGTGTATATATATATTTATATTTATTTAACATCCCAAGGCCTACCATATACTAGCAAGCCTATATAAAATCCTTTAAAACATTTCATCAAGTAAGAAAACACTTAGGTGTGCATGCTAGCCCAAAATTTAAAAAGAGTTAAACGGGGCATCAAAACCTCACCTGAAATCGATCGAACACCTGCAATGAGCTAGGAAATCCCTAAGTGCACACTCACAAGTAAGGGCCTATAAATAGAACACAACGCGTTACTAAACTAGACCGTAAGAACACTCTTGCCTACGTTCAAGCCCAACACATTGGCCCAAGGCCTAACACGTTGGCCCAAGGCCCAACCCATACCCAATTACTTTACCTCAGCTCCTAAAACCATTCAACTAACCAAATCCACCGGTTAAGCCTAAAACGAACTTATCGATTAATAAAGAGTAAAACGTGTAGATTTTAGCATGCGAAGACGCATTTAATTACATAGGATAACCTTTGAAATAAATTATTAAATTTTTACCAGACTTTAATGAATGTCTTAGGTTATAAAAAAAATTTTATTATATTTTTCTATTGGACACAAAAATTATAAAAATTCCTCCAACACAGCAAGGTACGTGCAGCTATTTAAGTGCGCAACAAAATTGTTTTATTTTTATAAAATACATTACCGAACCAAATTAAACGATTCCAATTGGGTTTGGTTCCTAACTCAAAATAGTAACTTCCAGAAGTGGAACCAACCAATTTGGACCTCTCGAAAAAATATTATGACGTCGGGAAGACAGACCAGAATCCATCATCCCGCATCAGCTTTGACACTCGATTTTATAAATTCATAAAAACCATTCAAATATCGTCCAAAAATTACGTATTATACCTTTCTGGAAACTAGACTCAAAGTAGAACATCATGGAATCAAGAATCGATCAAAAACAATGGATTATCATCGCGTTACAGACCCTACAATAAACGTATACGAATCTGTCAGGAAACTGTTATCATTAAAGCTCAGCCTTAACGACCAATAAGCGGGTTAATATGATCAATTAAGGTGTAAAAGACATGGGGAATCATAAAACCAACCTTGAATTGAAGTTTTCACGGCTGAAACTTGGCTGGGCAGAAGAAAAACGAGCAGGGGAGGTCAGCAGGTCCGATCGGCGCTAGGAATGGATTAGGGTTAGGTTAATTTTGTTTTGTGATATAATACAAATGTTACACATTAGCCCTCAAGGTTTAAGGGATATGGTAACTTGGAAGGAAATGTTAGGTAATTTAACGTACTGGGAAGATGGTCGGGTCAACGAAAGATGCCGGACAACTCCCAAAAAAACATACATACTCTACACGCAGGAAATCTTTAAACCGATAAATTAGCGGGCGTTACATTTCAACCTAAGTCTTTTTCGAGCAACTTTCGAGTGACTCACAAACTTTTTGAACAACCCTAATTTAGGCCAAGCAGTTACAATTTCCAACATAGTTTGAATGGTTTTAGATTTAACCTTTCCGAGCACACATTTGAAAATGCTATGACCAATCAATATGTTATATGATGAGTGAATACACCAAATTAACCTGACATTTAAAACAATCAAAACAAGCTAAAAAAATATACTAATCAAAATTTTGAACATGCCAAATCAGGAGCCGTAAAATATCTGCTACAAATATTTGTATCATTTATTTGGTGTATCAGATTGTTAGACCAATCTGAGTTAGTATATGTGTACGTTATATCAACACCAACAAAACCTATGTATATAAGATCATATAAATACTTAAATCAAAAATTGCAAAATAATACTTTTGAAAACCATCATTGCTCATGAGATATGTAAAGAAACATTGGGAGGCAAATATGAGATGAGAAAATAAAAAAAAAGCGCTTACATCACCATTGGAAAAGAGATTTCGTCTTTTGATAGGAAAGTGATGGATGTGATATCCAACGGCGTGGCGGCGATAAAGTTACTATAGTGGAATAGGTTTTAGATTCGTTTAGATAGAGTGCAGGGAAGTTACCCTAATTCTATTTGCAATATGATTTCTATTATAACCCGACTAGCATAGGAAATAACATTTTGATATGTCATAATAAAAATTATATTATAAATTTTTGTAATGATTTCATATCTCAGAGTCTAATTATATTATCCTTTGTTAATTTCATATTCATCCAACTAAATATCATAATATTTGTTATACTTATTTTTATATCTTTATGACTATTAATGTACCATCCTTTTATTCTAACCCCAACTAAGGGTAAAACAATCACACTATATTTTTTATTAAGCCATCATTGTTCATATGTAAATACTCATGACTTTTCATTATTTATTATTTAGTTAATTAAAGTAAAGTTCTGATCGAAAGCTAGATAAAAGATATGGCCTTAAAACAAATTGTATGTTTAGCCGAATACATCACATATTCATCATTTTACTTTGGCGTTTATTTAATTGATCTTTTATCATAACTATTAGTCTATGTTATGTTTTGAGTATTGCCACATATCTTAAACCATATACACTACAAGTTACTTTATTAATTTTTGGAGTAGTGCTTTTTTCTTATTTTTTATTGTATAGACCAAGATATATAAGCGATTTAATTAGTGATTTTTATGTTGGAATACCATATGCCCGAGACACATAATTAGGTTAATATGGCTAGTTGTGTTTGATCCAAGTCGGGTCATACCCAATAACGAGTTAGACACACACCAATTATGTATTTGTTAAGATAAGATCTATAAGACAAATACAGAACACGATACATTCAGAAAATCGGGTTTCTGAATATTTACTTGAAAATGTTAAATAAATTAATCGGTTAATTTATTTATTCAAATAATTATTATTGGAATGATTATTTAACTATGTATTCTTTTATAAAATGGTTTATAAAAGATGGGGTGTTTATATATTTTATAAAGTATAAAATAAATAAAAAAAAAAAAAAAAAAAAAATATATATATATATATATATATATTGGGGCCGGTTTTAGGGTGGGCCCCACACCCCATATCTTGGTCAATATCATGTCATGAAAGGTTGAGTGTTTGCATAAAACAAGAACCTAACACCATGCTTCATGATGGTGTATAATGATAAAAGGTAAGATCAAGTTCATTCAACATAATTTTTCAAGTAACAAAAACACCAACAACTCTCCCTTTCTTTCTTTCTTGTTTTACGGCCAAAAAGAAAAAGGAAGGGCTCGGGTCTCGGGTTTTTCGTGTTCAAGCTTCCTAGCATAGCTCGGTGTGTGTTGGAGGCTCGGGGTATATTCCGTTTGAGGGTTTTCCTTTGAAAGTCTAGCATTCACATCATCATCTTCTTCAACCATCTACTAAACTCTTAAAGGGTTAAGAATGTAAGTTTTACAAGCTTTGATAGTTTAGCTTTCCCGTATTACTTGATCCTTACTTCGGGTTTCTAATATATAGATTATTGGTAATCTAATAACATGGATAAACTAGGTTGTTCATGAACATATATTATATAGACTTGTAATATATACACATATAAACACATGGATACATATGTTTAGTTTGCAAATACCACGCTTCCGCCTTTAATGTGACTAGTTAAATGGTTAACTAAGTTTGTAAATTCCATAGAAACCCAACAAATGGCATCAAGAGCCGGGATACGGGAAACTAAGCTTCGGGTTCTCGGTTTTATATTTTTCCCCTTGAAAGATTTTATACAAAAAAAAATTAACATGCATGATATTTTTTTTTGTATTTAATCTTGTTATTGTTTTTGGCTTTGTTCAAAAAAAAAAAAAAAAAAAAAAAAAAAAAATATATAAAACCGAGTATATGGGCCGAAGCCCAAATCGGGTGATTTTGGGCCGAAGCCCACTTGGATATGGTTATTGGGCTAACCGGACATAAAAGGGAAAAAGCTAAATGGGCCGAAGCCCATTTTTGGTTAAATGGGCCGAAGCCCATGAGTTTTTTAATTGGGCCGAAGCCCATGTGTTTTGCACATGTGGGCCGAAGCCCATAATCACGTTATTGGGTCAAGCCCAAATTGGGTTGGGCTAGGCCCGATAAAGTCAAGGGGTTTTTGGAACGGGTTCCTAAAACATAACGGGTTATGTTTGTTAATACTAGACCGAGCCGTAGACCAAGTGGATGTTTGTTTGTGGTTGATGTTGTGATTGTAATTAATTATTCAAGTTTCGGTTTGTAATAATTAATTAGGGGCAATTTTGTAATTTTGTAATTATTTATTCATATGGGTATGTAATAAATAGGTTATTTGTATTATCTTTATTTTATAGAAAAATGTATTAGGACATTTATTTTGTAAAATAAAGAAGATTGCAAAATTGGAAGTTTGGGCCTAATTGGGCCGGGTATGGTGATAATGGGTCTCACAAGCCCATTAAAGGGATTCAAACCCAAAAGGACCTAAGCCCACCAATTGAGCCCAAATGGAAGCTTATGGAAGCTAAGACCCAAGTTCAAGCCCAATGGATCACAACGGGGTTGAAGAAGATGCTCGAAGCATTTGGATGCGGGATCGAGTGGGAGCTACAACATCCATGTGTCATGTGTCCCTTAGGATTGGACCTAAGACACACACTTGTTTCGGCTAACAAGTGTGGTCTAATTTAGTGGCTCGTGTCTAGTATAATTGTGTATGCTTGTTAATTGATTGTTTGATTGTGTGGTTGTTAGATATTAGGATATCAACTTCGTCACATAGAATTAATTAACAAAGCATAAAATGGGTTCTAATAATTATCGGTAATTACGTGACACATAGTTTAATAAAATGGATTTATTAACTAGCCGTCTCACGCCCATAATAAAATGGCTTTATTATAAATTAGAATTTTGAAAAATGGTTTCAAAATATCGTGTTACTAAATGCATGTTAGAACATGATTTAAAGTTTTACAACTAGAATTATTAAAACTAAAAATCCCTTTTAAAATTAAGGATAATAAGTTAAACACCATCCTTTTGTATAACGCTTAACATATTAGTAAGCTCTTAGTGGGAAAAAGGTCACCTAACCGCGTAAGAGTAAATTAATATGTTAAGGTAATATTGGCATATAAATGGGAAAAAGGTCACCTAACCGTTTGTATGTTAATATTACAAGTTGATACAAGTAGGACGACTTAAATTAGAACCATGTGAAGAGGGTCACCCAAACATGGGGTCTAATAGGTGTTGATGGGATAAACATGCCGACACGAAATATGATTTCGAACCGGTCCCATAAACTCTAGAAGTTGCAAAAGGGTTTGCAATTGTTATGAATAACTACCTTGATAAACCGACAATGGGAAAAAGGTCACCTAACCGGAGTCGGGTTTATCGTTGGATTCTAGATTTTAATTATTAATTATATTTGGTATATATAAAAGGGTATTAATAATTAAAAAGGTAAAACACTAAAATGAACTTAATTAAAATTCTGCAGATGGCCGCACACGTCGACGACAACATAATCCCTAACGTCCAAAATGTCTCTCTCCGATCTATTCTCGCTAAAGACCGTCTTAACCACAATAACTTTTCGGATTGGTTCCGAAATTTAAGGATTGTTCTAAAACAAGAAAAATTATATCATGTTTTGGAAACACCTATCCCCGAAGAACCGGAAGAGGGAAGTGAGGTCGAATATATGAATTGGGTCAAACTTACGGAAGATTCCATTCAAGTGTCATGCCTCATGTTGGCGACTATGGTTCCCGAAATCCAAAAGGATTTCGAAAACCATAATGCGTACGACATGATTACTCAACTTAAGGAAATGTTCCTTAAGCAATCAAGAGTTGAAAGGTTCGAAACGGTTCGAGCCTTGCATGCATGTAGAATGGATGATAATCAACCAGTTTCAACTTATGTACTTAAGATGAAAAGTTACATTGATCGCCTCGCCAAGCTCAATTGTCCCATCTCAAAAGAGTTAGCAACGGATTTGATCCTTAACTCTTTGTCGAAAAGGTTCGACACATTCGTGTTAAATTATAACATGAACGGGTGGGACAAAACCATTGGAGAACTTCACTCAATGCTTAAAACAGCCGAGGCGAGCATGGGCAAAAGGGTTTTACCCATGTTTGCGATCAATGAAGGTAGATCCAAGAATCGATCTCAACCCAATCTTAAGGCTAAGGTAGCCAAAAGAAAGGGTCCTCCTATGCATCTTAAGGGTAAGGGCAAATCACCGGTTATGGCAAAGAAACAAAAGGTTATGGAACCGAGGGGTCATAAGGATGATCCTTGTTTTGGTTGTGGGGAGACCGGACACTGGAAACGCAATTGCCCGGTCTACCTAAAAGAGCTAAAAGACAAGAGGAATGCGGCGCATACCTCGGGTAATGTCTTTATGATTAATGTTGAGCTAAATCTTATTTCTTCTAACACATGGGTATTGGATACCGGATGTGGAACTCATATTTGCAATTGGTTGCAGGGGTTCAAAAAGAATGAAGACTTAAAGAAGGGCGAAGTGAATCTTTTCATGGGCAACGGTGCAAGGGTGCACGTGGTCGCTAGAGGAGACTTCACTTTATCGCTTCCAAGTGGTTTGGAAGTAGTTTTGAGAAATGTTTTGTATGCTCCTAGTTTGACTAGGAACATTATTTCTGTGCACCTTCTTAGACAATGTAATTTTGACTTTAAATTTGTAAGATCAGAAATGCATGTATCATCTAATGGTATCTTTTATTTTAAAGCTGTACCAAACAACGGTATTTATGAATTGGTTCGTGATAATACCTTAAATAGCTCATTATATCAAACTTCTACTAAAAGACTCAAAAAGGATTTGAGTGATTCCTACATTTGGCATTGTCGCCTTGGACACATAAACAAGAATCGTATAAATACTCTCCAAAAGAAAGGTCTTTTGAAAACAAACGAGTTAGGTTCGTTTGATGAGTGTGAATCTTGTATTCAAGGCAAGATGACCAAAGAGCCTTTCAAAGGTACAAATGAAAGGGCTAAGGATTTGTTAGGTATCATACATACGGATGTATGCGGACCTTTCAAGCCAACTAGTAGGAATAGTGAAAGGTACTTCATTACCTTTACCGACGATTTTAGTCGATATGGGTATGTTTATCTAATGAAACACAAACATGAAGCCTTTGAAATGTTCAAAGAATTTCAAAATGAAGTACAAAATCAGCTCGACCGAACAATCAAGGTACTCCGCTCCGATAGAGGAGGCGAATACCTAAGTGATGCCTTTCAAAGTCATCTTAGAGATTGTGGAATTATTTCACAGCTCACTCCTCCTGGAACTCCTCAACATAACGGAGTATCCGAGAGGAGGAATCGAACACTGTTGGACATGGTTCGATCAATGATGGCACGAAGCTCACTACCGCCATCATTTTGGGGATATGCGCTACTTACAGCGGCTCGTATTTTGAATATGGCCCCGACCAAAAAGGTGGATCGAATACCCTATGAAGTGTGGCATGGAAAGGTTCCATCCTTTTCATATTTAAGGGTATGGGGATGCATAGTTTATGTTAAACGTGACACCCCAAATAAGCTTGAGGCTCGATCCATCAGGTGTATCTTCATAGGATACCCAAAGGATGATATAGGATATATATTCTATGATCCTAGTGAACAAAAGGTGTTTGTTTCACGCAAAGGATACTTCTTAGAAACTAGGTTCCTTATGGAAGGACCTAGTGAAAGGAGAGTGGAACTTGAAGAGGTTCAAGAATCACTGGATGATACACAATTGGTCGATACTAGCTTTCAACACGAGGATGTTGAAGATGATCAAATGGTTGATCATACACACGTTGCTCGCAGATCTAATAGGATTAGTCGACCTCCCAAGAAATACGGATTTCTTGTGGATGATTGCTACTTGGTCGATTCGGATGAACCGATCTCCTACAAAGATGCTATGTCACAACCTGATTGTGACAAATGGCTTGAAGCCATGAGCGCCGAGATGCAATCCATGCACGATAACCAAGTTTGGGAATTGGTTGATCGTCCACTTAACTCCAAACTGGTTGGATGTAAGTGGGTCTTCAAAAGGAAGACTGATATGCATGGAAATTTAGATACTTACAAAGCACGACTTGTAGCAAAAGGTTTCACGCAAACTCAAGGGATTGATTATGATGAAACCTTCTCGCCGGTCGCGATGCTTAAGTCGATCAGGATATTATTTGCCATTGCAGCTCATTTTGATTATGAGATATGGCAAATGGATGTCAAGACCGCTTTTCTAAATGGATATCTTGAGGAAGATGTCCATATGGTTCAGCCTGAAGGTTTTGTCGATCCATCTAATCCTGATAAAGTTTGTAAGTTAAAGAAATCAATCTACGGGTTGAAACAAGCATCACGGATGTGGAATCATCGTTTTAATGAAGAAATCAAAGCGTTTGGTTTCGTCCAAAACGGTGATGAGGCGTGTGTGTATAAATGGGCTAGTGGGAGTATAATCATTTTCCTTATTTTGTATGTCGATGATATACTTTTATTTGGAAATGATATACCAAGTATGGAAAACGTTAAAGCGTGGTTAAGTAGTCGTTTCTCAATTAAGGATCTTGGAGAAGCGACATATATCTTGGGAATAAAGGTCTATAGGGATAGACAAAGGAAATTGATCGGACTCAATCAAAGTGCGTACATTGATAAAATCCTGAAAAGGTTCAGGATGGAAAACTCTAAGAAAGGTTTGGTACCTATTCCTAGAGGAACCGTGTTGAGCTCATCCCAAAGTCCTAGCTCTAAGGAAGAGCAGGATAGGATGAAGCATGTTCCTTATGCTTCGGCAATAGGATCTATTATGTATGCAATGATGTGCACCAGACCGGACGTCTCGTATGCTTTAAGCATAACGAGTAGATACCAGCACAACCCAGGTGACAGTCATTGGATGGCTGTCAAGAATATATTAAAATACCTTAGAAGGACTAAGGATATGTTTTTAATATATGGGTCTGGTGAGGAGGAACTCGTCGTAAAGGGTTACGTGGATGCGAGTTTCCAAACTGACCGAGATGATTCTCGGTCACAGTCGGGATATGTCTTCATTTTGAATGGAGGCGCTGTCTCTTGGAAGAGTTCGAAGCAGGATGTTGTCGCGTTATCCACTACAGAATCTGAGTACATCGCCGCTTCAATGGCAGCCCAAGAGGCTGCATGGATGAAAAAGTTCATCATGGATCTAGGGATTATCTCTTCCATTCAGGAGCCCCTAGAGATATTCTGTGACAATGAGGGTGCTATTGCACAGATCAAGGAGCCTCGTGCTCATCAGAAAACGAGGCACATTGAGCGCAGATTCAACTACATAAGGGATGAAGTTGAAAAGAGAAAGATATGTATTCATAAAGTTCATACCGATCAAAATATTGCGGACCCACTCACGAAGCTCCTCGATAGGCCAAAGCATGAGGGTCATGTTTGTGCATTAGGACTTCGGTATTCTAGTGAGTGGATTTAATCTGTATTTAGTGTTTGTATAAGAACGAATGTAATGGGTATCTCATGAAAATTAATTATGTTTTAATTATTCAATGAGTTATGTTCTATATTTGCATGTTTAATCCATGAATGACTTATGTTGTTCTAAACGTCCGTAGTCGATCATACTTGTGGGAACAAGTATGAAGGTAAGACTATTATGAACCCGGATTGGTTGATATTCATGTGATGAATATAAGACATAGGTTTGCCACCAAGGTTCATAGATATTTGTGGGATACAAATATTGGACATGATCCGCTCTCAAGGATCACTGCATGGAGTTAGTGCAACTGATCATAAGTAATCCTTGAGTAAAGGCGAGTATCATTGTGTCCTTTGACCTGAGATGCATATTGGATCTGGTTTTTCATCAAGTCTGATAACTTGACTCTCTTCTTTGTTTTTCGGTAACACGATGACGTAAAAGAAAGAGCTCAGATATCATACGAGATGTCAACAAGGATGTATGCAGTCAAGATGGGATTTGTTCCTCTTATGTGTTGAGAGTTTAGATGTCTAAGGCCTGTTAAGTTAAATCATTGAGAGAATGATCACTCTGTGTCTCTTCGATTTGACAGGACATCTACCAACAAAGGGATATAATGATAAGACTTACCTATATCATATCAAGTATGGACTTGAAGGGGATGATGTTATTGAATGGCACTTAGTCGAACACACTAGGGGTGGTGACCTGTTGTTAGGCGGTATTCACCATTAGCATTAACTTCTTATGAGTCACGTGCAAGTGGGAGATTGTTGGAATACCATATGCCCGAGACACATAATTAGGTTAATATGGCTAGTTGTGTTTGATCCAAGTCGGGTCATACCCAATAACGAGTTAGACACACACCAATTATGTATTTGTTAAGATAAGATCTATAAGACAAATACAGAACACGATACATTCAGAAAATCGGGTTTCTGAATATTTACTTGAAAATGTTAAATAAATTAATCGGTTAATTTATTTATTCAAATAATTATTATTGGAATGATTATTTAACTATGTATTCTTTTATAAAATGGTTTATAAAAGATGGGGTGTTTATATATTTTATAAAGTATAAAATAAATAAAAAAAAAAAAAAAAAAAATATATATATATATATATATATATTGGGGCCGGTTTTAGGGTGGGCCCCACACCCCATATCTTGGTCAATATCATGTCATGAAAGGTTGAGTGTTTGCATAAAACAAGAACCTAACACCATGCTTCATGATGGTGTATAATGATAAAAGGTAAGATCAAGTTCATTCAACATAATTTTTCAAGTAACAAAAACACCAACAACTCTCCCTTTCTTTCTTTCTTGTTTTACGGCCAAAAAGAAAAAGGAAGGGCTCGGGTCTCGGGTTTTTCGTGTTCAAGCTTCCTAGCATAGCTCGGTGTGTGTTGGAGGCTCGGGGTATATTCCGTTTGAGGGTTTTCCTTTGAAAGTCTAGCATTCACATCATCATCTTCTTCAACCATCTACTAAACTCTTAAAGGGTTAAGAATGTAAGTTTTACAAGCTTTGATAGTTTAGCTTTCCCGTATTACTTGATCCTTACTTCGGGTTTCTAATATATAGATTATTGGTAATCTAATAACATGGATAAACTAGGTTGTTCATGAACATATATTATATAGACTTGTAATATATACACATATAAACACATGGATACATATGTTTAGTTTGCAAATACCACGCTTCCGCCTTTAATGTGACTAGTTAAATGGTTAACTAAGTTTGTAAATTCCATAGAAACCCAACATTTTATTCATCGTATGTTATCAAGCACGAGTGTTTATGACTTGATAAAATTAATTGCAGATATGTTTACACATGAGGGAATAATATTCATATTATGAATTGTGAATTATTTTAAAAAATAAAGAAAAATGGACAAGTTTGAGTGCATAAATAATTTTCATAGATATATTTGGTAGTAGGTTAAAAACCCGTGTATTACATGGGCTGATAATAATGATGGCGGCCGTTGGGGGCGACGGTTGATGTTTGGCGGTGGTGGGCAGCTGGCACTGATGGCGATGGTTGGTGGAGGCGGTAACAGCGGCGATGGTGGTGGTTGGTGGTGGGGTTGGCGGTGGTGGTGGGTGTTGATGGTGTTGGGCGGTGGTGGCGGGAGGTGGTGGAGGCGATATAGGATGAAAGAGGGAATGAAATGAAAAACAAAACATGGGGATGGTTGGAATGAAATTTTAGTGTTTTAGAAGAAATGAAATAGACTAGGTAATAGGTTCTTTCATTCATTTGATCAATCAAACACACATTTCTTCATTTACTCAAAATGGTTCATTTCAATCCGTAATTCATTTCTGCATACCAAACACTACCTAATAGTTTAAAACATCCATACTTTTCACTCGAGATAATATTGCATACTAACAATTTAAATATACAAATCATAATTTTATAAACAAAATAATGAACAACAAAGTTGTGTATTACATCAAATAAGAATAAAGTTAAATCACAAATCACAAATTTATAGAAATTTAAATCTCTAAATATTTTTTTATAAGTTCAAACTTCTTTACAATATAATCATACTTGAAAGAAGGAAATCATATAAGGAACTACATCATTCTTGTAAGTTGTTCCTGAGATACAAAAAAAATGCTTTATTTGAAGGGTAAATCCCTAAACTAGCCTGCTTTAATCAAGAATTTTCAGAAATAGTCCAACACCAACCAAAATCCCCAAACTAACCTAAAAGTCCCCTCGGATCCAACAGAAATCATCCCTTATCAGACAGATAATGACCCTATCGAAGCATACTATTCCGTCGAATCCGACGGTTTACCATTTTGTTTAATGAATTAATGAAACAAACCGACGTAATAATAAACAGTCAGATCTGAAGGTTCAGTTCATGCTTTCGTCGAATCCAACTGTTTAATTTTCCCGAAGAACTCTAAATTTTTCATTTCGGGAGTTTTTGATTTTAAGTTCTAGAGTTAAATTGAACACAATGGTTATGTTCTCCTCGAAAAAAAAAAGCGATTTGCACTATTGATTTGCTTGATTTTAGGGGTTGAGACTAGAGAGGTAGAAGATGATGAATTCCGTCGGATCCATTAAAAATTCCGTCGAATCCATTAATACGTTGACACGTGGCACGGTTTTAAAGATCCAAAAATTCCATCGGACGGTATTGAAATTCTGTCGGATCCAACGGAAAAAATTTGCTATTTTGGGGATTTTTTGTAAACCTAAGCTACTTTTAGAAAAACTTGGTCAAGCTGGGATATTGTGAGGATTTTCCCCTTATTTAAATTAAGTGGATCATTTACTTGATGAACAAATATAAACATCATATTAAATATGTAGTACTAGGGTAATGACTCGTGTGCGTCACGGGTGGAAATATAGAAATCGTCGTATAAGCCGTTAACATTTGAAACGACAAAATATATTATATAATAGGTTATTGACCCGTGCACGACACATGCGAAATATAGAAATCTTCATGCAAACACATATATAATTTCAAACGGCAAGCTATTTTTTAATATAACTTTTTAGACAGCAACATGATTTTTAATTGCAATTCATATTCATATGCAAACAACGTACCAAACAGGGCCGGCCAAGAGGTGTGCAGACTGGGCCAGCGCACGGGGCCCAAAATTTTATTTTTTTTCCTTTATGTATATATAAGAAATAACGTATATATAAGAAATGAGCAAACCAGATAGTTCAATAAGTTTTTTTGGATCACATGGCAGCTTAATTGCTTTCGTTCCAAGAGGTGCAAGGTTCAATTCTATTATTTGTTTCATTTTTTCCTTTTACATTTGTATTCCTTCACAGACCGTCATTAATCAAGATAACTATATATCAAAAGTATGCATCAAATTACTAGAAAATTAGGCACATACACATAATAAACAAATTATTTATTCGTGGTTTGTTCACATTATAAAATATTAAACATACTCTATAATATTTAAGTAGGTGAACATGATTAATTTGCATTTTGAATATTATTATTTATTTTGAACAACAATTTTTATTTTTATATTATTAATAGTCGTATCTATAATTTATATTTTTTAAGAATGAATGTTTTTTATATCATGTATTATAGTATTTTATTTGATGTTTAATTTTTGTTGGAATACCGTATGCCCGAGACACATAATTAGGTTAATGTGGCTAGTTGTGTTTGATCCAAGTCGGGTCATACCCAATAACGAGTTAGACACACACCAATTATGTATTTGTTAAGATAAGATCTATGAGACAAATACAGAACACGATACATTCAGAAAATCGGGTTTCTGAATAATTACTTGAAAGTGTTAAATAAATTAATTGGTTAATTTATTTATTCAAATAATTATTATTGGAATGATTATTTAACTATGTGTACTTTTATAAAATGGTTTATAAAAGATGGGGTGTTTATATATTTTATAAAGTATAAAATAAATAAAAAAAAATAAATAAATATATATATATTTTTGGGGCCGGTTTTGGGTGGGCCCCACACCCCAAAGTTTTGGTCAAAATCTTGTCATGGATATGGTGGATGTTGAGTAAATTTTACTTGACTAAAATTTAAAAACCTAACACCATGTATGAAAGATTTGATTATGTGTTGAGTGTGAATATATATATATATTCTAACAAGCAACACATGTGATTTTTCAAGTTAGACAACCACAAGTCTTTCTTTCTTTCTTTGTTCTTGCTTACGGCCAAGATCAAAAAGGAGGCTCGGGTCTCGATTATTCGTGTTCAAGCTCCATAACAAAGTTCGGTGTGTGTTGGAGGCTCGGGGTATCTTCCGTTTGAGGATTTTCCCTTTGAAAGTCTAGCATCAACATCATCATCTTCTTCAACATCAACTACACTCTTAAAAGGTTAAGAATGTAAGTGTTTATAGCTTTGATAGTTTAGTTTTTCCGTATCATTTGATCCTTGCTTCGGGTTTCTAATAAATAGATTATTGGTAATCTTATAACATGAATAAATTAGGTTGTTCATGTACACATTTCCTATAAACTTGTAATATATACATATATAAACACATGAATACATATGTTTAGTTTGTTTATATCACGCTTCCGCATTAATTGTGACTAGTTAAATGGTTAACTAAGTATAAAATATCCATAGAAACCCAACAAATGGCATCAAGAGCCGGGATACGGGAAACTAAGCTTCGGGTTTTCGGTTTTATATTTTCCCCTTGAAAGATTTTATACGAAAATTAACATGCATGAATTTTGTATTTAATCTTGTTATTTTTTTTTTGGCATTGTTCAAAAAAAAAAATAATAATAATAAAACCGAATATATGGGCCGAATCCCATGAGACCTTTCATTGGGCCGAAGCCCATGTGTTTTGGACATGTGGGCCGAAGCTCATAATCAAGTTATTGGGTCAAGCCCAAAATGGGTTGGGCTAGGCTCGATAAAGTCAAGGGGTTTTGAAACGGGATCCTAAAACATAACGGGTTATGTTTATTAATTATTAAAACTAGACCGAGCCGTAGACCAAAATGGATGTTTGTTTGTGGTTGATGATTGTAATTGTAATTAATTATTCAAGTTTCGGTTTGTAATAATTAATTAGGGGCAATTTTGTAATTTTGTAATTATTTATTCATATGGGTATGTAATAAATAGATTATTTGTAATATCTTTATTTTATAGAAAATGTATTAGGACATTTGTTTTGTAAAATTAAAGAAGATTGCAAAATTGGAAGTTTGGGCCTTATTGGGCCGGGTATGATGATAATGGGTCTCACAAGCCTATTAAGGGGATTCAAGCCCAAAAGGACCTAAGCCCACCAATTAAGCCCAAATGGAAGCTTATGGAAGCTAAGGCCCAAGTTCAAGCCAAATGGATCACAACGGGGTTGAAGAAGATGCTCGAAGCATTTGGATGCGGGATCGAGTGGGAGCTACAACATACATGTGTCATGTGTCCCTTAGGATCGGACCTAAGACACACACTTGTTTTGGCTAACAAGTGTGGTCTAACTTAGTGGCTCGTGTCTAGTATAATTGTGTATGCTTGTTAATTGATTGTTTGATTATGTGGTTGCTAGATATTAGGATATCAACTTCGTCACATAGAATTAATTAACAAAGCATAAAACGGGTTCTAATAATTATCGGTAATTACGTGACACGTAGTTTAATAAAATGGATTTATTAACTAGCCGTCTCACGCCCATAATAAAATGGTTTTATTATAAATTAGAATTTTGAAAATGGTTTCAAAATAATCATGTTACTAAATGCATGTTAGAACATGATTTAAAGTTTTACAACTAGGATTATTAAAACTAAAAATCCCTTTTAAAATTAAGGATAACAAGTTAAACACCATCCTTTTGTATAACGCTTAACATATTAGTAAGCTCTTAGTGGGAAAAAGGTCACCTAACCGCGTAGAGTAAATTAATATGTTGAGGTAATATTGGCATATAAATGGGAAAAAGGTCACCTAACCGTTTGTATGTTGATATTACAAGTTGATACAAGTAGGACGACTTAAATTGGAACCATGTGAAGAGGGTCACCCAAGCATGGGGTCTAATAGGTGTTGATGGGATAAACATGCCGACACGAAATATGATTTCAAACCGGTCCCATAAACTCTAGAAGTTGCAAAAGGGTTTGCAATTGTTACGAATAACTACCTTGATAAACCGACAATGGGAAAAAGGTCACCTAACCGGAGTCGGGTTTATCGTTGGATTCTAGATTTTAATTATTAATTATATTTTGTATATATATAAAAGGGTATTAATAATTAAAATAAGTAAAACACTAAAATGAACTTAATTAAAATTCTGCAGATGGCCGCACACGTCGACGACAACATAATCCCTAACGTCCAAAATGTATATCTCCGATCTATTCTCGCTAAAGACCGTCTTAACCACAATAACTTTTCGGATTGGTTCCGAAATTTAAGGATTGTTCTAAAACAAGAAAAATTATATCATGTTTTGGAAACACCTATCCCCAACGAACCGGAAGAGGGAAGTGAGGTCGAATATATGAATTGGGTCCAACACACGGAAGATTCCATTCAAGTGTCATGCCTCATGTTGGCGACTATGGTTCCCGAAATCCAAAAGGATTTCGAAAACCATAATGCGTACGACATGATTACTCAACTTAAGGAAATGTTCCTTAAGCAATCAAGAGTTGAAAGGTTCGAAACGGTTCGAGCCTTGCATGCATGTAGAATGGATGATAATCAACCAGTTTCAACTTATGTACTTAAGATGAAAAGTTACATTGATCGCCTCGCCAAGCTCAATTGTCCCATCTCAAAAGAGTTAGCAACGGATTTGATCCTTAACTCCCTGTCGAAAAGGTTCGACACTTTCGTGTTAAATTATAACATGAATGGGTGGGACAAAAACATTGGAGAACTTCACTCAATGCTTAAAACAGCCGAGGCGAGCATGGGTAAAAGGGTTTTACCCGTGTTTGCGATCAATGAAGGTAAATCCAAGAATCGATCTCAACCCAATCCTAAGGCTAAGGTAGCAAAAAGAAAGGGTCCTCCTGTGCATCTTAAGGGTAAGGGCAAATCACCGGTTGTGGCAAAAAAACAAAAGGTTGTGGAACCAAGGGGTCATAAGGATGATCCTTGTTTTGGTTGTGGGGAGACCGGACATTGGAAACGCAATTGCCCGGTCTACCTAAAAGAGCTAAGAGACAAGAGGAATGTGGGGCATGCCTCGGGTAATGTCTTTATGATTAATATTGAGCTAAATCTTATTTCTTCTAACACATGGGTATTGGATACCGGATGTGGAACTCATATTTGCAATTGGTTGCAGGGGTTCAAAAGGAATGAAGACTTAAAGAAGGGCGAAGTGAGTCTTTTCATGGGCAACGGTGCAAGGGTGCACGTGGTCGCTAGAGGAGACTTCACTTTATCGCTTCCAAGTGGTTTGGAAGTTGTTTTGAGAAATGTTTTGTATGCTCCTAGTTTGACTATGAACATTATTTCCGTGCACCTTCTTAGACAATGTAACTTTGACTTTAAATTTGTAAAATCAGAAATGCATGTATCATCTAATGGTATCTTTTATTTTAAAGCTGTACCAAACAACGGTATTTATGAATTGGTTCATGACAATACCTCAAATAGCTCATTATATCAAACTTCCACTAAAAGACTCAAAAAGGATTTGAGTGATTCCTACATTTGGCATTGTCGTCTTGGACACATAAACAAGAATCGTGTAAATACTCTCCAAAAGAATGGTCTTTTGAAAACAAATGAGTTAGGTTCGTTTGATGAGTGTGAATCTTGTATTCAAGGCAAGATGACCAAAGAACCTTTTAAAGGTACAAATGAAAGGGCTAAGGACTTGTTAGGTATCATACATACGGATGTATGCGGACCTCTCAAGCCCACTAGTAGGAATAGTGAAAGGTACTTCATTACCTTTACCGACGATTTTAGTCGATATGGGTATGTGTATCTAATGAAACACAAACATGAAGCCTTTGAAATGTTCAAGGAATTTCAAAATGAAGTACAAAATCAGCTCGACCGAACAATCAAGGTACTCCGCTCCGATAGAGGAGGCGAATACCTAAGTGATGCTTTTCAATGTCATCTTAGAGATTGTGGAATTATTTCACAGTTCACTCCTCCTGGAACTCCTCAACATAACGGAGTATCCGAGAGGAGGAATAGAACACTGTTGGACATGGTTCGATCAATGATGGCACGAAGCTCACTACAGCCATCATTTTGGGGATATGCGCTACTTACAGCGGCTCGTATTTTGAATATGGCCCCGACCAAAAAGGTGGATCGAATACCCTATGAAGTGTGGCATGGAAAGGTTCCATCCTTTTCATATTTAAGGGTATGGGGATGCATAGTTTATGTTAAACGTGACACCCCAAATAAGCTTGAGGCTCGATCCATCAGGTGTATCTTCATAGGATACCCAAAGGATGATATAGGATATATATTCTATGATCCTAGTGAACAAAAAGTGTTTGTTTCACGCAAAGGATACTTCTTAGAAACTAAGTTCCTTATGGAAGGACCTAGTGAAAAGAGAGTGGAACTTGAAGAGGTTCAAGAATCACTGGATGATACACAGTTGGTCGATACTAGTTTTCAACACGAGGATGTTGAAGGTGATCAAATGATTGATCATACACACGTTGCTCGCAGATCTAGTAGGATTAGTCGACCTCCCAAGAAATATGGATTTCTCGTGGATGATTGCTACTTGGTCAATTCGGATGAACCGATCTCCTACAAAGATGCTATGTCACAACCTGATTGTGACAAGTGGCTTGAAGCCATGAGCGCCGAGATGCAATCCATGCACGATAACCAAGTTTGGGAATTGGTTGATCGTCCACTTAACTCCAAAATGGTTGGATGTAAGTGGGTCTTCAAGAAGAAGACCGATATGCATGGAAATTTAGATACTTACAAAGCACGACTTGTAGCAAAGGTTTCACGCAAACTCAAGGGATTGATTATGATGAAACCTTCTCGCCAGTCGCGATGCTTAAGTCGATCAGGATATTATTTGCCATTGCAGCTCATTTTGATTATGAGATATGGAAGATGGATGTCAAGACCGCTTTTCTTAATGGATATCTTGAGGAAGATGTCCATATGGTTCAGCCTGAAGGTTTTGTCGATCCATCTAATCCTGACAAAGTATGTAAGTTAAGGAAATCAATCTACGGGTTGAAACAAGCATCACGGATGTGGAATCATCGTTTTAATGAAGAAATCAAAGCGTTTGGTTTCGTCCAAAACGGTGATGAGGCGTGTGTGTATAAATGGGCTAGTGGGAGTATAGTCATGTTCCTTATTTTGTATGTCGATGATATACTTTTATTTGGAAATGATATACCAAGTATGGAAAACGTTAAAGCGTGGTTAAGTAAGTCGTTTCTCAATTAAGGATCTTGGAGAAGCGACATATATCTTGGGAATAAAGGTCTATAGGGATAGACAAAGGAAATTGATCGGACTCAATCAAAGTGCGTACATTGATAAAATCCTGAAAAGGTTCAGGATGGAAAACTCTAAGAAAGGTTTGGTACCTATTCCTAGAGGAACCGTGTTAAGCTCATCCCAAAGTCCTAGCTCTAAGGAAGAGCAGGATAGGATGAAGCATGTTCCTTATGCTTCGGCAATAGGATCTATTATGTATGCAATGATGTGCACCAGACCGGACGTCTCGTATGCTTTAAGCATAACGAGTAGATACCAGCACAACCCAGGTGACAGTCATTGGATGGCTGTCAAGAATATATTAAAATACCTTAGAAGGACTAAGGATATGTTTTTAATATATGGGTCTGGTGAGGAGGAACTCGTCGTAAAGGGTTACGTGGATGCGAGTTTCCAAACTGACCGAGATGATTCTCGGTCACAGTCGGGATATGTCTTCATTTTGAATGGAGGCGCTGTCTCTTGGAAGAGTTCGAAGCAGGATGTTGTCGCGTTATCCACTACAGAATCTGAGTACATCGCCGCTTCAATGGCAGCCCAAGAGGCTGCATGGATGAAAAAGTTCATCATGGATCTAGGGATTATCTCTACTATTCAGGAGCCCCTAGAGATATTCTGTGACAATGAGGGTGCTATTGCACAGATCAAGGAGCCTCGTGCTCATCAGAAAACGAGGCACATTGAGCGCAGATTCAACTACATAAGGGATGAAGTTGAAAAATGAAAGATATGTATTCATAAAGTTCATACCGATCAAAATATTGCGGACCCACTCACGAAGCTCCTCGATAGGCCAAAGCATGAGGGTCATGTTTGTGCATTAGGACTTCGGTATTCTAGTGAGTGGATTTAATCTGTGTTTAGTGTTTGTATAAGAACAAATGTGATGGGTATCTCATGATAATTAATTATGTTTTAATTTTTCAATGAGTTATGTTCTATATTTACATGTTTAATCCATGAATGACTTATGTTGTTCTAAACGTCCGTAGTCGATCATGCTTATGGGAACAAGTATGAAGGTAAGACTATTATGAACCCGGATTGGTTGATATTCATGTGATGAATATAGGGCATAAGTTTGCCACCAAGGTTCATAGATATTTGTGGGATACAAATATTGGACATGATCCGCTCTCAAGGATCACTGCATAGAGTTAGTGCAACTGATCATAAGTAATCCTTGAGTAAAGGCGAGTATCATTGTGTCTTTTGACCTAAGATGCATATTGGATCTGGTTTTTCATCAAGTCTGATAACTTGACTCTCTTCTTTGTTATTTCGGTAACACGATGACGTGTAATAAAGAGCTCAGATATCATATGAGATGTCAACGAGGATGTATGCAGTCAAGATGGGATTTGTTCCTCTTATGTGTTGAGAGTTTAGATGTCTAAGGCCTGTTAAGTTAAATCATTGAGAGAATGATCACTCTGTGTCTCTTCGATTTGACAGGACATCTAGTAACAAAGGGATGTAATGATAAGACTTACCTATATCATATCAAGTATGGACTTGAAGGGGATGATGTTATTGAATGGCACTTAGTCAAACACACTAAGGGTGGTGACCTGTTGTTAGGCGGTATTCACCATTAGCATTAACTTCTTATGAGTCACGTGCAAGTGGGAGATTGTTGGAATACCGTATGCCCGAGACACATAATTAGGTTAATGTGGCTAGTTGTGTTTGATCCAAGTCGGGTCATACCCAATAACGAGTTAGACACACAACAATTATGTATTTGTTAAGATAAGATCTATGAGACAAATACAGAACACGATACATTCAGAAAATCGGGTTTCTGAATACTTACTTGAAAGTGTTAAATAAATTAATTGGTTAATTTATTTATTCAAATAATTATTATTGGAATGATTATTTAATTATGTGTACTTTTATAAAATGGTTTATAAAAGATGGGGTGTTTATATATTTTATAAAGTATAAAATAAATAAAAAAAAATAAATATATATATATATATTTTTGGGGCCGGTTTTGGGTGGGCCCCACACCCCAAAGTTTTGGTCAAAATCTTGTCATGGATATGGTGGATGTTGAGTAAATTTTACTTGACTAAAATTTAAAAACCTAACACCATGTATGAAAGATTTGATTATGTGTTGAGTGTGAATATATATATATATTCTAACAAGCAACACATGTGATTTTTCAAGTTAGACAACCACAAGTCTTTCTTTCTTTCTTTGTTCTTGCTTACGGCCAAGATCAAAAAGGAGGCTCGGGTCTCGATTATTCGTGTTCAAGCTCCCTAACAAAGTTCGGTGTGTGTTGGAGGCTCGGGGTATCTTCCGTTTGAGGATTTTCCCTTTGAAAGTCTAGCATCAACATCATCATCTTCTTCAACATCAACTACACTCTTAAAATGTTAAGAATGTAAGTGTTTATAGCTTTGATAGTTTAGTTTTTCCGTATCATTTGATCCTTGCTTCGGGTTTCTAATAAATAGATTATTAGTAATCTTATAACATGAATAAATTAGGTTGTTCATGTACACATTTCCTATAAACTTGTAATATATACATATATAAACACATGGATACATATGTTTAGTTTGTTTATATCACGCTTCCGCTTTAATTGTGACTAGTTAAATGGTTAACTAAGTATAAAATATCCATAGAAACCCAACAATTTTATTCAAATAACTTGTAATCGCTTGCTTTAGAAAAAACCTAAACACACATTGTTTTCCCTTTGAAGATTTCGACGTAGACTTCAGCGAAAAACCAAGTAGTTTTTTTTTCAAAGTCAAACAATCTTTTGGTCTCGTAAACGTTTTTTGCAATATTATTATTTATTATAGAAGATTTGATCAACAACGTTGTTTTCAAAAATGTTAGAAGAAATTCTCAATAGAAAAAAGTATTTCAAAAATAAAGTTGTTGAAGTCTTTACTTACGATCCATAGGGTCATAAGAAAAACTTAACGGGTTGACAATTGTAGTTATTAAGAGTGACGTATTAGACAATATGGATTACAAAGAGTTGATCAAAAACTTTGCTTTCAAAAATATGCTAGGAGAGTCTAAAGATTAGTTAAGTGTTTAAATTATATCATTTTGCTACAAGCACATTTTGTTCTGTTTATTCTTATTGTGCTTGTATTTAGGGGCCCTTTTTTTCTCACACAAGGCCCGAAAATTATTTAGGTTTTTCAAGGACGACCCTGGTACTGAAATACATAAACTTATAACAAATGAATTTACATAGTTGAATGTTTACGAAGAAAATTTTAAACTTTAAAACATAAGCTTCATAAAATTTAAAAAATAATATTAATATAAAACCAAAAAAAATCACTAATATTAGTCTGGAAAGCAATCAAATCAGAAAATAAGCATCTAGGAAATAATCCCGATAAACATCCAAGAATGATTCGGACTTCTTTTCTTCCTGGGGGAACACAGTTGATGACATAAGCAATCATACACCAATCTAACAAACATAGTGACTAACTGACTATGAAAACTGTTTTTACATTTCATGTGTAAAGTATCGCACGCTAATAAACTGAAGCACGTCCAAAGCGAATTGAAGAACCGGAAGCAATTCAAAACCTTTTTTAATATGACATACTTTGACTATAATTAAATTGATACGTTTTGAGAATGACCCATTTTAACTGGAACCAAATCGATATCTTCTAAAATTGACCACGTATGACCCGAACCAAATTGATACGATTTTAAAAGACCTATTGAAACCCAAACGAAATTGATACCTTTTTATATTGACTCGTTAACCAGAACTATATTGATACCCTATTAAAATAACCCATTTTGACCCGAGCCAAAGCAAATCGAAACATTTCTAAATTGACCCATTTTCAAAAATGAAAATTGAAATAACACACTTGAAGATTAAAAATAAAGGATAACACATTCAACGTTCTTAGATTTTGAAATCCTTTCTACCAAATGCGAATTCATTATTACGGGTTGCGAAGATCCAAAAAAAAAAAAAATAAAGCTTCAATGTCACATCCCAGCCTAAGGCGGAATGCCGGGGCGTGAGCATGATTGTTCACAGCTCGGAGATATTATCATGAATATAAATGACAATATATATTTAATTATTTTATTTCAAACAGTACAAACAATTTAAATACATGAAAAACAATTTAAATACATGTATATAAACTTAAATAATGAGTCTTGATTATATCCTAAGGTCTTGTCTAGGTATCCTTTTCACATCAAACTTCAATTCAAAAGCAACCTGCATATGTGTAGAAAATAAAAGTGTGTCTCAACAACACATCTTGAGTGATATGATCACCATATTTTGACACTAACAATATATGTATATAATATATGATCAATGTTTAAATGCGCAAACAAACATGTGAGTAGTAATCAATCAAATCATAACAAACCATAGACTTGCTAGTGTGCCATTAAACCGTTGCCAAGCTAATCGCGCATTGATTACAATGACTGAGATTGTCGGTTTATCTTTACCAAGTGAATCGGGCTCGGGCTACTACGACGTCCGTATATGTCACACCCCGACTAGCACAATGCGAAAGCTTAAAACGAGAATGTAACAGACACCTCTGGTATCAACACATTGTTTATAAAGAAACATTACAAACTAATTTACAATATATTACAACTCATTGTTCTATTATTGTTTTACAGTATAGGCGATACAAACAAAACTGGTTCATTAACTATACGTTCTTACTACTAACACCCTTGCCTCTATTCACATAGCATCAACCACACACTTCAGGCAAGTAACAGATCACCAAATTACTCCGATTTAGGTACACCTGAAAAGCAGTTTAAAACGGGTCAACTACTAGAGTTGATGAGTTCCACGAGTTTCAAGAAAATAGTATTGAGCATTCACAAGTCAACACTTGTAATCATGAAATAAGTATGTATGTATATAAATGATGTAATTATGCTAAGCTACAGTGAAGCCTTGACTGTATGTGTTGCGTGCATCCATTTCCCACGCTCCATCAACCACTGTGGCCCCTTTCCGCCCACAACATGCCCCGGTAGCTATGTCTAACACTACATAGCCTATTTGTATAAATATGGTCATGTGCAAACGGCGCTATGTGACACGGAAACCAGGCCGATTCTATTTGGGTTTGTCAAACCAATAGTACTATTCACAAACCACCGGCTCGAAGTTAATCACTGTGATCGTGGGGACTTTCGTGTGTTAGCACTTAGATAATTCACATCAATACATGTTTAAGGTATGTATATGTAATCAAACTTGCTTTTCACCCCAAAAGTTCGTAAAACAGTTTAAAAGTGGGGTCATGAAACTCACGGTTTAGTAGATAATCAGTACTGTATCAGCTCGAGGTTTGTTCGGTCCGCTATCAGTAGTTCCTATAATCAATATTATAATAATATTAATATTATTATAATCTCAATACTAATATGGGCTGTATAACTAATCTGGGTGTAGCTGGAACGCCCAGAAAGTGGCAATAGGCTTAGGTTGTGATGTTGTTCAATGTCTAATACTTAGAACTGAACTTGGCTCAGATTCCCGTTTTCCCAGCTGGGCCAAGTTGTTCGTTTACGCGTTCAGAAAACAGTTTTGGGAAAATAAGCTTGGGTAAATGTATTGGTTAATAAAATGATTAAGTTATAAAGAAGGATCACATATTGGGGTCCCGGATTAGCCACGGGGCTCGTTTCCGTTTATTCAGTTTGTTTTAAGAAGAAACGCGCACAATCCATCCGGATTGTCCAGGTTTTTCATAGAAAATTTCGTTTTTACTTAATTAATCCAAAAATATGATTTTTGATCACTCTTGGTGTTTTGATATTCCCGCAGATTCGCTAGTCGCAAACTTGCCGTTTTTTATAAAAACTGAATTTGTTTAATATTCAAATTAGCATAATTAATTAACCGTTAATCATTAAATTATGAAAATTCAACCACTTATCAATTAAAATATGTAAATTTTATAAAAATATTTCTGGAATTTATTTACTGATTTATTAATTTATAAAAATTCATTTTATCAGCTATATTTCGCCTGAAAATCGTCCGTTTACCCAAAACAATTTCCAAAAATTCCACAAAAATTCCTGAATGCTCAAATAATGTCCCAAAACAACCTGTATCAATTCCAGAATGTAAAAAGCTCGTGCAATATTCTTTTCGGCCCAAATTCGGCTCACGCAAATAAACAAAACACCTTTAAACTTCTCCAAATGATCCCAAAATTCATATGTGATCAAAATACATCAAATCTGAGTTCCCAAAAAATTTTCATAATTTTTGAAGTATTTTAGCTATTTTTCCCAAATAAACGTCTCAATTCGGTAATAAATTCGCCGAATATTCTCGGATGGTCGAAAAATTACCAAATTTGAACAGAAACTCATTGACATGATCCCTGATGTCCCTGAAAAATTTCAAGGCCTAACAATATGCACATCACAACCTTATCCTAAATAGCCCATAAGCGAGTGTTTCGGCAATACCTTAGCGGGTTTGGCTCGTTTCCGACTTTTTAATCAAGTTTTCAGGTTCTTGTGCTTCTAAGAAAGCTATGTAAAAGTCCTATATCACAAACTAAGCAATATTTCATCAACATAACAGCCCTTAACTTAGGGTTTCGGCTAGTGCACAAAAACGAACTTTTGAACCGTAAAAACGTTGTTTCAACCCTTTAATCCGTGTTTATGGCCAAAAAAACTATCAAAACAGGTTCCTTACCATGTGTATGATTAAAACATGTTTATGGACCATTTTTAGGATTTTTACACGGTTATGAATGATTTTTAGTAACCAAGACATGTTTTTATAGTATTAAACAAGTTTAAACAAGTACAAAAGCTACTTATTAAGCCCCTTACCTTAGGGTTTGAAGGTTTTCTGGCTGGAACAGAGCTTATGTCTAGAGTTTTCAAGAAATAATGTTGAAAATATCTTGGATCTAGTTTAAATGTGAAAGAATAAAAAGGAGGGGGGGTGGCTGCTGGCCGATCGGAAGTCCATGGGCCCATTTTGGCCCAAGTTTCTGATTTCTCAAGCCCAAATACGAAAAGCCCGGTCCAAATTTAGTTCGGGTTCGGTTTTTGGCGCGAAAAGCTTATCGGGTGCGTTAAACAGCGCGAAAACGAGTGTTTTTCGGCTAGTTTTGTGTAAAATTATAAAAACATACTATATGTTTGTAAAAATCAAAAATATTTTCACGGTTCGCTTAAAACATTTCAAACAAGTGTTTGGTAAGTCTTTTTCGGCTTAACGGATGATATAATGCTTGGTTTGTTACTATCTTTCGCGTTTAAATATATAGCGGGTAGTTAAACGAGCATATTTTCGTTTAACTTGTTTGCTATCAAACTAAGGCCATATTTCTAATGTTTTATCTTGTATAGATCGTATATCACTTATAGATGGCCCCCCCGAGATATCTGTGTCATACCCGACCCGTTCGGTTAATCGTTCGTTTGTTACGCAAAAGGCGTTTATTTGCTTAATCGGTAAATACGTACTGAGGTGTACCTTGTTTTGGCTCAAATGTCACAGTATAATCATACTATAATGAGAATATGTTGAACCTCTCCGAATGCGATAAAGTAAACAATTAAACAAGTAGCAATTAGCAAATAGCATTTAATTGATATACACACAATGATTATGATTGCGAGTTTTGTGTATATATACATGCGATAAAAAGGGGAATGATCAAACTCACCTTGGATTAAAGGAAAGTGAATACAAATACGAATAAACGAGTTAACGAATAAGCGAGTCATCCACTAATGCGTTAAACGAGATAAACAACCAGAACTTGAAACGTTGAGACATGATAATATAAGTAAAAACAAACTCGTTGCCGCTGGAATTAATCCAAACGGGCGTATAGAACTCCGGTTATATTAAATTTTATATTTAAGCGAGCTGGTACTAACCAGAATTCGAACAGCGAGTCGGAAGTCGGGTTTTGGTCAGTAGCATTAAAATTTTGTTATGAAAATAAAAGTCTTCTGGACCGAACGTTGAATCCGACCAGAAGTATGAAAAAACGTAAAGTCAAACTTGTTGACTGTTTTGCCCTTTAACGGGTTTTAATGAAATTGACCAGTCAACACCCTTCAATCTCAGAAATTGATTGAAGGTTATTGACCAGGGAATGTAAATGGACAATTAATCATTTTACAACTTACCTGGAAAGTGAAAGAATCAAGAGAAACGAAGAGTCAAAGGTCCACAAGTATGCAAAGTCAACCGGTTATCGGTGTATCTTCAACAATATATCAAAAACCGAGAAGTTTTATGAGAGACAGATGAAAGTGACTGCTGGAGGAGGCTCTCTTAGGGTTAGGGTAAAGTTTGTGGTAGGTAAATATGAGTTGTTTATATAAGAATTGCAAAAACAAACCAATTATGGTGATTATGCTCGTTTAAGCAACCAAATATTAAATTAATGAGCAAATCGATATAATATCAATAAAAATTCATGCTTGATCAGTAAGTTAAGAATATGGAAATGTATTTTAGTTAGAATCCTTTTCTTGGAACTTAATGCACTCAACTTATGCCTAAAATAGTCGATTTTTATGCTAAAAACGAGTTAAGAAAGGAAATCAAGTGTGCAATCTGTGCAGTCTACCATCTATTCGCGCGACCACAAGAGAAGCCACCATCGCGCGGCGCTCCGGGCCACCTAGGGGAGAACTTTGATTTTTGACGATTTAGGTCCTTGTAGTTTGTTAAATGGTCAATAAATGAATCTTTTATACATAGAATAAGGAAATGGACCACTTGTAAAGTATGAAGGGTATAAAGTGAACATTAGAAACTTAATACTTATAAATATTTGATTTTGATTAATAATAAAGATATAAAAAATGTTCCCAGGTCGGGTTATGAGTTAACGAATACGAGTTTGAAAAATCCGAGATGTTACATTCAATGACTTCAATCCACTTGAAAGTTTAAACTCATGTGAACCCTCTGTATTCTTTCATTTTTTGATAGACACTAAAACCAAACACTACACAAACTAAATGAAAATTGAAACGAAACTAAATTGAAAAAAAAAACAAAATAAAACCGAAAACCTATATTAAACCAAATACCAATTAAACTAAAACAAAAACCAAAAACAAAAGTTGTAAAAGCCGAAACAATAAACTAAATAAAGTTAATCCCATCTAAAACAAAACTAAAAAAATCAAACCGAATCAAAACAAATTTATAAAAACTAAAACTGAACAAAACCCAAAATCTAAAAACCAAAATATTAACAATCATGAAACTTTGAAAATAAAAACTCAAACTCATTAAGAAACACATGTATTAATAGTATAGTAAATTAGAATTTCTTGAATGTAATTAAGTTAAATGTATTTTAATTTAATTTTGAATTCTTTTATTAACAAGAAATTATGAGAATGCATGTTATCTATGGAAAGAGTTATTGCTTTAATAGTATAGTAGACGGTAGATTTTATTATGTTTAATAGACTCTAATAATTGTGCAGCATCCACATTTTAAAAAAATAACACTCCATCTATCAGCGCAGCTATCTATCCGTCAACCTATGCCAGATCCATCCTGATCATCGAAGCCATTACATCTTTTTTGGGCATCTTTCAGCTACATGAAAGTGACATATCATCACGCTTTCGACTTTTTCTTTATCCACCACTAAAGATGTCTTAACTAGTATATCACTTTAAATTAATACAATCTCAGATAGTTTTATTTTTCTTCTTGGGAAGAGTTACCTTTTTCTTAAGGGAGTACTTAATTTTATTACTCCAAACTATTAATCATTGATCAATATTAATCACAACTAAAAATCTTACTAGTGGCAAGATATCCTATCTATCATTTTCGTTACCTCGTAGTATGCATAAAACATGGCATACATTTGTTTGCCTCCAACATCAGTCCCATTAAGTTTCTCAATGGCACTAGTTGTAATTGTTTAGATTCAAACTGAACAAAACTGTACCCTTTACCGTCCTCGAGGGTAACCACTTTGCAAGACAAAATGTTAACAAAAGGTTTGAACAGTTCTTGAAGAAGAACATTTTCAATTGACTCGTTTAAATTCTGCTACCAAATACAATATAGAAAACAAATTAGATTCAAAACAGCAAACACTTGATATTCTCATGTCCAAATAACCAATTTTGATATAAAATAATAATAATAATAATAATAATAATAATAATAATAATAATAATAATAAAACTTTGTTTCACTTAATTATCAGGCTTTTCATTAAAAAAATTAAACTTCCAAAAATTCAACCATGACGCAATCTAATGGCAACTGTATTATATAACTAAATCAAATAAATCACAAAATTTTAATCTCACAATACATCCTTTTCAGCTCTATCCTAATTCTTTCTTTCATTTATCCGGATATTCATTAAAGAAAAAAATATTCAAAAGTATTACAAATTATGTTAAACGAAACCTACAAGACACAATCTATTATGTTTGTATATGATGAAGTAATTGTCTGCATATTTAAGCTTTTCTGCAGGTGTTTGTTTGATACGCAGATGTAACTATATAAGTTATGAAAAATTGTATAAGTTGAGTATGATACCCTTCATTAGTTAACGAAAAGTAATACAAATGTGAAACTTAATAATACTTAATAAAAGGGCATAACTGTTATTGTGGTCCATCTTCAGTTTATTGAATTTTTATATCCCTAAAATCTTTACGTAAACACACCGGTGCTCTACCAGTTAATAAAGAAACATACAAAAATCAGGTTTGTAGCACTTTCGGGCCTATTTGCAATCTAACACCATGCAACTGAACCAAATATAAGATAAAGCAGAGAAGGTTTGACTTTAGAGTGTAGTAAATTGACTGAAAATAGGCAAACTACAGTGTGATATGAACAACATATGTATCATATCAAATATGCATAATCAATAATACGCAATGGATAAAAATTAAAGAGTACATGTATGAACGAATTAACCCATGGATCTAGCATGAAACCGTCCCTATTAAAATAAATTGGAAAACAAAGCATGAGCGTTGTTGAATCTAAAATTAACGAATTTAGGGTTTTGCAAAAAAGGATATATAGTTATGACCCGTATAAGGGTTAAATCAATCAGAGTTCTTGATGTTGGTCTGTTTGTATATAGTTTGGTTTGTTATTTTAAGTGTTTTAATCGTTTATTTTAGTAACTTCGGTACTTCATACGTGTTTATTGCATTTTAGGTCACATGTGCTTAAGACTAATTTGGACTTGTAAGAGCACTGGATAAAGACCGTGGATGTCCAGCACGCGAAACGAGAAGAAAAATGGTGCAGCTGGTGAAGACACCCATCGTGCTACGCGATGGGGTGTGAAGAGGGGGCATCGCGCCCCGCTATGCCATTAAAAGAATTTAATTTCATTGACTTTGGTTCGTCGCGCTAAGGGACACCCATCGCGATGCGCGATCGGTCCCACATACGTGGAAGTTTGGAGTTTTTATTGTATCTTGTTTTGACGACCCTAATCGTCATTAAGCAGTTTATACATCAGTTTGAGAACAACAAAGAAGAAAACCATCATTCCCATTCATCTCTAGGCCATATACATGATCTATATCATCCAAATTGAAGACCAAGAGATGACGAATCGCGGCTAGTTCATTTGAGTCATAACCAGGATATATAGTTTGTAATATTTCAGTATTTTTCTCATGTACTAGAATAACTAATTGTAATTATCTTTTTGTTAATATATGAGTATTGATGTTTAGTATGCCCGTGCATTCATTCGGTTTAGGTTTTGTCAATCAGAACGATTAGTTTTACGGTTGCTATAATAATTGCTCATAGGTTTGTGTTGACTAGTTAATTGCAAGAAAGCTTATAATTTCCCTTAGTTGAGTCACACTGGCATGGACTGTTTAATAACCAATGTCGTGTGTTAGCGATTGTTGATGCCTACGGTTTAACTCGTTAATCAATCTTTAGTTGACCTAGGATAATTAATCTA
Source organism: Bidens hawaiensis (assembly GCF_021521415.1). Lineage (NCBI taxonomy): Eukaryota > Viridiplantae > Streptophyta > Magnoliopsida > Asterales > Asteraceae > Bidens > Bidens hawaiensis. The sequence continues at coordinate 214,128 of NW_027491564.1, forward strand.
TTAGGTTGCATCAGAATAGTGTTAATTGCTTACTTAGATTCCCGGGTGTGATTTGTTTTGTTAATTGCTTAAACCCTTGCTTAATTACCTGTTTAATATTAAACCAAATCAATTGGTCTAGTGTGATTAGCACTTTTGACAAGTTACTTCATAATGTTAGGAATCGGTTTCACATTGCACTGACCACATACTCCTCGTAGTTCGACACCTACATACCCTATATTGCTTAGGTGATTAGCAACTTGATTTAATTGTTTTTTACTAGCTTTTAAAATTTGCTTTTTGTTTATTTGCTTTTCAAAAAGCAAATAGGTATGTTTGGGTATCACAAAAGCACTTTTCGTTTTTGCCTTTAGTTATGGATTAAAAAGCTGTTTTTTCATAAACAAAAACTCCAAGCCTTTTGTTTTGTTTTTTGGTTTTGGAATACCAAATTACAAATATACCCACCAATTCATTATCTATAAAACTAACAAATATATAAAAATGTTCATTTTACCTACTTTTTGGTTTTTCCAGCAACAAAAGTTAATCCAAACACTTTTTTTTAAACACTACCATAAAAAAGGCCTTAAATGACACGCATTGCGTGTCATTAATGGGTACAAATGACACAGAAATGCCCATCGTTGAAGCCCTTATCAACGAAATATGAGATGCACCTACGTGATATATTATGTGGCACGCTTTAATGACACTCATTTGTGACACGCGTTTATAACATACATGTATGACACACTTTGTTACTCACATTTATGATGTCAATTTATGACAAACATTTATGCGTGTCATCTTTTTAAAAAATATATTAAATAATATATGTTGCATAATTACTAATTTTCACATTAATTACAAAAATACACAAATATAGCATCAAAATTATATATATATATTACACAATGTAAGTCAAAATGTTACAAATATTCCGAAGTTAATTAGTTGTTAATATTCAAAAGCGTTAATATTCAAAAGCTAGCATACACATATATCACTACAGGAAAATAAACTGGGAAGTATAACTTGACCATACCTCTCGAACAACATCAATATCCGCATCCAATTGTACATGATGGAAATTCAAGTTGGGCTGCTAATCTGTAAAATCATGATGGAAACGGTATGCAAATATGAAGCCTCGATCTTCAACTTTTTGCGACCAATTGTACATACTTCCCATTAATAGCAAATTTAGAGCTTGAATTAATCTACATGAAAATCATATTTTGGGAGAAAAATATATTAAAAACAAACACGTTAAATAAAAATAATTGCACGTATTGCATATAAAACAAGATTGAAAATAACTAATGTAGTTCTGAACTGACCTTATGCTCAAGCTTATCAACAACTTTTTTTTCATCTGTTGTTAAGCCAGATTCCCTAATAGTTTTCAAAACTTGTGTTCGTAGTTTTCTTATCTTCAAACCACCATCTGGATTCTATCAAAATACGACAAATACAAATTTTATTTTATACAACAAAAAACAAAAATAATAAAATAAAAGAATTAAGAATAACCAATCTTAATCACCCCCTTAGTTTAAAACATACATACCGAGTTAATGACTTGAGCTTAACTTGACTTGGGTCGTCCCGTTTAAGAAGCGAACCACCTTGGTGGTTCAGCTCGCTTACAAACAAGCTGATTTCGAGCTAGTCGCAAGCATTTTGAGTAACCATAGCTGGACAAGTGGCTTTACGGGGTTGTAAACAGATTCATATCTAAAACTATTATTGTTCTTATGGCATTCTTCTATTGTAATATTTTGTTGGGGTTTATTCATTTCATTAGTATCCCATGTGTGGATTATGTGTTTTATAAATGAGTTTGAAGTTATTGGGAGTGAAGAGTTAATGGATGTGTGTGTATATATATATATATAAGTCCAAGTTGCTAGTTATGTTATCTCATATGTACAACTAAGGCTGCAAATGAATAAACTGTTCGTTAGGGTGTCACTTTTACCCGAAACCAGAAACCCAACCCGAGAAAATCTGTACCAGAACCCAAACTAACCTGATCCAAGAAACCCGAACCCGAGAAAAGGCTAGCTAAATTATACATATATGTATAAAAAAAGTAAAAAAAACCAAAGTTCTTATTTATCATCCCGGTTACTAAGAAAACAAACGAAAAAATATTCTCGATTTAGCTAAATTATACATATATGTATAATATGTACATATATGTACACATATGTTTTTTTCTATACACATATGTATAATTTAAGTTAATGATAATGTACATATGTGTACATTATGTAACTAGAGATTAAATGAAAGTATACATATGTGTATATGTATAATATGAATTTAAAAAAAATCAATTTTTTTAATGAAACCGGAATAAAATATAAGAATTTTGGTTTTTTTTACATTTTTAAAATTTTCTTTTTTTTTGTTTTATCTTTTTTTTAAATATTTTTTAGAGGTTTTTTAGTGGTCCAAAATGGTTCTCAAAATTCTCAATTTGCCATGGGTTCTCTTAGGATCTCTACCCTATATATATATATATATATATATATATATATAAGGATGGTTTAGGAAAGAAATAAGATTACTGTGAGAAATGCGAGAAATGAATTATGGGCCACAAGTTTTATTTTAGGTTTTAAATACTTAAAGATAAATGAGGAAAGTATTAATGCAAGCTCTCTCTTCAATTAATATAACTAATTAATTTATTATAATTGGAAAATATTAAGAAATCATTTATATTTATAACTTATTTTTACTCTCTTGAATTTTTATCATACACAAGTACAATTTGTTCATACATTAAAATTTCTTTCTATCCAAAACCAATTTCTTCCGACTCAATATATTAATATCCATCAACACGTAGTTACATTGTGATGAATAGTACAAAAAATTATCTTACACGTGTTTACATTAAATATCAACAAAAAAGTACACAACCTACACAAAAATATATAATCTACACTTGTTCTAAAAATAAGAAAACATATAATCGACACAGAAAATTCAACATCAATAAACTACACACGCACATGAAAACATATAACCTACACACGAAAAACATATAACCAATTCTCGAAATTTTATCCTACACAAATACAATTTATTCATACATTATATTTTTTTCTATCCAAAACCAATTTCTTCCAACTCAATATATCAATATCCATCAACACGTATGTACATTGTGATGAATAATACAAAAAACTATCTTAAATATGTTAGCACTAAATGTCAATAAAAAATATACAACCTACACAAAAACATATAAGATACACATGCCCTAAGAATAAGAAAACATATTACATACACAAGAAAAACATATAACCTACACACGTATAGGATATGTGTATCTTTATCTAGTTTATATAATTGTTGATGTCGAATTACAAATGTAAGTTGTATACTTTTTGTATGATGTACGTTTTTATTGCTCAAAACAAGTGTAGGTTATATAATTTTGTGTAGTTGTATATTTATTAAACACATTTGTATGATATTTTTTTTATTATTATTTATCACAATAATTTTTCCAAGTATATCAAGTGAAAAAATATTATGTTTTAATATTTATTAATTATAGAGGGATTTATTATTGTTATATTAGTTGCATTAATTGTATAGAGAGAATGCATTAATTGTTACATTTATATTTTTTTCATTTATTTTTAAACAGTTAAAACCTAGCTAAATTAAAACTAGTGGCCTATATTCATTTCTCACAATAATTTCATTTCTCTCCTGAACTTAAACATATATATATATATATATAGGATTTGGTTCATTTCAGAAGTATTTTTAGCGTAGGAAGTGCGAGAGGAGATTCTGGCCAATCATAAGTTTTCTTTTTTAATTTAGGATTATTTAATTGTAGAATTATATTAGTAAAAAGTTTAGGAGTTTCTTTTGGTAATTAATACTAATTAATGTTAAGTTACAAATGATTATATATTTATTTTTATTTTTCAAATTGATTTAATCTTTAAATAATTCATAAAACAAAACTATCATACTCATACTATAAAAAATATAAATATATTAACCATCATAAAAACAAATACCTACACAAATCATAATATTACCCTACACATACAAAAACTAGTTCATGTTATCACCTACAAATATCACAATATTTATATAGATGCACATAACTAGTTCATGTTAACCTACACAACTCACAATAATAATCTACATATACAAATTTACTTCATGTTATAGCCTACCCATTTGTATTTACCTACACATATCAAAATATTAACCTACACAAACAAACCTAGTTTATGATATCACATACAATTAATAGTATTAATCAAAACTTGTAAAATATTCGCAATGTAGAAACGCATCATATTTTTTTATAATTTTAGTTATTTTATAATCTATCTTTTATGTGTAGGAAAATACGAGTTATGTGTAGATGTATATTATTTATATGTATGTGAAAATAAAATGAACTAGCAAGCTGTGTAGGTGAATACGATATATGTGTAGGTAAATATTAGTTATGTGTTGGTGAAAAATAAAGAAAAAAAAATTAGTGTAGCAGAAACTAAGTTGTGTTGGTAAATACGAGTTACATCCTGATAAATATAAAAATAAATAATAACTTGTATAATTGAATATGAGCTATGTGTAGATTATTATGTTACTTGTGTAGGTGATGAATTTTAATACAATTCACCTAAATATACATTTTTTATATGTAGGTAACACATAATTCAAATATGTAACCTTCTACAAGAATTAATGTGGAGAATATTTTAGGAGTAATTAGAGTAATTAATGCAATGAACAAATCAAATATGATCAATGGTTGAGATCGACTTCTCGCACTTCTCGCTATAATATCACTTTTCGGATGATCCATCCCCTATATATATATATATATATATATATATATATATATATATATTTATAAGTCCCAGTTGCTAGTTATGTTATCTCATATGTACAACTAAGGCTGCAAATGAATAAACAGTTCGTTAGGGTGTCACTTTTACCCGAAACTCAACCCGAGAAAATCCATACCCGAACTCGAGAAAAGGCTAACCCAAACCCGAACCGAAGTAATTCTGGTTGGTTCTTAGGTCCGAATTCTAGGTTTTAGTTCAACCTGACCCGAATAAATTTAAAATAGAGGAGTCAACTTGCTAGCTATAATTACAAATAAATCTTAAAAAGTAGGTTGCACACTTGCACGTAGGAATTAAGAGTGCAAACGAGTTGGCCACTCGCGAGCTACTTGAGATCAAATTGATAAAGAGCTCAAATGAGCCAAGCTTTCTCAAGTTCGTTTAGCTGTCGAGCTCCAGCTTGAGGCTCGTACCGTTGTGTATTTTTAAGTTTCGCCTGTAACATTCGTTACTTTTCAAACCCGAAAACCCGACCCGTTTTGAGTTTTCGGATCTTTGTTTTCAAGTATTTATATATATTTATATGTATATTTTATATTCACGAGATTCGTTTCACGTTCGTCAATGTTTTCTGACTCGGTTTATCGTTCAAAGTATTTATGCTCATCGACATTTAATGTTCAATGTTCATTGTTATTCGATTTTTTATGAAATCCCGAGTCTTATCGATAACCTAGCTAAAACGCATAAATATTCCAAAACCGAAAATTATATAATTTAAATTATAAAGTCCAAGGTTAGAAATGAAACTTAAACTATTAATTTGCAACTTAAAAGATTCTAAAACTTTAGGGTTTAGAGTGTAATTATTTTTTAAATTATATTAATTAAATAATATATTACCCAACCCCAGCCCCCACCCCCCACATTTTTCCGGTGGCCGGAATCCGGCGCCGGAGGTTGCTGCCACAGCCGTAAACGCGTTTTAACCCAATTTATTTATATAATAATGTTTTGCCGTCAATATTGAACAACAACCAGCAAGTTAATTGCATTTATTCGCCGTAAATAATCCCGTAATCGTCAACGGAAATCACGGAATCACCATTAACCAAATTGACGCGTACACGCTCCACCAACTATTATAAATAGAAGCATAACCTCAAGCTAAACTCGCTCATTCCTCTTAATCCCCCTCTAATACACGGATTTTCTGAAATTGGGAGACTTCTCTATTTTATTTTCTGGCAACCGGGTTTCGATCAAAACAACACATTATAAGGTAATTGATATATGTATGTTAATGTCGTTACATCAATAAACAATAACCCTAAACTTAATTAATCAAACATGGAACAGAATCATCAATTGAAATTAGGGTTCTTAAAGATGAATAAGATGATACTGATATATATATATATATATATATATATATATATATATATATATATATATATATATATATATATATATATATATATATATTTTTCATGTGTAAAACGAATAAGAACTCAGCTCAACTTGGTATAATATCGATTAGACCCGGTTCGAAACCTGGGTCACGCGTCCTTTTCTTTTTAATATATAACCTATTTATATTGCTATTATTAAATAAAAGCCTTTCGAACCTGCTAATATATATATATATATATATAAAACCATGCTCCTAGCAGATGTCTTTCCCAGAACAGATGGTTAATACACAAACTTATACCACCAAGACTCGGGTTCGAAATCCGGGTTAGTCATATATTTTTTTATTCTAATTAATTAAATCATTTTAATCAATTAAAAATTAAAATAAATTCATAAAAACTTTTTTAAATTAAATAGAAATTATGTAAATTAACTATAAAATATATCTCACCATTTCACACTTAAAAACCGAGTTTCTCGTTTTCGTAAACCGTAACCAAAAAAATCGTTTATTAATTGTAACGTAAACTTTAATTTACTAAAAATCGTTTCGTTAATGCAATAATTATATTTACAACTTAAAAACAATAGTTCAAGTATATCGAACGTGCAAACTTCATATTCCCGCCATTAGAATACTTAAATCATATTAATAAACGAATTGTCGTTAAAACATAAATAACAATATTAAAATCAAGAATATAAAATGATATAAAATATTCCTTATAAGTTATACAATAAAGCAATCCCGTACGATTATCGAATAAGTCTCGTTTTACTCAATTTAGTTAGTGCGGACCGCTTGTTTCGGCTTTTGTGACGCGTTCGGTTGTTTGCCATTTTTCAACACTTTCGAGTTCTCCTTTTTGCTTCAATACCTAAGGTGAGTTTCTCACAACCCCTTTTTAAACGTTTTCATATTTTGGGTGGCATATGTATCCCACAAAACTTCAAGTATTTAGGATTTCGATTACAAACTACAATTCACTATATGAACTTGTGTGCTATTTGAATTACTTGCTCGAACTTAACTTGCACGTGGTGGTAGCGTCATTAAGTATGATCATACGCTCCCCTTTGCACTACAGTCCATTTGTACCGAGTGGAAAAGGGCCTCATTATCCAAGTACGTTGGTTGTTACCAACTGGAAAGGACCTTACTTGCGCGAATACCCAAGTACGTTGGTTTATACCAACTGGAAAGGACTTTACTTGCTCGTTTATCACTTGTCCATGAATTGTATGACTTTTATGTATGTATATAAAACTGTGGGAACTCACCAGCTATGTTCATAGCTGACTTTATTTTATACATATGTTACATGTGTAAAGATACGAGGATTAAAGTTAGAAGACACATAGCATGCCTATAGGATATTCAAAGAACAAGTTTTCATTTATTTATTTATTGTTTCAACTTGTATTATTTGATAAACTTGTGTTACATGATGATTTAAATGAAATAATGTTATTATGGTCACCTAATAGTGTCACGTTTGTTTGAGCAATCTGTACGTCACTCTCAGGCGTTTCCACTTTAGCTGAGGTGTTACAGATTGGTATCAGAGCCTTGGCTATAAGATAAGGCATTAGACGTAGTGTTCTAGGTAGCCATAGCTTAATTGTTTAATTGTTTAGGTTGCATGATTAGAAAAATTATGTGGGCCTATATTTGATTGTTTAAACACACCTGCTATTACTGTACTATTTATTTCGTTTACGCCTCATGTACACAAAGCTCACACACAAGTCCAAGGCTTAGGCCTAAAACAAGTTTCCTCAAATGCAATCCAAGCAATTTCAAAATTCGGTGTTTCATCTTCCTAGAGACGGTTCTATGTGGCGGGTTCGTAGTAACTGTAAGGGGGACGTGCTTGTTTTCCGAACTCTTGACACCAAGGTTATTGAAACCTAAGGATAAGAAATGCGCATATATCCAATCAGACGTCGGACCTGATTACTTACCTGGAGATTTCGGGAAAGGCATGAAACCTATTAAGCCAAATCGTTCCACTCCAACGCCACACGAATCGCAACTCGCTTTCAAACGTGACCATGTCCCTTTTGTGATAAGGATATGGTTGCACTCCTAAGGATGTCACACAAGTCATGGTGGTTCATGTGACGTGTGACTCCGACGCTCATTGTTTTACAATACATTTTAACTGAAAGTCTGTCAAGTCTTGGTGATACACGAATACCCAACTTTCGGTCCGACTTAATTACACATTTTTATTTTTATTGGAACTTACAAGTTATGATTATTCATACAACGTGTGATTCCGAATACTCGATCGTTTATATTGTGGTTTTGACAAGTCATTGGGATATGTGAATAGTCGAGTTTCAATTCGTTTTTCTTTATTTGTATATATTCATTATTTCTTATACTTTGAATTGAAAATACGGTGATATATGAATAGTCCATTTTTCAATACACGCGTGTTTTAAATTAAGAATTCGAAAAGTCATGGTGATACATGAATAGTTGATTTATTTTTCAATACTCGTTTTCTCGTGTGTAAAAAATTGAGAATTCGAAAAGTAACGGTGATGCCTAAGTTGTCGATTTACAATTTGTTTTCTTTATATAATTCATTTATTATAGTTTTAATTGAAAATTCGAAAAGTTATGGTAGTATATAAACACTCGATTTTCAATTCGATTGCATTACTCATATTAGGTTTTTATTAATTTAGTGTTTTTATTTCAAAATTTGATATACTTTTATTCGAAAATTTACAATATTAGTATTACTGAATGCGAAGATTCATACTGAATCATGAGCATTTCAATTTTGATTTCAAATTTTACTTCATGCGATTTCATTTTTATGATTTATAAAGATTGATTCCGATTTTAGAAATCTTTTATGTAAACGTTTCTTTTGATTGTTGATATGAATTTCATATTTACGTTCCGTGTCACGTAAATTCTTCATGCTTCGTAGCATGTCTTCTCACTTTCCTCGACGTTGCCCTCAAAACTGACACCACAAATCGACAACCCAAGTCGTCAAGAAATTTACCATCACAATCCGACCATGACAAACCAAGATTCATTAGCAACCGCAACAATACATTCAAACCTCAAAGCTATACCAAAGTAAATCCAAACCCAACCTAACTCTCGGATACTCAAACCCAACCCAACCAAGATATTTACACAAGAACCCATTCTTCAATCCGCCACCGCGATGTCGAAATGTTCCAAATGGTGTTAAGTTCAGCCAACTCATCAACTTTTGCCTCGTAATTATGCATACTTGATACAACACTTTTACTCCCACGACCTGTTACCCCCTCACCTTTTGCCTTACCTCATGCTCGAACATCAAACTTTCTACTATCATAGTAACTCGAGCACACCTGTTATAAGGCTTAATCTGTTTCCGTCATGCATACCTTACCCTACATCCCTTGACAACTAAAAAGTTTAAACGTTTTCAGAAATCAATATCTAGTGTTTTCAAACTCATCAACCATTCTTAAATTTTATAAAATTTCGTACATAATTTTCAACGTTTTACTTTTTTTATAAACACATTTTACGTGAAATTTCAAATCTCGATTATTTTAAAATAGTCCATTAATAAATATATATTCATATACTCGCAAAGTAATTCTTTATGCGAAGTATAACCAAGTTATTTTCTCTAAAAAATATAATTTCATTTTAAATGAGCTACTACTACTGCTGCTATTGTTATTGCTACCGCTACCACTACCACTATTATTATTATTATTATTATTATTATTATTATTATCATTAATATTATTATTATTATTATTATTATTATTATTATTATTAATATCACTACTACTAACATTAATACGCTTATAATATATTTTCAAGGGTTAAATTAAGATAAAAAAAATCCTTTTACTTTGAACAAGTCCCAAGTCCATAAAGCTATTTTACTATCAATATAAAAGTTTTGTCTTCAACGAGTCGTTTTACATGACGAACCTTAATAATATTTTCGTAGGCCCAACCGAAAATCTTTTATACTAAAAGTTTTATAAAATTTTGCAAACCTTAACGCTAAAGCTAAAGATTTATTCGCAAATTATTTTTCGTTTTACTTTGAGCATCACGTTTTGCAACCAATTTTTCACAAACTTAAACGAAACAAAAAAAAAAAAAGCTTTTCCTTCCTTTCTTTGTCAACATCAATAAGTTTCGATTAATAAACTATACCACCGCTCCCATAACAACCTTCATACCACAAAACCCATCCTCGAGAAGACAAGCATCACAAGTTACCTTTTTTACTTTTCTTTCTTCTTCTCGTATATACCATCCATTTTGGACTTTGTCAAAATAGCTTTATGTGTCCAGTTCTTTCAAATGTTGTTTACGAAGTTTATACTAAATTTGGTTATTCGTTGACTTATGAGCTACTTTCATACGTAATTCATAATTGCATTATTGAATCAACTTAATTAGTTGTCTCGATTTCGCGGTCTATAACCGATTTCCAATAAACATAATCATTTAGTGGAAGTTGGGGACCATGAGCGTGTTTATACACATGTCGAGTTTATTTTAGTTACACGAATAGTTTGGTCATATCGTTTTTGTAACGCCCGATAATTCCGGTTCCAAGAGTTAAAGCTTGTAAAGTATGTATTATTCTCGGGATTTAACCGACGTTTCTCGGGAGTCTTTACGTCATCTCGGTACGTTAAATTATCCAACCTTTCCTTCCAAGTTACCATATCCCTTAAACTTTGAGGGCTAATGTGTAACATTTGTTTTATATAATGAAAACCCTAACCCTAAACACCCTATGAGCAGCCGATCGGACTCAAGACCCCCCCCCCCTGCTCGAAAATCTTCTGTGCAGCCGTGTTTCAACGGTAAAAACTTCAATTCAGGGTCGGTTTTATGATTCCCCATGTCTTTTACATCTTAGTTGATTATATTAACGCGCTTATTGGTCGTTAAGGTTGAGTTTTGATGATAACAGTTTGCTGACAAATTCGTATACGTTTATTGTAGGGTCTGTAACGCGATGATAATCCATTGTTTTTGATTGACTCTTGATTCCATGATGTTCTACTTTGATTCTAGTTTCCAGAAATGTATAATACGTAATTTTTGGACGAGATTTGAATGGTTTTTATGAATTTATAAAATCGAGTGTCAAAGCTGATGCGGGATGACGGATTTTGGTCTGTCTTCCCGACGTCATAATCCTTTTTCGACACGTCCAAATTGTTTGGTTCAACTTCTGGAAGTTAGTATTTTGAGTTAGGAACCAAACCCAATTGGAATCATTTAATTTGGCTGGGTAATGATTTTTATAAAAATAAAACCATTTTGTTGCGCACTGAAATAGCTGCACATACCTTTTGTGTTGGAGGAATTTTTATGAATTTTTTGTCCACTAGAAAAATATAATAAAAATATTTTTATAAACCTAAGACATTTACTAAAGTCTGGTAAAAATTTAATAAGAATTTATTTCAAAGGTTATCCGATATAATTAAATCCATCTTCGCATGCTAAAATCTGCACGTTTTACTTGTTATTGATCGATAAGTTCGTTTTAGGCTTAACCGGTGGATGTTCTATTGTGTTCTTGTCGGGGTTGTTTGAAATGAGTTTTTGCACCACAATCTTCCTAGGTATGTCCCGTATATCATACTTAAAGATCATGTTCATAGGCGTTCGTTAAGTTGATCAACTAGTTGTAGTTTGATTGTTATGTTCGGTTGTCTAGAATTGTAGTTTGACACGTTTAACGCGAGGGTTGAAGTGATTAACGACCAATTCAGGTCAGGGACACTTGGTTTGATGTACGGGCTATTCAAAATTCATTTTTATAAGTTATGGGGCTGAATTGGTTGTCGGTTACTCCAACGGGTCGGTACAACGCGCATTTGTGTTTATTGAATAGTTGGTGCGTTGTACTTGCGGGTTACCGACCCATTTGACTCGTGTGGTGTCGTGTGGACTTGTTGGCTGTGATTTTATCATAATGGGTCCACACGGGGCTGAGTTGGATGTTAACGGCCTAAACGAATCCTAAACGCGCGTGTTAGTGTCACCTAGTGCTCCCGGGGGCAAATTGGGAATTCTTTATTCCCGGGAGTACCTAAGGGTCATTTTGGTGAATGTGAGACCTTGGGGGCTGTTGTGATTAAGTTTGATGAGGTCGAGGGTTTAGGTAACTCTAACCATGTTAGAACGTCTCGTAGGATAAACAAGTCATCTTGATGTCATTAGTATTGATTGAATGTAAACCGACAAGTGTTTGAGTTTTGGGATTTCTTAGGGATTCTCTAGCTCGTGGTAAATCCGCGTGTTGTGTCAGGTGAGTTCATGATGCCCCTTTTAACTCTTTTTAAGTTTTGGGCTAGCATGCACACCTAAGCGATTTTGCTTGATGAAATGTTTTAAACTATTTTGCCTAGGCTTGCGAGTATTGGTAGGCCTTGGGATGTTATAGAATGTGTGTATGTATATATATTATTGTATGGCCAATATTTGGCGAATGTTTCAGTCGTCATCGACTACGGAATGTTACGTATGCCTACTTCGTGTTTGCATGCGTTGAATGGAATGTTACGTGTTGGGGTTGTATGTTTTCTCGGGCCTGAATGTTATTATTGAATGTTATATATATATATATATATATATATAGGAATGCACGTATAGAGATGTTCATACGTAAGGATAATTATTTATTAAATGTGATGACCTAACTGATGTATTTCCGTTTACAGTTTTAAAACCGTTGGAATGATTATTTAGACTTTTGTTACTTATTTAAAACTTAAACTCACTCAGCTTAAGCTGACTTTGTGTGCATGTTAGTGTGAGTTTCAGGTTAGGAAGAGGATGCCTTATCGCTTGGACGTGCACGAGGCTACTTGGACGGTGAAGGGCATACGGGATTTGAAGACTTTATTATTAAATATTTCCTTTTAAAAATTTTTATTAAAGATAAATAAGTTGGTTTTGGGTATAATTCCCGGGTTTTGGGAACTTATTTTATTATTTACGTTTTCTGCTGAATTTTACTCTGAAATTGGTTGCTTAATGGAACGATTGATTTTTTTTTAGTTTAAATATTTTATAAGTGTTTTGCATGATTACCAACTGTGGGGTTCCTGGGGTTCGGGGCCTTACAATTTTGTTTGGATTATTTTGTTATTCATAATCCCAATGTCTTACTAATTTAAGATCAAGATTTTAATTCGATCTTGAAATTTCGATTATTTTATTTCTAATGCTATTTAAGATTAATATTTTAATTCGATCTTGGAATTTTGATTATTTTATTTCCAATGTCTTACCAATTTAAGATCAAGATTTTAATTTGATCTTGAAATTTTGATTATTTTATTTCTAATGCTATTTAAGATCAATATTTCAATTCGATCTTGGAATTTTGATTATTTTATTTCCAATGACTTACCAATTTAAGATCAAGATTTTAATTCGATCTTGAAATTTTGATTATTTGATTTTATAATGTTATTTAAGATCAATATTTTAATTCGACCTTAGAATTTCGATCATTTTATTTTCAATGTTTTACCAATTTGAGGTCAATGTTTTACTTTAATCTCGAAGTTGCAATTAATTATTAATGCGGCCCTTATTCACGTTAATATTTTCATTTGTTATCTAGTCATTATTGACTCCAAGAACTTACTTGATTCTTTAATTAAATTTTCGTTATTATCCTCGAACCTAATGCTTATCGACTTACGTGTTTATATTTCAATGCAACATTTACTTACTCTGTTACTTTCAATCCCAATGTTTCGTTTAGCATGTTGATATTCATGACCTTAAAGTTGTCATCCAATATTTGTCACTTTAAAAATGTCACTCATTTCGTTGTAATTTTAATAACATTGTTTACAAAACTGTTATGGTTTCATTCATTTAAACATAATGTTCTCACTAATCCTTGACCTCAAGGATTTATATACGTTACTCAGTTTTAATCCTTGTAACTTATTGTCTTGATTTCAAAAGTTTTCATTTTATTGTTTATATCGTTAAACTCACACAATGGGACGGATTATGTGGACCATCCGACAATAAAGGTAACTATGGGTCGACATGTAATTATCCAAGTCCTCGCATGGAAGACATAATAAGTCCGGTTGCATGCAATAACTCAAAACCTGGAATGATTTTGAAAGACGGGGCAAATGAAGTATGACAAGGGCATGGTAGATACACCGCTGGTACATTCTATATATAAATGTCCCTGTCATATTTCCCATTTGTGGCATCTTTCGGGTCATTCAAAGATCGACGTTATTGTTTTTATTTAAATATGCATATAAAAATCATTAAAACTTTTAAACAACTCCTCACATGAGTTGTTTTCTTTCAAAATTTTATTTTTATTTCAATTTCGGGATGAAATTTCTAAAAGTTGTGAATCCTGTAACATTCGTTACTTTTCAAACCCGAAAACCTGACCGGTTTCGAGTTTTCGGATCTTTATTTTCAAGTATATATGTGTGTGTGTGTGTGTGTGTGTGTGTGTGTGTTTGTGTGTGTATATTTTACATTCACGAGATTTGTTTCACGTTCGTCAATGTTTTTCGACTCGGTTTATCGTTCAAAGTATTTATGCTCATCGACATTTAATGTTCAATGTTCGTTGTTATTTGATTGTTTATGAAATCCTGAGTCTTATCGATAACCTAGCTAAAACGCATAAATATTCCAAAACTGAAAACCATATAATTTAAATTATAAAGTCCAAGGCTAGAAATGAAACTTTAACTATTAATTTGCAACTTAAAAGATTCTAAAACTTTAGGGTTTAAAGTGTAATTATTATTTAAATTTACCCAACCCCATCCCCCACTATAAGACCCCGAATCCCGGGAATTCTACAGTCGGTAATCATATCCAAAAATACTCAAAAAAATTAAAGTCAAACAATTTCACCTTATTAAAATCGTTTCAGAGTAGTAAACAACGGAAAATCACAAGTACTAAAACCAAGTTCCCAAAACCATAATTTAAATGTTTAAAGTAATAAATGAAAAGAAAACAATTGCGTATTAATCTCCGACTAGTTATGCCTTCAACCATCCAAGTAGTCTCGAGCACGTCCAAATGGTAGGCCTCCTCCTCTAAACATGAAACTCATTCACTAACATACACACAAAGTCAGCTTGAGCTGAGTGAGTTCAAGTTTTAATAATAGACATTTAAATAAATCATTCCAAGGGTTTAAATATAAAAACGGGATTATAAAACATTCCAAGAGTCTAAAATATAATACGGGATACAAACAGTTAGGCCATCATCAACACAAAGTATTCGTACTTAGACATCTATATACATCCATATATTTATATCCCTATAAATACCACCCAAATAACAACATCAGGGTCGAGCACATGTACAACCCAAACACGTAACATCCCTATATATATAACAATATATATATATATATATATATATATATATATATATATATATATATATAACATCCACGTATAACATTCAGGGTCAAGCACACGTACAACCCAAACACGTAACATCCGATGATGATCATGCCACACGAGCCTCCCCCTTCACGGGCTTTTCAGGGCTCGCCAGAGGATTTAAGAACCTGAGTTGTATAGTTTGGCCCGGCCAAGATCACCATCCATCCGTATGCAAACACAAAGTAGGCATACACAACATTCCGTAGTCGATAACGACTGCAACATTCGCCAAATATTGGCCATACAATAATATATATGTAAGACCCCGAATCCCGGGAATCCTACAGTTGGTAATCCTACAGTTGGTAATTTATATAAAATAAATTATATATAATTCACCAAGTAATACAATCATCGTCGAACACACGTACACGGGCCTCTCCACCACGAGTCAAGACTCGAGTAATATATTTGACCCGGACGCGGTAAGACCTAAGCATGTGACACGAGCCTCTCTACCACGAGTCAAACCCGAGTAATATATTTGACTCGGTCACAGCTTATACATCCGAGCACGAGATACGGGCCTCTCCACCACGGGTACAACCCGAAATATATTTGACCCGATCCCGGCTCACACATCCAAGCACGTGATACGGGCCTCTTCACCACGGGTACAACCCGAGTAATATATTTGACCCGATCACGGCTCAACATCCAACGGGCCTTTTCACCACGAGATTTTAAAACCCGAGTAATATATTTGACCCGCCAAAATGATGATCACGTCACACGGGCCTCTTCACCATGGGTACAACCCGAGTAATATATTTGACCCGGCCGTGAATCACCATGCACACACACAACAATAAGCCTACATACATCATTCTTAGTCACGAGAAACTAAATATCATTACACAATCGTAGGCTATAAGGTACACATCCTCATACGTACATACGTACATACATATATACATACGTATATATATTCCTACATAAATATATATATATATCATCCCATACGGGAACTAAGTAGATAGGTCTACTCATATTCAATTACTACCAAGTCTGCTAACGTCCTAGAGTCTAGACCATCAATAGTGTATGTAACCTTAAGGACACAAGACCATGAACGAGTCTAAAATATCCTAAGGCATATTAAATAATTCAAATATAGCTTTCAAAATGCACCATCACGAGTGAGACCATGTAAAACTATTCAAATCATTGTAACGAGTAAAATCGTTTAAAATTGTATTTCGGTGTGTATGCTAGCCCAAAACGTAAAAGAGTAAAAAGGGCATCATGAACTCACCTGAATCAACCGAACACCTGCAATGAGCTAGGAAATCCCTAAGTGCACACTCACAAGTAAGGGCCTGTAAATTATACACAACGCGTTACTAATCTAGACCGCAAGGACACACTTGCCTAATGGGCCGCCCAAGCCCAACACTATGGCCCAAGGCCCAAAAACTTGGCCCAAGGCCCAACACTTTCGCCCGAGGCCCAACAACTTGGCCCGAGGCCCAACCACTTGGCCCGAGGCCCAACCACTTGGCGCATGGCCCAACACTTGGCCCGAGGCCCAACCACTTGGCCTAAGACCCAAAACTTGGCCCAAGGCCCAACCACTTGGCCCAAGGCCCAACACTTGGCCCGAGGCCCCTAAAACCTTTCAACTAACCAAAACCACCGATTAAGCCTAAAACGAACTTATTGATCAATACGAATATAACATGCAGATTTTAGCATGCAAAGATGTATTTTATTACATAGGAAAAACATGGAATTAAATTATTAAATTTTTACCAGTCTTACATAAATATCTTAAGTTTATAAAAATATTTTTATTATATTTTTCTAGTGGACACAAAAATCATAAAAATTCTTCTAACACAGAAAGGTATGTGCAGCTATTTCAGCTGCGCAACAAAATAGTTTTATTTTTATAAAATTCATTACCCAGCCAAATTAAACGATTCCAATTGGGTTTGGTTCCTAACTCAAAATATTAACTTCCAGAAGTGGAACCAACCAATTTAGACTTGTTGAAAAAAGGTTATGATGTCGGGAAGACGGACCAGAATCCGTCGTCCCGCATCAGGTTTGACACTCGATTTTATAAAATCATAAAAACCATTCAAATCTCGTCCAAAAATTACGTATTATACCTTTCTGGAAACTAGAGTCAAAGTAGAACATCATGGAATCAAGAATTGATCAAAAACAATGGATTAACATTGCGTTACAGATCCTACAATGAACGTATACTAATCTGTCAGCAAGCTGTTATCATCAAAACTCAATCTTAACGACCAATAAACGCGTTAATATGATCAATTAAGGTGTAAAAGACATGGGGAATCATAAAACCGACCTTGAATTGAAGTTTTCACGGCTGAAACTTGGCTTGGCAGAAGAAAAACGAGCAGGGGTCCGACGGCTGCAAATAGGTTTAGGGTTTGAGTTTTCTTTTGTTTTATGTTATAAAATTGTTACATCCAAGTCCCTCCAAATTGAAGTATGTAGCAACTTGGGTGGAAAGTTAAGTGAGAACGTTTACGAGGTTTGCAAGGAGCTCCCGGGAGAATGCCGGGTCAAGCCCGAAAGGTGTACATAACACTACAAGATTAAACCTTTTGTCGGAAATTAACGGGCGTTACAATATATACATACACACATTCTATAACATTCCAAGGCCTACCAATACTAGCAAGCCTATGCAAAATAGTTTAAAACATTTCATCAAGCAAAATCGCTTAGGTGTGCATGCTAGCCCAAAACATAAAAAGAGTTAAACGGGGCATCAATAACTCACCTGACACAAGACGCGGATTCACCACGAGCTAGAGAACCCCTAAGAAATCCGAAAACTCAAACACCTGTCGGTTTACATTCAATAAATACTAATGACATCAAGATGACTCGTTTATCCTACGAGACGTTCTAACATGGTTCGAGTTACCTAAACCCTCGACCTCATCAAACTTAATCACAACAGACCGTGAAGTCTCACATTCACCAAAACGACCCTTAGGTACTCCCGGGAATAAAGAATTCCCAATTTGCCCCCGGGAGCACAAGGTGACACTAACACGCGCGTTTAGGAGTCGATTAGGCCGCTAACATCCAACTCAACCCCGTGTGGAGCCATTATGATAAAATCACAGCCAAAAAGTCCACACGATGCCACACGAGTCAAATGGGTCGGTAACCCGCAACTACAACGCACCAACCATTCAATAAACACAATTGCGCGTTGTACCGACCCGTTGGAGTAACCGACAACCAATTCAGGCCCATAACTTATAAAAATTAATTTTGAACAGCCCGTACATCAAACCAAGTGTCCCCGAGCTGAATTGGTCGTTAATTACTTCAACCCTCGCGTTAAACGCGCCAAACTACAATTCTAGACAACCGAACATAACAATCAAACTACAATTAGTTGATCAACTTAACGAACACCTATGAACATGATTTTAAAGTACGATATACGGGACATACCTAGGAAGATTGTGGTGCAAAAACTCACTTCAAACAGCCCTGACAAGAACACAATAGAACATCCACCGGTTAAGCCTAAAACGAACTTATCGGTCAATAACAAGTAAAACGTGCACATTTTAGCATGCGAAGATGGAATTAATTACATAGGATAACCTTTGAAATAAATTATTAAATTTTTAACAGACTTTAGTAAATGTCTTAGGTTTATAAAAACATTTTTATTATATTTTTCTTGCCGACACAAAATTCATAAAAATTCCTCCAACACAGAAAGGTATGTGCAGCTATTTCAGTGCGCAACAAAATGGTTTTATTTTTATAAAAATCATTACCCAGCCAAATTAAATGATTCCAATTGAGTTTGGTTCCTAACTCAAAATACTAACTTCCAGAAGTGGAACCAACCAATTTGGACCTGTCAAAAAAGGGTTATGACGTCGGGAAAACAGACCAGAATCCGTCATCCTGCATCAGCTTTGACACTCGATTTTACAAATTCATAAAAACCATTCAAATCTCATCCAAAAATTACGTATTATACATTTCTGGAAACTAGACTCAAAGTAGAACATCATGGAATCAAGAATCGATCAAAAAAAATGGATTATCATCGTGTTACAGACCCTATAATAAACGTATACGAATCTGTCAGCAAACTGTTAATCATCAAAACTCAACCTTAACGACCAATAAGCGCGTTAATATGATCAATTAAGGTGTAAAAGACATGGGAATCATAAAACCGACCTTGAATTGAAGTTTTTACGGTTGAAACACGGATGGACAGAAGATTTTCGAGCAGGGGGGGGGGTCTTGAGTCCGATCGGCTGCCCTATGGTTAGGAGTTAGGGTTTTTTTATTTTAATATTATGATATAAAATAAATTACACTCTAGTCCCTCCAGTATGAAGTGTGTAGCAACTTGGGTGGAAAGTTACATAATTTTAAAGTACAGGGATGACGTAAAGTCTCCCTAGAAACGTCGGTTAAATCCCGAGAATAATACATACTTTACAGGCTTTACTCTTTGAACCGGAATTAACGGGCGTTACACCCACCCCCACGTTTGACCTCCGGCCACCGGAATCCGCCGCCGGAGGTGGCCGCCACCGCCGTAAACGCGATTTAACCCAATTAATTTATATAATAATGTTTTGCCGTCGATATTGAACAATAACCAACAAGTTAATTGCGTTTATTCGCCGTAAATAAACCCGTAATCGTCGCCGGAAATCACGGAATCACCATTAACCAAATTGACGCGTACACGCTCCACCAACAAGTATAAATAGAAGCATAACCTCAAGCTAAACTCGCTCATTCCTCTTTATCCCCTTCTAATACAAGGATTTTCTGTAATTGGGAGACTTCTCTATTTTATTTTCCGGCAACCGGGTTTCGATCAAAACAACAAATTATAAGGTAGTTGATATATGTATGTTAATGTCGTTACATTAATAAACAATAACACTAAACTTAATTGAGCAAACATGGAACAGAATCATTAATTGAAATTAGGGTTATTAAAGATGAAGAAGATGATATTGATATATTATATATAAATATATATATATATATATAAATTTTTTCATGTGTAAAACGATAAGAACTCAGCTCAACTGGTTAACACGTTAGTATAATATCGATCAGACCCGGGTTCGAAACCCGGGTCACGTGTCCTTTTCTTTTTAATATATAAAATATTTATATTGCTATTATTAAATAAAAGCCTTTCAAACCTGTTAATATACATACATACACACACATATATATATTTATATATACAAATATATATATATACAAATATATATATATATATATATAACCATATATATATTTGTATATATATATATACAAATATATATATATATATATATATACAAATATATATATATATATATATATATATAAAACCATGCTCCAAGCAGATGTCTTTTCTAGAACAGATGGTTAATACACAAATCTTATACCACCAAGACCCGAGTTCGAAACCCGAGTTAGTCAAATATTTTTTTTATACTTTTTCAGTTTATTTATACTAATTTATTAAATCATTTTAATCAATTAAAAATCAAAATAAATTTATAAAAACTTTTTTTTAAATTAAATAGAAATTATGTAAATTAACTATAAAATATATCTCACCATTTCACACTTAAAAACCGAGTTTCTCGTTTTCGTAAACCATAACTAAAAAAATCGTTTATTAATTGTAACGTAAACTTTAATTTACTAAAAATCGTTTCGTTAATGCAATAATTATATTTACGACTTATAAACAATAGTTCAAGTATTTCGAACATGTAAACTTCATATTCCCGCCATTAGAATACTTAAATCATATTAATAAATGAATTGTCGTTAAAACATAAATAACAATATTAAAATCAAGAATATAAAATGATATAAAATATTCCTTATAAGTTATACAATAAAGCAATCCCGTACGATTATCGAATAAGTCTCGTTTTACTCAATTTAGTTAGTGCGGACCGCTTGTTTCGGCTTTTGTGACGCGTTCGGTTGTTTGCCATTTTTCAACGCTTTCGAGTTCTCCTTTTTGCTTCAATACCTAAGGTGAGTTTCTCACAACCCCTTTTTAAACGTTTTCATTTTTTGGGGTGGCATATGTATCCTACAAAACTTCAAGTATTTATGATTTCGATTACAAACTACAATTCACTATATGGACTTGTGTGCTATTTGAATTAATTGCTTGAACTTTACTTGCACGTGGTGGTAGCCTCATTAAGTATGATCATACGCTCCCCTTTGCACTCCGGTCCATTTGTACCGAGTGGAAAAGGGCCTCATTATCCAAGTACGTTGGTTGTTACCAACTGGAAAGGACCTTACTTGCGCGAATACCCAAGTACGTTGGTTGATACCAACTGGAAAGGACTTTACTTGCTCGTTTATCACTTGTCCATGAATTGTATGATTTTTATGTATGTATATAAAACTGTTGGAACTCACCAGCTATGTTTATAGCTGACTTTATTTTATGCATATGTTACAAGTGTAAAGATACGAGGATTAAAGTTAGAAGACACATAGCATGCCTATAGGATATTCAAAGAACAAGTTATCATTTATTTATTTATTGTTTCAACTTGTATTATTTGATAAACTTGTGTTACATGATGATTTAAATGAAATAATGTTTTTATGATCACCTAATAGAGTCACGTGTGTTTGAGCAATCTGTACGTCACACCCAGGCGTTTCCGCTTTAGCTGGGGTGTTACATCGCCTCTTTTCGACATCCGTGTAATAAATTCAATATGTACAGCCGAGTACGATTTGAGCTTTGTCTCGTTTAAAATACTACACAAGCTCGAGCCATGCTTAGGCTCGTTTAATTTTTTCTCAAAATATATAAAAACAATTTAAAATTTTTATAAATTACTCAACAAATAGCAATCGGTCCGGGCATGAGCCGTGCCCGAACTTGAAAAAACAACTGACAATCTATAAGACCCCGAATCCCGGGAATCCTACAGTTGGTGATCATACACGAAACTTACAAAATTCTAAAACCCAAAACAATTCATTTCATTTCGAAAACCATTTCAGAGTATAATTCAGCGGAAAATCATAATTATTAAAACAAGTTCCCAAAACCCGGGAATTATGCCCAAAACCAAACTTCAATGTATTTAATAAAACTTTAAAAGAAAAGTGTTCATCATTAAAACTTCCAACTAAGTATGCCCTCCACCGTCCAAGTAGCCTCGTGCACGTCCAAGCGGAAACGCATACTCCTCCTAACCTGAAACTCACACTAACATGCACACAAAGTCAGCTTGAACTGAGTGAGTTCAAGTTTTAATAATTGACATCTAAAATAATAATAGTCATAATCATTCCAAGAGTTTTAAAAATAAAACGGGTTACAACTGTTAGGCCATCATCAATAATAAGTAATCATCATTGTACATGTATATAAACATCCTTATAATCATATATTAACATCCTTATAATTATATATAAATATCCTTGTAAGTATATATGAACATTCATATAATTATATATAAACACCCTTATAATTATATATAAACATCCTTATAATTATATACCTACATATACTTCATCCAAGTAATAACATCAAGATCGAGCACACGTACAACCCAAACACGTAACATCTCATCCAAGAATAACATCAGGATCGAGCACACGTACAACCCAAACCCGTAACATCTCATCCAACATATGCAAACACAAAGTAGGCATACGTAACATCCGTAGTCGATAACGACTACTAACATCGCCAAATATTGGCCATACAATAATACGTACATACATACATATGATAATATCATCTCAAGGCCAACCTTATACAAGTAAGCCCATCCAAATTAATTTTAAACAATTCATCAAGCAAAATCGCTTAGGTGTGCATGCTAGCCCAAAATCTTAAAAGAGTAAAAAGGGGGCATCATGAACTCACCTGACACAAGACACGTATTCTCCACGAGCTCGATAATCCCTAAGTAACCCCAAAACTCAAACACCTGTCGGTTTACATACAAACATTACAAACGACATCGAACAGACTCGTTTATCCTACGAGATGTTCCAACATGGTTCGAGTTACCTAAAACCTCGACCTCATCAAACTTAATCATAACAGCCCCCCAGGGCCTTACATTCACCAACACGACCCTTAGATACTCTCGTGAATAAAGAATTCCCAATTTACCCCCGGAAGCACTAGGTGACACTAACACGCGCGTCTAAGAGTCGTTTAGGCCATTAACATCCAACTCAGCCCTGTGTGGACCCAACATGATAAAATCGCAGCCAACAAGTCCACACAACGCTACACGAGTCAAATGGGTCGGTAACTCGCTAGTACAACGCACCAACTATTCAATAAATGCAATTGTGCGTTGTACCTACCCGTTTGAGCAACCGACAACCAATTAAGCCCCATAACTTATAAAAATGATTTTCCAACAGCCCGTACATCAAACCAAGTTCCCCCGAGCTGAATTGGTCGTTAATCACTTCGACCCTCGCATTAAACGCACAAAACTACAATTCTAGTCAACTGAACACTAACAATCAAACTACAACTAGTTGACCAATCTAACGAACACCAATGAACATAATTTTAAAGATGATATACGGGGAAATACCTAGAAAGATTGTGGTGTAAAAACTCACTTCAAACAGCCCCGACAAGAACACAATAGAACAACCACCGGTTAAGCCTAAAACGAACTTATCGATCAATAACAAGTAAAACGTGCAGATTTTAGCATGCGAAGATGCATTTAATTACATAGGATAAACTTTGAAATAAATTATTAAATTTTTACCAAACTTTAATAAATGTCTTAGGTTTATAAAACTATTTTTAATATATTTTTCTAGTGGATAAAAAAATCATAAAAATTCCTCCAACACAGAAAGGTATGTGCAGCTATTTTAGTGCACAACAAAATGGTTTTATTTTTATAAAAATCATTACCCAACCAAATTAAATGATTCCAATTGGGTTTGGTTTCTAACTCAAAATACTAACTTCCAGAAGTGGAACCAACCAATTTGGACTTGTCAAAAAAGGGTTATGACGTCGGGAATACAGACCAGAATCCGTCATCCCGCATCAGCTTTGACACTTGATCTTATAAAATCATAAAAAGCATTCAAATATCATCCAAAAATTACATATTATACCTTTCTGGAAACTAGACTTAAAGTAGAACATCATAGAAACAAGAATCGATCAAAAAAAATATATTTTTATCGATTTACAGACCGAACAATAATCAAGTACGAATCTATCAGAAATCGTTATAACCAAAACTCAACCCTAACGACCAATAAGCGTGCTAATATGATCAATTAAGGTGTAAAAGACTTGTAGGGACATAGTACGAACCTTCAATTGAAGTTTTATGATCACACCTTGGCCGCAAAAGAAAAAGAAAATTCGCAGCTCCTTGGCTGCTCTCTTGTCCGATCGGGAATAGGGAAGGGAAGGGGCTAGGGTTTTTAGTTTTATGATATAAAACAACAAGTTACACTCTAGACCTTCTAATTTGAGAGATATGGCAACATGAAAGGAAAGTTTAAATAACTTAACGTACCGGTATGACGAAAAGGTTTCCGAGAAATGTCGGTTAATCCCGAGGAATATACATACTCTACAAGCTTAAACCCTTTGAACCGAAAAATTAATGGGTGTTACACAATCCAAGCTCAAACTTTTGAAAAAGAGCTCGAAATGAGCTCTCGTAAGTTAAAACAAGCTGAGCTCAAACGTAGTAAAGCTCGAGCTCGGCTTGTTTACACAACACTAGTTGGAATTATGGGTATAAGTTATGCAATTTTCATAACTAACAATCGATGTTTACAATATTCATCATTTTGAACAATTTTATTAACTTCATAATTCCAGTAAACAAAAACATTAAAAATTATAAATTATAATTCGTATCGTTTCCGTGATGCACTTGTGTGTCCTTGAACACTGACCAGTCATTTCCAGGAATTGAGCTTGTTTTGGTGATACTAAATAACTTAAGCATCCTTTCCAAATAATTCATCATAGTTTTGTGGTTTTTTGAATCTACCATTGTCCTTGCCAGAAAAGGAGAATTGAAGCACAACTAAATAAAAGATGAATTTAAAAGGTGTTTGTGCGTTGAAAAATGGTGGTTGTGTTGAACCTTGGCATACTGCTGTGTTTCATTGTTGAACATATCTTGTAGTTTGATGTAGTATTTTTCTCTCATTACAAGAATTAGCTAACAACATTCAATATCTTTGATAAGCAAAAGATTATGAAAAATAAAAGAAAGTATATTAAATAAGCGTTATCAGCAGGCAAAACTAGGATAAATACCTTGCTCACGACATATTCGCGATACTCATGAGAAGAAGAAAATTGTTAGGGGGCTGCCAAATTAAAATCATTAAGAATTTGTTCTCACTACATAACGATTAATATCATAGGTTAATTATATCTTCTGTGTTATAACATTTATTTCTTAGTTACCTCTTAACTCGCATTGTCCATTTAAGGTCCCTAACGTCACCTGTTGTGAGGGTAACTGCTTTTGGGTTGTGGGTTGCTGCATCTGTGACAGTGAGCTTTGCATAGTATGATTAGAGAGAGTTTTGATGGCAAAAGATAGGATATTCTGGCCTGCAACACACAACACCAATTATTATAATTATCATAGAGAATGTTGGCATCTTTAATAAATTTCTGAACATTTGAAAGAATTTCAGTGCAACATCCTATAAAACAAAAGTTCACTTGCTACCTGAACCGTGCAATGGGCCTATGCTACTTTCGGGAGTCATACTGCTGCTACTAGTCATTATTTGTTGGGGACACTCAAATTGTGACCGCATAGAATCATGCAAATTAATGAAAATCATAATTCTAATAAACACAAACATTAAAAATTATAATTCGTACCGTTTCCATGATGCACTGTGTGTGTCCTTGAACACTTTGCTGCCCAAACATTTTTCCACAATCGGTAACTACACCAACAAACAATTAAGCAAACAGATAAACACTAAATTATCAACAAAAAGAAAGATGAAATTCAGTTAATGCATAGAACCTTGTTAGAAAGATGAAACTTTTAACCCAAATGTAAATTGTATACACAATAAAACACCATGTAGCAAATCATAAACAAATAATATGTTTCTACAAGCTAGCATAAACACCCAACAGTACAACACTGTTTAACAACATTAACCCTTAACAGAGATCAACAATTAACAGTATACCAAAGTAATTAACAACATTTAACCCTAATCAGATTTCAAACATAAAGAAGTAAATCGGCGGTGGTGATGGCGTATGTACGGGAGTCTAGATGAGGGATGAGAAAAATACTATAGATGGAGATGTCTATGAGAGATTGTCTAATGAGGGAATTAGGGAGAGAGGAATAATTTCATGTGGGATTGCACGATGACAAACAAACATGACACGCATTGGTTATTTTTTAAAATTATGACACAAATGACATATAAAAATAAATGTTTTAAATTCTATAGTTTTCAAAAATTATGGGGAAAATTCTGAAAATAATCCATTTTTAAAAAGAGAATATGAAAACAATCCTTAAAATTTTCAACTTCCCAAAACCATCCACCCAAATCCATCGGCGCCAATGCATTTGGATTCCTGCCGATGGTTTTTATCTACTAATAAGAGAGAGACATGTGTAAAGTATCTTACCTAACCCGATAGTTTTGTTATCAAATCTATCTAACCCGATTCTTTTGTACTGAAAATCATCTCCACCAAAACCATGTTTTACAATGATATTTACTTGGCCCATGAGATTTCAAAAAAAGTTGAGTTTTGTGTTTTTGAAATTCATTTTCTCAGATGAATTTCAAGTGAATTTAGTCTTTTAACATAAAACCAATTTCATCTTCATCTTCAGACCACGAACATAAAACCCTCTTTCTGGCTACCGGTACCACCACCGTCACTCCACCCGCCGGCAAAAACCTACCTCAAAAACCACCACCATTCCACCTGCTGGCAAAAACCACCACCACCACTCCACACATCGGCAAAAACCCACCACCACCACTCCACTGCCAGCAAAAAACCACCACCACCATTCCATCACCCACCCGCTGGCAAAAACCCACCACCAACACTCCACCCGCATCCAGCGGTGAAGTGGTGGTGGTGGTGGGTTTTTGCTGGCAGGTGGAGTGGTGGTGGTTTTTGAGGTGGGTTTTTGTAACGCCCAAAAATTTCGTTAATCGGCTCGATCGTTTATAAATGTTTGTTTAAAATCTGGGATTTCCTCTTTCTAATTTGGGAACCTTGTAATATGTTTTAAAAGTCCATTTATCCTCCTTCTTGCCCTAGACATCACCTTTTATAACTTAAAGAATTAGATTAATATGTAGCACTCGCTAATTTTCGTTTAACGGCATGCACGTTGTAGAGTTTGTATGTTAGTCGGGTTTTAATATTTAAAGGTTGAGGGGTCTCTTGTGGCTATTCTAATAGTTCATTTATTAACCTTTGGAAACAACATGTCGCATTTTGCAAGTTGGAGGGCCTAAATGTAAATATTTTATGTCATAAACCCTAACTTTCTTCTTCTTTCTCCTGGTCCGATCGTAAGTCTCCATCCAGCCATCTCCTTGGTTTTTGTGCAGCTCCAGCCAAGTTCCAGCCATTCCTCATCTAATTCAAGGTCGGTCCTACCCTAATACAAGTTTTTTTTTTTCACCATTAAACCCTTTATTGAACCATAGAGATGTCATAAACATGCTAGGGTTTGAGTTTTGATTAAAGCAATTGCTGACAGATTCGTACTCGTTTATTGTTTGGTCTGTAACTCGAGGAAATTTATTATTTTTGATCGATTCTTGTTTCTATGATGTTCTACGTTGAGTCTAGTTTCCAGAAAGGCATAATATGTAATTTTTGGATGAGATTTGAATGGTTTTTATGATTTTATACAAACGGGTGTCAAAGCTGATGTGGGGTGATGGATTCTGGTCTGTCTTCCCCGCATTATAACTCTTTTTTGACAAGTCCAAATTGGTTGATTCCATTTCTGAAAGTTCACATTTTGAGTTAAGATTACAACCCAATTGGAATTGCTTAATTTGGTTTCATAATGATTTTTAGACAATTAAAACACTTTTGCTGCGCACTGAAGTAGCTGCACGCACCTTTCTGTGTTGGAGGAATTTTTATGATTTTTTTTGCATTTTAAAAGATAAAAAAAATAATTTTAAAAGCCTAAGACATTTATTAAACTCTGGTAAAAATTTCATAATTTATTTCCATGGTTTTCCTATGTAATTAAATGCATCTTCGCATGATAAAATCTGCATGTTATACTCGTTATTGATCGATAAGTTCGTTTTAGGCTTAACCGGTGGATGTTCAATTGTGTTCTTGTCGGGGCTGTTTGAAGTGAGGTTTTGCTCTGTCATCTTCCTATGTATGTCATATGTGTTATACCTTAGTATCGTGGGCTATGAAGCTCGTTTGATTGATCAATTGTCAATAGATTGAAAAACTAGGATTTCGTTTGTCTAGTTTGTTGATTGTTGCGTTTAGCGCGTTGTTTGAGGGAATTAACAACCAATTCAGATTTTGTAGCCTCGGTATGTTATATGGGCTTTGAAAAACTTAATTTTTATGTTAATGGGCCTGAATTGGTTGTCGGTTACTCAAACTGGTCGGTACAACGCAAATTCGCGTTTATTGGTAGTTTGTGCGTTGTGCTTGTGAGTTACCGACCCATCCAACTCGTGTAGTATCGTGTGGGCTAGTAGGCTATAAATTTATCAAATTGGATCCACACGAGGCTGAGTTGGATGTTAATTGCCTAAACAACTCTTAAACGCGCGTGTTAGTTTCACCTAGTGCTTCCGGGGGTAATTTGGGAATTCTTAATTCCCGGGAGTATCTATGGGTCGTGTCGAAAAATGTATGGCCCCGGGGGGCTGTTATGATTGAGTTTGATGAGTTCGAGGTATTAGGTAACTCGAACCATGTTAGAACGTCCCGTAGGATAACGAGTCCTTTCGGTGTCGTTAGTAATGATTGTATGTAAACCGATAGGCGTTTGAGTTGTGGGGATACTTAGGGGTTCTCTAGCTCGTGGTGAATTCGTGCCTTGTGTTAGGTGAGTTCATGATGCTCCTTTTCACTCTTTTCAAGTTTTGGGCTAGCATACACACTTAAGCGATTTTGCTTGATGAACAGTTTAAATTATTTTACGTGGGCTTACTTGTATAGAGTAGCCTTGGGATGATATTATTGTATGTTTGGATGTATGTTTATACATGTATTATTGTATGGCCAATAATTGGCGATGTTAATTAGTCGTTATCGACTAAGGATGTTTACGTATGCCTACTTTGTGTTTGCATACATTGGATGAGATTTTACGTGTTTGGGTTGTACGTATGCTCGACCCTGATGTTATTGTTTGGATGATATTTATAGGGATATAAATATATAGAAGTATATATATGTATAAGGATGTATACTTATTGTTGATGATGGCCTAACTGTTCGTATCCCGTGTTTATTCGTGATTGTGCATTTAGAAAGCTATGTTTGAATTATATTCTATGCCTTATGATATTTTAAATGTGTTGTTGTCGTATATTCCTTAAGGTTATACATATTACTTGTGGTCTAGGCTCGAGGTTGCTATTAGGCTTAGTATTAATTCCTAGATTACCCATTATTTATGGATTGAATATGATGATATGGTTTGGTTGAATGTTTGAATTAGATGTTTGTAAGTGTGTATGTGAATGTGTATGTGTTGGTAAACTGTGACTGGGTCAAATATATTACTCAGGGAAGACCTGAGGTGAGGACGCCGTGTTGCATGTTTATGTCCTGGCTGGTAAAATATATTACTTGGGGATGACCCGGGGTGAGGAGGCCCGCCGTTCTGTTAAACCGTGATCGGGTCAAATATATTACTTGGGGAAGACCCGGGGAGAGGAGGCCCGTATCACGTGTTTAGGTATGTTAAACCGTGACCGAGTCAAATATATTACTTGGGGATGACCCGGGGTGAGGAGGCTCGCGTTGCGTGATTTTTGGTTTTGTTAAACCACGATCGGGTCAAATATATTACTTGGGGAAGACCTAGGGTGAGGAGGCCCGTGTTGCGTGTTTGATCAAGAAGAGATATTTATTATTTTATTTATTTATGATTTAATCAAGAAGAGTTATTTATTATTTTATTGACTTATGATTTGACCAAGGAAAGTTATATATCTATTTACTTATGATTTTCTCCTACATTTTATACCTATGGAATTAAATTGTTTAATGAATGTTACTTATTGAAAACTTGAACTTACTCAGCTCAAGCTGACTTTGTGTGTATGTTACATTGACTTTCAGGTTGAGGATTGGAGATTACCGCTTAGACGTGCTAGAGACTACTCGAAAGGTTGAAGGCATTTCTAGTTGGGGACTTCCAACAAGATAATTATTTTATTTTATAGTTTTGGAAATTTCAAAAACTTAATGTTTCCTACTAATTATGGATTGGTACTTTTCCCGGTTTGGGAATTGTGGTATTCGTTATTCCGCTGTCCCTTTAACTCTGAAACGGTTTTTAATAAACTAAACTTGTTTTTGACTTTAATGTTTGTGACTAAATTCGTGACGCTTATCAAATTCCGTTGTTTATTTACTCTGAAATTGTTTTAAATAAAACGAAATGCATCGGTTTTAAATTATTGTGAAATTTTGAATGTGATTACCAACTGTAGGATTCCTGGGATTCGGGGTCTTACAGTTTTTGTCGGCGTTGGAGTGAAGGTGGTGGTGCTGGTGGCCGGAAAGTGGGTTTTATATTTATGGCCGGAAGATGAAGATGAAGAAGATGAAGATTGTTATGGGTTTATGTCAAAAGACTAAATTCGCTTGAAATTCATCTGAGAAGATGAATTTCAAAAACCACAAAATTCAACTTTTTTTGAAATCTCATGTAAGAGATGAAAGCAAGATCAAAATTTACGTAGGAGATGGTTTTAGATGAGACGATTTTCAAACGAAAACAATCTGCTCCGATTGATTTGAAGGTAAAAGTCACGTGGTAGGTAGGGTAAGATACACTACTCAGAATTTTATTGGCCGGCGAAATCCATCTTTTGGAATACCAATGCCACGAATCCAATAGATTTCCTTAGATTGTTTTGGAAAGTTGATAATTTCTAGGACTATTTTCATACTCTCTCTCTCTAAAAATGGATTATTTTCAGAATTTTCTCAAAATTATGACATCATTTTAATGACTCGTACAATTGCGCGTCATAAATCGATGCGTGCCATTGTGCGCATGTTAAGGAAGGCCTTTTTTCTAGTAGTGAAAACTTCTTTTGAAAAGCCATAAGTAAATAAGCTCTTTTGCCGAAAGCAATTTTAGAGTTAAATAAGCTTAGACAAACACTCTCTAAGAATTGAAGCAATTTGATAGCTTGATGGGGGTGGGGACCGACCAGAGTGCCACACCTCATCTTTTTTTAAGCAATTATATAGATAGATTATTAAAATTTAGGGTTCAACTTAGACTAGCCAACAAGTCGAGCCAAGATCTAGCCAACAAGGCTGGAGCTTGGCTCGTTTAGAAATCTAGCCAAATCGGCTCGTTAAAATTCGAGCATTTTTTAACCCTAATTTAGACCAAGCGGTTAACAATTTCTGACATAGTTTGAATGGTTTTTAGATTTTACCTATTCAAGTATACAATCTGAAAATGCTATGACCAATCAACATGTTATATGATGAGTGAATAACACCAAATTATCCTGACAATTAAAATAATCAAAACAAGTAAATAAGGCATACTCATTAAAATTTTGAACATGTCAAATAAGTAACTAAAACTTTTCGGCTACAAAATTTTGTTTCATTTGTTTGGTGTATGTTCTCTTTGATTGTCAAACCAATCTGAGATTGTATATGTGACTTTTAGTTACATCAGCATCAACAAAATTTATGGATATAAGTCCATATAATTACTAAAACCAAAAATTGGAAAATGATAATTTTAAAAGTCATAGTTGATTTTGATAAATGTAAAGAATCACATTGTGAGGAAAACAAGAGAAGATAAAATAAAATAAAAGTGCTTACATCGTACTGAAAAAGAGATTTCGTCTTTGTATCGGGATGTGATGGATGGGAGATACAATGGCGCAGCGGCGATTAAGTTATTATAGTATGGTTGGATTTAAATTCGTTTAAATGTGTGTACGGGGATTACCCTAATTCTAGTTGAATAAACACCTTGAGCATTTTAAAAGCTTTCTATTATAACCCGTCTAGTATAGAAAATAACATTTTGATACGTCGTAACACAAATTATGTTTTAATTCATTTTAATAATCTCATATCTCAAAATCTAACTATCTTATCCTTTGTTAATTTCATGTTCACCTACTAAATTTCGTAATATTTAGTATACCCATTTTTATTTTGTAGGGGTATGATACTAAAACCCGGTTCTACGACCCTAAATCTATTATGTTTGGCTTATTTCATTACATGGACTAATACGATGTTATTGGGCCTAGGGGTTTTGTGGAGGTAACCCTAACTGGGCTAGGCCCATTAGGGTACCATGATGGTGGCCATGAGACTCTATATAAGGAGGTCTCCACCTCCTTATCATAGGTCATGCTCAGTAAGAGCCACCACCACTTTTTGTGTCTATGAACAAGAGATCCTCCGGATATCTTAGCAGTCGCCTCCACAACCCCGAAACCATCGCAGGTCTCACAGTTGCAGGTCACGGCATTGCAGGTCTCAGGCGCAGCCGAGGAAGAAGAAGATCAAGACGTGGTTCGTTCATCTCGAAAATCCGTGGAAGCATCGTCATGGATCAGGTTAGATACGTTTCGAGTTTCGACATTGGCGCCATCCGTGGGACCGCAACGAACTGCCCTTCGATCTTCATCTCGGCTGTCAGATCTCTCCCAAGAAAAACGCAGATCTGGAAGTTTACAGAAAAAGGCTTCAAAGCTTGTTCTATTTAAAGCTCAAGAAGATCCATAGATCTAAAAAGAGGCTTCCAGATCTGGGCAAGAAGGAAAATCTGTGAATCTGTGATTCAGGATCTCCGAATATGTGATGGTTTTAAATCTGCTCCGAATCTTCAGATCTGTCCAGATCTGATTTACAGATCTAGGTCTAGATTACAGACCTGGATTTTAGGTCTAAAGTTGCAGATCGGACTCTTAAATTGCAGATCCAGAAGTTACTAGACTTCCGCCGCCATGTACGCACGCCCGGGGGTTCTCACCCCTCTATCGTCGTGCATGCGCGCATCAGGCTACGCGCCAAACTTCAAGGTTGGGAATCCTCCTAATATCCCATATGGCTACGCGCCAAGGTTGGGAATCCTCCTAATATCCCATATGGCTACGCGGTTGGGAATCCTTCTAATATCCCATATGGCTACACGCCAAGGTTGGAAATCTTCCTAATATCCCATATGGCTACGCGCCAAGGTTGGGAATCCTCCTAATATCCCATATGGCTTCGCGCCAAACTTCAAGGTTGGGAATCCTCCTAATATCCCATATGGCTACGCGCCGAACTTCAAGGTTGGGAAACCTCCTAATATCCCATATGGCTACGCGCCAAACTTCAAGGTTGGGAATCCTCCTAATATCCCATATGGCTATGCGCCAAGGTTGGGAATCCTCCTAATATCCCGTATGGCTACGCGCCAAACTTCAGGGTTGGGAATCCTCCTAATATCCCATATGGGTACGCGCCAAACTGCAAGGTTGGGAATCCTCCTAAAGATCCCATATGGCTACACGCCAAACTTAGGGGTTGGGAATCCTCACACCATATGTTCACGTATCACATATGCTCACGCATATTACACATGCTTACGCATCACATGCTTACGCATCGCATGATCGCACATGTCACAGTCTACACGCACGCGCAAGCAACATCTGCGCGTGGCGCATAACACAAAACCAAAGTCTACGCGCACGTGCATGCAACATCTGCACATGGCGCGTGACATAAAGTAGCCCGTAAGTCGCCTCACGCGCTGGCTTTATTACACAGCTCATAAGACGCCTCGCGCGCAAGCTGTTATTATTCTTACAGCCCGTAAGTCGCCTCACGCGCAGGCCTTTATTATTCTTAGCTCGTAAGACGCCTCATGCGCAGGCTTTATTATGCTACAGCTTGTAAGACGCCTCTCGCGCGCAGGCTTTATTATTCTTAGCTCGTAAGTCGCCACTCGCGCAGGCTCTATTATTATAGCTCGTAAGACGCCTCTCGCGCGCAGGCTTTATTATTCTATAGCTCGTAAGTCGCCACTCGCGCAGGCTCTATTATTATAGCTCGTAAGACGCCTCTCGCGCGCAGGCTTTATTATTCTATAGCTCGTAAGTCGCCACTCGCGCAGGCTCTATTATTATAGCTCGTAAGACGCCTCTCGCGCGCAGGCTTTATTATTCTTAGCTCGTAAGTCGCCACTCGCGCAGGCTCTATTATTATAGCTCGTAAGACGCCTCTCGCGCGCAGGCTTTATTATTCTATAGCTCGTAAGTCGCCACTCGCGCAGGCTCTATTATTATAGCTCGTAAGACGCCTCTCGCGCGCAGGCTTTATTATTCTTAGCTCGTAAGTCGCCACTCGCGCAGGCTCTATTATTATAGCTCGTAAGACGCCTCTCGCGCGCAGGCTTTATTATTCTATAGCTCGTAAGTCGCCATTCGCGCAGGCTCTATTATTATAGCTCGTAAGTCGCCTTGCGCGCCAGCTATCGTTATTCTACAAGCTCGTAAGTCGCCTTGCGCGCCAGCTTCTTTATTCTACAAGCTCGTAAGTCGCCTTACGCGCCAGCTTCTTTATTCTACAAGCTCATAAGTCGTCTCGCACGCGCCAATTTTATTACTTTTACAGCTTGTAAGCCGCCTCACGCGCCAGCTTCATTATTCTACAAGCTCGTAAGTCGCCCCGCGCGCCAGCTTCTTTATTATTACAGATCGTAAGTCGCCTCGCGCGCCAGCTTCTTTACTATTACGGCTCGTAAGTCGCCATGCGCGCAGGCTCTCATTATTCTACAGGCTCGTAAGTCGCCGCACGCGCCAATTTTATTACTTTCACAGCTCGTAAGTCGCCTCACGCGCCAGCTCAATTATTATTCTCAAAGCTCATAAGACGCCTCTCGCGCGCAGGCTTTTATTATTCTAAGCTCGTAAGACGCCTCTCGCGCGCAGGCATTATTATTATTTTTGCTCGTAAGTCGCTTCTCGCGCCAGCTCCATTATTATTATAACTCGTAAGTCGCTTCTCGCGCCAGCTCCACTATTATTATAGCTCGTAAGTCGCCTCACGCGAGCTTCATTATTATTATAGCTTGTAAGTCACCTCGCGCGAAGGCTTTTATTACAACATGTCACCATCATGAAAAAAGCTTCTCAAAACCCAGACAATAAAGACAAGGCCAAAGAAAAGGGAAAAAACCGCCTCACACCTTATAAAGTCCAGCGCTCCACCTAGACGCTTGCGCGCCCAGGAGCAACACTGGACTTGGGGGGGCTTGTAGGGGTATGATACTAAAACCCGGTTCTACGACCCTAAATCTATTATGTTTGGCTTATTTCATTACATGGACTAATACGATGTTATTGGGCCGAGGGGTTTTGTGGAGGTAACCCTAACTGGGCTAGGCCCATTAGGGTACCATGATGGTGGCCATGAGACTCTATATAAGGAAGTCTCCACCTCCTTATCATAGGTCATGCTCAGTAAGAGCCACCACCACTTTTTGTGTCTGTGAACAAGAGATCCTCCGGATATCTTAGCAGTCGCCTCCACAACCCCGAAACCATCGCAGGTCTCACAGTTGCAGGTCACGGCATTGCAGGTCTCAGGCGCAGCCGAGGAAGAAGAAGATCAAGACGTGGTTCGTTCATCTCGAAAATCCGTGGAAGCATCGTCATGGATCAGGTTAGATACGTTTCGAGTTTCGACATATTTCATTAAGACTATTAATGTACCATCCTCTTATTCTAACCCCAACTAAGTGTAAAACAATCACACTATTTTTATTATTATTTTTTTAGAACGACGACTTTCTTATATTTAGGCTACCGTACTCTCCAAATTTGGAGAGCCCCGACGCCCCACTCTGGCAGGACTATGTTGTCTTAACCAGGCCCACGCTGGCTTTAGAGTTTGGCTTGGGCGTTCCCCCGGGAAACCATACCGCTGACTGACCCTTGTCAGCCGTTGTTCCACCACAAGAGCAGAACTCTCTGGCATCACACAAGGTGGGACGAAAACCAGGTTGGGCTCAGGATTCGAAATGACAACCAGAGCACAAGGCCTAGCTCAAATCCATCATTGTCAATATCCACCCAAATATGACACAAGTATTATTATTATTATTATTATTATTAAGCAATCATTGTTCAAATGTAAATGCTCATGGCTTTTCTTTATTTATTATTTAGTTAATTAAAATAAAGCTATGATCGAAAGCTAGATAAAAAAATATGACCTTAATTAAAACAAATTGCATGTTTATGACCGAATACATTCGTCGCTTGTTATTAAACACGGGTGTTTGTGACTTGATAAAAGTAATGACAGATATGTTTGCACATGAGAGTATGATAGTCATATTATAAATCGAGAATTGTTTTAAAAAATAAAGAAAAATGGACAAGTTAGAGTGTATAACTGATCTCCATAGATAGATTTGTTAATAGTTTAGAATTCATGTATTACATAGGTTGGTAATAATTAAAACAACAAAAAAATTGTAACAGTACAAATATTACCTCAATTTTTTATTCATATCAATTAATACAGAGTAATAAATAAGAACAAAAATCCATATATCGTTAAACTACACATTACATGAGTAACATGAATATATAATTCATGATTCTCTTAAATACCTTCTTGTATACAACATTTAGAGCATTCTCAACCTATTCCCTAAAATAATATGAGGAAAAATTTGCAAATTATAGGGCTTGGGGTGTGAGTGGTTGTGAGTGTAAATTATATGATGGAGAGAGAAACTATAGTGATTTTTTTTGTAAATTTAGGGAAATTTTGTTTGCCCCTATTTATTTTTTAATAGGAAATATCTCATAGAATAGTAACCAAGTTTTGAAAGTGTTCAAATTATGTCACTCACGCAATTTTTCCTCAAATCAGGTCACTAAATCTTCGAATCGAGTGTCACCAATGTTTTTGTGAGTCAAGAAATAAATTGAGGATAAGATGTGGGGGTTGGAATTTGTAATATATGTATTTAAATTTTAAAAAAATTAAAAAAAACGTTAATTATATTAAAATTTAAAAATAAAAAATAAAGTCCACGTCACCACTTAGCGTTAATATAAAAAAAGATAAAAAGATTTTCAGTGTGAAACAAAAAAGAAAAGGGCTAAAACAACATGTTAAAACCTTTAATTTAATAAAATATGAAAGTTAAGTGACTTAATTGGAACACTTTTTAAAGTTGAGTGACCTAATTGAAACACTTTTGAAACTTCGTTACTATTCTATGAAATTGCCCCTTTTTTAATGTTTGTTAAATTGGTTGTGAGTAGGGGAGAGAGAAAACTGTAATGATAAAGTTATAGAAAAATATTATTTTAAATGGACCGCGACTAACAGATGTTAACTCCGTTAGTGATTTGCTGACGTGGACCTTCTTCTCCGGTCGCATCACGCCGGACACCTACCGGAAATCTGCAACTTGCCTCCATTCTCCCTAATATCGTTGCACCGTCTCCCCCTTCAAAACACAACGGAAATTAGAAAATAAAGCAGATTTCATTTTCTTCCATGGCCAATCCCTATATACCAATACCAAACCCGATCTAATTTTCAAAAATTCGAAATCAGTGTTACACGATTCACAAAATAAACATAGGGCTTTTGTTAAGGGGATCAAAACGAGTCGAATGATGTATCAATTGCCTCGAATGGTGGACGATTGACGAGGGTGGACTTCGTCGGCGACGACGACAGCATGTCGGTTAGGTTTCGAATGAGGGGAGAGAGAGAGAGGGAGAGAGAATGTGTAACGATATTAGGGAGAAGGAGACGAGTTGCAGGTTTCCAGCGTGATGCGGCCAGAGAAGAAGGTCCACGTCAGCGAATCACTAACGGAGTTAACATTTGTTAGTCGTGGTCCATTTAAAATAAATACCCCTTTAGTATAGACCGCTACTAGCCAACTTTGAAGTTTGAACTATTATTTGCCAATAGGGCATAGTTGGATCATTTAAAACCAATATTCCTAAAAAATAAGATTCAAGGTTAGAACCCCAAACCTATAAGTTTAATGTACTAGTTATCGTTAGCACTATTCAATTTATGTAGGCGTATTATGTGACATGGGAATTACATTGCAATGACTTGGACTTTCAATTATTTAGATTTAATTTTTATTATAAACCATAAGGCTTGCATATAAAAATTAAGATTCAAGGTTAGAACTCCAAACCCACAAGTTAAAAGATGCACGTCTAACCAAAAAGCCAATGCATTAGTTTGATTCTCAATTTCGATCCAAACCTTTTTGACACAAGATTGTCTCTTTCCATCTTCTTCTCAGTTGGCCTATGTTTTACCCCCAATTAATCTTCCCCATTGGCTTATGATAAAAATGGAGTCCATGTAGAAAATGACAGTAACATTACTGAAGAAACACTAATCGACCCCAGGTAGATTATGGACAATCTGGGGGTTAAATAGATGTTTCCCATGAGGGGTTAGATCCGGCGAAGATGGTTCTTCTGATAACCTGCAAAACAGACACCGTGAGCTCGTCACTGAGAAGGGGGGGTACCTCCTTGTGACCACCCTCCGGCGTGAGAATCAGACTAGATTGCTCTTGAATATAAGTATATATTAAGAGAATGACTAGAGCAGATATCAGGTAATATATCAAGATATGAGATATGAGATAAGATATAAGATGATACCATTCCAATGTGTTGGAGTATTTATAGCCGAAGGTAGGTTTCCAAGCAGGTACAGCCGGCTGAATAGTATTCCCGTTCTGCCAACTGTGGGCTACGCACGTGCCATGCTGGTGGTTGGTGGGTAGGCAGCGGCTGATAGTGACCAGGCCGGCTGTGTACTATTCCTTTCCCACCAACTGCAGGCTATGCACGTGCTCCGACAGGTTGGTGAGTAGGCAGCGGCTAATAGTGACATACAGTACAAGAGCGTGCTGCTCGTCATACTGTTGTCAATGAGCTGTCGTATCTTTGGTCAGATCTTTTGTCCATACCTCGTCAGGTACAGTACAAAAGATCCTCCAGTATCGTACAGACTGGCTCATTTGGGCGGGAGTTTTCCCGGCTTTGTGCGGGAGTATTCCCGGCTTTGCTCATTCCTTCTTCAGGTGACTACTGAATTATTATGAGAGTTTAGTGCCTTGTGCATGTAGCCTTGCTGCGCGGGTAGCATTCCCTGATGGCTAGTATCCGCTACTGCGGGAACAGGCGGAGTACGTCGACCATTGGGAGGCGTTTCCTGCGGGGACAGCTTGCGTACTGCGCGTAAGGACGTCATGTCTCTGAGCATGTTGGGTCCTACGGATCCAGTTGGTCTCTGCGCAGACGTCCTTTTAAGTTAAGTCTTGCGGGTTCAACCGCGCAGACGTCCGTTAAGGAGTCTTGCGGGTTCAACTGCGCAGACGTCCCTTTTCATGGTGAGTCTTGCGGGTCCAACTGGGCTCTGCTGGGACCTACCTCTTCAAGTCCCCCCAGTCCAATGTTCTTCTCATTAATTGTTAATAAGTGAGGTGAACTTTTGGACTTAAGCAAGGGGTTTTGAAAAAGGTTTAGTTTTAAGGTTTTCCATGGGGATTCTTCCCGCGGAAGTCCTAATGTCACGTGCAGAATTTCCCACTATTCTGCTTGATCTTTGGGTATGATGCGGGTAGGTCTGTAACCTCCTCGCAAGTCAGGAGCGTTGAGTACCTCTTGTGTAGATTCTCCATGAGGTTTTGGTAGTTTTGAACATAGTGATCAATTATGTTAAACAACCAATTCCATCTTGGAGCTTCAAACAATCTAGTTCTCGACGTTCCCGCTATGCGGGGATATCATTCCCGTTTCCGCAAGCATGGCCCAGAAGATCCTTCTGTTGGGTTTCTATGGATATTTTAGACTTAGTTAATCATTTAACTAGTCATTAAAAGGCGGAAGCGTGATTATCTATAAACTTTATGTACATATATCCATATATATTTTACAAGTTCATATGTGTGTTAATCTATGAATAACCCTTTATTCTTGTTTCAAGATTACCATTAATCTTAAGATTAGAAACCCGAGACTAAGGATCAAATAATACGGAAAAACTAAACTATCAAAGCTTGTAAAACTTACATTCTTAACTCCTTAAGAGATGTAGTTGATGGTTGAAGAAGATGATGATGTTGATGCTAGACTTTCAAAGGGAAAATCCTCAAACGGAAGATATCTCGAGCCTCCAACACACACCGAGCTATGTTAGGAAGCTTGAACACGAGAAACCGAGACTCGAACCTCTTTTGTTTCTTGACTTTGGCCGAACCAAAAGCTAGAGGGAAAGAGAGAGTTGTGGTTACTTATTATATCTTGAAAGTATGTTGATCTTTATATAAATGAGATCATATCTCATTCATATCTTAAGTTAGGTTTTTTTTTTGGTCAAGTAAAAGTTACTCAACCTCCATCAAGTCCTTACCAACTTTGACCAAGTGTATGGGGTGTAAGGCATACATGTCTAAATAATATATATTTTATACCATATAAAATATATAAACATCCCATCTTTTATAAACCATTTTATAAAAGAACACATGTTTAAATAATCATTCCAATAATAATTATTTGAATAAATAAATTAACCAATTAATTTATTTAACACTTTCAAGTAATTATTCAGAAACCCGATTTCTGAATGTGTTGTGTTTTGTATTTGTTTTATAGATCATATCTCAACAAATACATAATTGGTGTGTGTCTAACTCGTTATTGGGTATGACCCGACTTGGATCAAACACGGCTAGCCACATTAACCTAATTATGTGTCTCGGGCATACGGTATTCCAACAATCTCCCACTTGCACGTGACTCATAGGAAGTTAATGCTAATGGTGAATACCGCCTAACAACAGGTCACCATCCCTAGTGTGTTTGACTAAGTGCCATTCAATAACATCATCCCCTTCAAGTCCATACTTGATATGATATAGGTAAGTCTTATCACTACATCCCTTTGTTACTAGATGTCCTGTCAAATCGAAGAGACACAGAGTGATCATTCTCTCAATGATTTAACTTAACAGGCCTTAGACATCTAAACTCTCAACACGAGGAACAAATCCCATCTTGACTGCATACACCCTTGTTGACATCTCGTATGATATCTGAGCTCTTTCTTACACGTTATCGTGTTACCGAAATAACAAAGAAGAGAGTCAAGTTATCAGACTTGATGAAAGACCAGATCCAATATGCATCTTAGGTCAAAGGACACAATGATACTCGCCTTTACTCAAGGATTACTTATGATCAGTTACACTAACTCCATGCAGTGATCCTTGAGAGCGGGTCAGTCCAATATTTGTATCCCACAAATATCTATGAACTTTGGTGGCAAACCTATGCCCTATATTCATCACATGAATATCAACCAATCCGGGTTCATAATAGTCTTACCTTCATACTTGTTCCCACAAGTATGATCGACTACGGACGTTTAGAACAACATAAGTCATTCATGGATTAAACATGCAAATATAGAACATAACTCATTGAATAATTAAAACATAATTAATTTTCATGAGATACCCATTACATTCGTTCTTATACAAACACTAAACATAGATTAAATCCACTCACTAGAATACCGAAGTCCTAATGCACAAACATGACCCTCATGCTTTGGCCTATCGAGGAGCTTCGTGAGTGGGTCCGCAATATTTTGATCGGTATGAACTTTATGAATACATATCTTTCCCTTTTCAACTTCATCCCTTATGTAGTTGAATCTGCGCTCAATGT
Source organism: Bidens hawaiensis (assembly GCF_021521415.1). Lineage (NCBI taxonomy): Eukaryota > Viridiplantae > Streptophyta > Magnoliopsida > Asterales > Asteraceae > Bidens > Bidens hawaiensis. The sequence continues at coordinate 256,874 of NW_027491564.1, forward strand.
GCCTCGTTTCTGATGAGCACGAGGCTCCTTGATCTGTGCAATAGCACCCTCATTGTCACAGAATATCTCTAGGGGCTCCTGAATGGTAGAGATAATCCCTAGATCCATGATGAACTTTTTCATCCATGCAGCCTCTTGGGCTGCCATTGAAGCGGCGATGTACTCAGATTCTGTAGTGGATAACGCGACAACATCCTGCTTCGAACTCTTCCAAGAGACAGCGCCTCCATTCAAAATGAAGACATATCCCGACTGTGACCGGGAATCAACTCGGTCATTTTGGAAACTCGCATCCACGTAACCCTTTACGACGAGTTCCTCCTCACCAGACCCATATATTAAAAACATATCCTTAGTCCTTCTAAGGTATTTTAATATATTCTTGACAGCCATCCAATGACTGTCACCTGGGTTGTGCTGGTATCTACTCGTTATGCTTAAAGCATACGAGACGTCCGGTCTAGTGCACATCATTGCATACATAATAGATCCTATTGCCGAAGCATAAAGAACATGCTTCATCCTATCCTGCTCTTCCTTAGAGCTAGGACTTTGGGATGTGCTTAACACGGTTCCTCTAGGAATAGGTACTAAACCTTTCTTAGAGTTTTCCATCCTGAACCTTTTCAGGATTTTATCAATGTATGCACTTTGATTGAGTCCGATCAATTTCCTTTGTCTATCCCTATAGACCTTTATTCCCAAGATATATGTCGCTTCTCCAAGATCCTTAATTGATAAACGACTACTTAACCACGCTTTAACGCTTTCCATACTTGGTATATCATTTCCAAATAAAAGTATATCATCGACATACAAAATAAGGAACATGACTATACTCCCACTAGCCCATTTATACACACACGCCTCATCACCGTTTTGGACGAAACCAAATGCTTTGATTTCTTCATTAAAACGATGATTCCACATCCGTGATGCTTGTTTCAACCCGTAGATTGATTTCCTTAACTTACATACTTTGTCAGGATTAGATGGATCGACAAAACCTTCAGGCTGAACCATATGGACATCTTCCTCAAGATATCCATTAAGAAAAGCGGTCTTGACATCCATCTGCCATATCTCATAATCAAAATGAGCTGCAATGGCAAATAATATCCTGATCGACTTAAGCATCGCGACCGGCGAGAAGGTTTCATCATAATCAATCCCTTGAGTTTGTGTGAAACCTTTTGCTACAAGTCGTGCTTTGTAAGTATCTAGATTTCCAAGCATATCGGTCTTCTTCTTGAAGACCCACTTACATCCAACCAGTTTGGAGTTAAGTGGACGATCAACCAATTCCCAAACTTGGTTATCGTGCATGGATTGCATCTCGGCGCTCATGGCTTCAAGCCATTTTTCACAATCAGGTTGTGACATAGCATCTTTGTAGGAGATCGGTTCATCCGAATCGACCAAGTAGCAACCATCCACGAGAAATCCATATCTCTCGGGAGGTTGACTAACCCTACTAGATCTGCGAGCAACGTGTGTATGATCAACCATTTGATCACCTTCAACATCCTCGTGTTGAAAGCTAGTATCGACCAACTGTGTATCATCCAGTGATTCTTGAACCTCTTCAAGTTCCACTCTCTTTTCACTAGGTCCTTCCATAAGGAACTTAGTTTCTAAGAAGTATCCTTTGCGTGAAACAAACACTCTTTGTTCACAAGGATCATAGAATATATATCCTATATCATCCTTTGGGTATCCTATGAAGATACACTTGATGGATCGAGCCTCAAGCTTATTTGGGGTGTCACGTTTAACATAAACTTTGCATCCCCATACCCTTAAATATGAAAGGGATGGAACCTTTCCATGCCACACTTCATAGGGTGTTCGATCCACCTTTTTGGTCGGGGCCATATTCAAAATACGAGCTGCTGTAAGTAGTGCATATCCCCAAAATGATGGTGGTAGTGAGCTTCGTGCCATCATTGATCGAACCATGTCCAACAGTGTTCGATTCCTCCTCTCGGATACTCCGTTAAGTTGAGGAGTACCAGGAGGAGTGAGCTGTGAAACAATTCCACAATCTCTAAGATGACTTTGAAAAGCATCACTTAGGTATTCGCCTCCTCTATTGGAGCGGAGTACCTTGATTGTTCGGTCGAGCTGATTTTGTACTTCATTTTGAAATTCCTTGAACATTTCAAAGGCTTCATGTTTGTGTTTCATTAGATACACATACCCATATCGACTAAAATCGTCGGTAAAGGTAATGAAGTACTTTTCACTATTCCTACTAGTGGGCTTGAGAGGTCCGCATACATCCGTATGTATGATACCTAACAAGTCCTTAGCCCTTTCATTTGTACCTTTGAAAGGCTCTTTGGTCATCTTGCCTTGAATACAAGATTCACACTCATCAAACGAACCTAACTCGTTTGTTTTCAAAAGACCATTCTTTTGGAGAGTATTTACACGATTCTTGTTTATGTGTCCAAGGCGACAATGCCAAATGTAGGAATCACTCAAATCCTTTTTGAGTCTTTTGGTGGAAGTTTGATATAATGAGCTATTTGAGGTATTATCATGAACCAATTCATAAATACCGTTGTTTGGTACAGCTTTAAAATAAAAGATACCATTAGATGATACATGCATTTCTGATTTTACAAATTTAAAGTCAAAATTACATTGTCTAAGAAGGTGCACGGAAATAATGTTCCTAGTCAAACTAGGAGCATACAAAACATTCCTCAAAACAACTTCCAAACCACTTGGAAGCGATAAAGTGAAGTCTCCTCTAGCGACCACGTGCACCCTTGCACCGTTGCCCATGAAAAGACTCACTTCGCCCTTCTTTAAGTCTTCATTCCTTTTGAACCCCTGCAACCAATTGCAAATGTGAGTTCCACATCCGGTATCCAATACCCATGTGTTAGAAGAAATAAGATTTAGCTCAATATTAATCATAAAGACATTACCCGAGGCATGCCCCGCATTCCTCTTGTCTCTTAGCTCCTTTAGGTAGACCGGGCAATTGCGTTTCCAATGTCCGGTCTCCCCACAACCAAAACAAGGATTATCCTTATGACCCCTCGGTTCCACAACCTTTTGTTTCTTTGCCATAACCGGTGCCTTGCCCTTACCCTTAAGGTGCACAGGAGGACCCTTTCTTTTTGCTACCTTAGCCTTAGGATTGGGCTGAGATCGATTCTTGGATCCACCTTCATTGATCGCAAACACGGGTAAAACCCTTTTACCCATGCTCGCCTCGGCTGTTTTAAGCATTGAGTGAAGTTCTCCAATGTTTTTGTCCCACCCGTTCATGTTATAATTTAACACGAAAGTGTCGAACCTTTTCGACAAAGAGTTAAGGATCAAATCCGTTGCTAACTCTTTTGAGATAGGACAATTGAGCTTGGCGAGGCGATCAATGTAACTTTTCATCTTAAGTACATAAGTTGAAACTGGTTGATTATCATCCATTCTACATGCATGCAAGGCTCGAACCGTTTCGAACCTTTCAACCCTCGATTGCTTAAGGAACATTTCCTTAAGTTGAGTAATCATGTCGTACGCATTATGGTTTTCGAAATCCTTTTGGATTTCGGGAACCATAGTCGCCAACATGAGGCATGACACTTGAATGGAATCTTCCGTGTGTTGGACCCAATTCATGTATTCGACCTCACTTCCCTCTTCCGGTTCGTTGGGGATAGGTGTTTCCAAAACATGATATAATTTTTCTTGTTTTAGAACAATCCTTAAATTTCGGAACCAATCCGAAAAGTTATTGTGATTAAGACGGTCTTTAGCGAGAATAGATCGGAGAGATACATTTTGGACGTTAGGGATTATGTTGTCGTCGACGTGTGCGGCCATCTGCAGAATTTTAATTAAGTCCATTTTAGTGTTTTACTTATTTTAATTATTAATACCCTTTTATATATACCAAATATAATTAATAATTAAAATCTAGAATCCAACGATAAACCCGACTCCGGTTAGGTGACCTTTTTCCCATTGTCGGTTTATCAAGGTAGTTATTCATAAAAATTGCAAACCCTTTTGCAACTTCTAGAGTTTATGGGACCGGTTCGAAATCATATTTCGTGTCGGCATGTTTATCCCATCAACACCTATTAGACCCCATGCTTGGGTGACCCTCTTCACATGGTTCTAATTTAAGTCGTCCTACTTGTATCAACTTGTAATATCAACATACAAATGGTTAGGTGACCTTTTTCCCATTTATATGCCAATATTACCTCAACATATTAATTTACTCTACGCGGTTAGGTGACCTTTTTCCCACTAAGAGCTTACTAATATGTTATGCGTTATACAAAAGGATGGTGTTTAACTTGTTATCCTTAATTTTAAAAAGGATTTTTAGTTTTAATAATTCTAGGTGTAAAACTTTAAATCATGTTCTAACATGCATTTAGTAACATGATTATTTTGAAACCATTTTCAAAATTCTAATTTATAATAAAACCATTTTATTATGGGCGTGAGACGGCTAGTTAATAAATCCATTTTATTAAACTACGTGTCACGTGATTACCGATAATTGTTAGAACCCGTTTTATGCTTTGTTAATTAATTCTATGTGACGAAGTTGATATCCTAATATCTAACAACCACATAATCAAACAATCAATTAACAAGCATACACAATTATACTAGACACGAGCCACTAAGTTAGACCACACTTGTTAGCCGAAACAAGTGTGTGTCTTAGGTCCGATCCTAAGGGACACACGACACATGGATGTTGTAGCTCCCACTTGATCCCGCATCCAAATGCGTCAAGCATCTTCTTCAACCCCGTTGTAATCCATTGGGCTTGAACTTGGGCCTTAGCTTCCATAAGCTTCCATTTGGGCTCAATTGGTGGGCTTAGGTCCTTTTGGGCTTGAATCCCCTTAATGGGCTTGTGAGGCCCATTATCACCATACCCGGCCCAATAAGGCCCAAACTTCCAATTTTGCAATCTTCTTTAATTTTACAAAACCAAATGTCCTAATACATTTTTTATTCTATAAAATAAAGATATTACAAATAATCTATTTATTACATACCCATATGAATAAATAATTACAAAATTACAAAACTGCCCCTAATTAATTATTACAAACCGAAACTTGAATAATTAATTACAATTAAAATCATCAACCACAAACAAACATCCATTTTGGTCTACGGCTCGGTCTAGTTTTAATAAATAACAAACATAACCCGTTATGTTTTAGGATCCCGTTCCAAAACCCCTTGACCTTATCGGGCCTAGCCCAACCCATTTGGGTTTGACCCAATAACTTGTTCTTGGGCTTCGGCCCATAAGAAAGTCTCATGGGCTTCGGCCCATTTAACTTTCTTCCCTTTTTTTCGGTTAACCCATTAACCAAAAGAAGTGGGCTTCGGCCCAATAGCTCGGTTTTATTTATTTATTTTTTTTTTTGAACAAAGCCAAAAATATAACAAGATTAAATACAAAAAAAATCATGCATGTTAATTTTTTGTATAAAATCTTTCAAGGGGAAAATATAAAACCGAAAACCCGAAGCTTAGTTTCCCGTATCCCGGCTCTGATACCAATTGTTGGGTTTCTATGGATATTTTAGACTTAGTTAATCATTTAACTAGTCATTAAAAGGCGGAAGCGTGATTATCTATAAACTTTATGTACATATATCCATATATATATTACAAGTTCATATGTGTGTTAATCTATGAATAACCCTTTATTCTTGTTTCAAGATTACCATTAATCTTAAGATTAGAAACCCGAGACTAAGGATCAAATAATACGGAAAAATTAAACTATCAAAGCTTGTAAAACTTACATTCTTAACTCCTTAAGAGATGTAGTTGATGGTTGAAGAAGATGATGATGTTGATGCTAGACTTTCAAAGGGAAAATCCTCAAACGGAAGATACCCCAAGCCTCCAACACACACCGAGCTATGTTAGGAAGCTTGAACACGAGAAACCGAGACTCGAACCTCTTTTGTTTCTTGACTTTGGCCGAACCAAAAGCTAGAGGGAAAGAGAGAGTTGTGGTTACTTATTATATCTTGAAAGTATGTTGATCTTTATATAAATGAGATCATATCTCATTCATATCTTAAGTTAGGTTTTTTTTTTGGTCAAGTAAAAGTTACTCAACCTCCATCAAGTCCTTACCAACTTTGACCAAGTGTATGGGGTGTAAGGCATACATGTCTAAATAATATATATTTTATACCTTATAAAATATATAAACATCCCATCTTTTATAAACCATTTTATAAAAGAACACATGTTTAAATAATCATTCCAATAATAATTATTTGAATAAATAAATTAACCAATTAATTTATTTAACACTTTCAAGTAATTATTCAGAAACCCGATTTCTGAATGTGTTGTGTTCTGTATTTGTTTTATAGATCATATCTCAACAAATACATAATTGGTGTGTGTCTAACTCGTTATTGGGTATGACCCGACTTGGATCAAACACGGCTAGCCACATTAACCTAATTATGTGTCTCGGGCATACGGTATTCCAACACCTTCTTGGTTTCAATTCCCTGCGGAGTGCTAGGTATGTGAAGGGTTTTGCCTTGACACTGTACCCGCACTCGTCTTATAGTTACTTTACTTCCAAGGTATTCCTGGCTTCAATTCCCTGCGGGTGCTAAGTATGTGAAGGGTTTTTCCTTGACACTGTACCCGCACCCGTCTTATAGTTACTTGGTTGCCGAGGTATTCTTGGCTTCAATTCCCTGCAGGTGCTAAGTATGTGAAGGGTTTTGCCTTAACACTGTACTCGCACCTGTCTTATAGTTACTTGGTTGCCAAGGTAAGGGGTATAATCCCGCTTACTTTTGAATCTTTGTGACTTGCGTTATAAACGTTACATGACTTGCGCCTGTATATTTTAGTTTATTTTAGCAATTTTCCCAGAGTTTTGAATAAGTTAACCGTTCGACGCGCAGCTGTCAATAGGTTGGTGTTTAGTTTCATCTATCATGATTGTGCGGGTAGGACCGTCACTTTCATTTAGTGGGATGACCAATCTTCACCTATAACTGACCTGCGTGAAGGTTTGCCGTTTTTTGTGTTTATGCGGGTTTTGCCGCCGTCCACACGCAACGACTTCTTTCCATATTTATGCGGTGAATACCGGCATACCGTCCGGAAAGTTTATAAGTGTAAATGTAAAGCGATCAACACAATGTGAAAGGAGAATCATTTCCATTAGAAGTGGCTCCAGGCCGTTTCTTTATAAATTTGGAATTGATCTACATGTAACACTTGCGTAATTGAGCTCCATTCCATGTTCTTGGGATGGGGGTGCCATCGAGCCTTTTGAGCCGGTATGCGCCCTTTCCCAAAACTTCTTTGATAATGTATGGCCCTTCCCAGACAGGGGCCAGCTTTCCTGGGCGTTCTTGGTTCGAAGCCTCGTTGTTACGCAGTATGAGTCTCCGACATTGAAGTTGCAGAGTTTTACCCGCGTGTTGTAGCACCTTTGCATCTATCGCTTGTAGTTCTCTTCACGCGCTGCGGCTAAGTCTCTGCGTTCCTCGGTTAGCATAAGGTCTAACCGTCTTTCCGCATCATTGTCCTCCGGTTGAATCAAGACCCTTGGTGAGGGTAGACCAATTTCGACCGGGACCATGGCTTCAGTACCATAAGTGAGGCTGAACGGGGTTTCTCCCGTACCTGCCTTTTTCATTGTTCTGTGTGCCCAAAGGACGTGTGGCACTTCATCCACCCAGCCGGATCTGTGTTCCAATAGTCTTCTCTTTATGCCGTCGACGATGCTCCTATTTGCTCTTTCCACCTCACCATTACCCTGCGGGTGCGCCACTGAGGTAAAGGTGTGGGTGATTTGAAGTTCTTTCAGCCACTGTTGTAGCTTCTTGTCAGCAAAGTTGGTGCCGTTATCGCTCACCAAATTTTGTGGAAGCCCGAAACGACAAATAATAAATTCCCAAATGAATTTTTTGATGTGTTTTGCGGTCGTTTGGGCTAAGGGTTTTGCTTCTATCCACTTGGTGAAGTAGTCGATGGCGACCACTAGAAACTGGACGTTCCCTGCTGCCGTGGGAAATGGGCCTGTCACGTCGATGGCCCACTTCTGAAATGGCCATGAAGAGGTAACTGGAACAAGTTCGTTTTTCGGGCGATGCGTGTTAGGTGCGTAGAGTTGGCAAGACCTACACTTTCTGATGTATGCCAGTGCATCCGTATGCATTCCTGGCCAAAAGTATCCCGCGTTGTTTAGCTTATCTACAACTGCCCGTGGACCTGCGTGTATCCCACAGATGCCTTCGTGTACTTCCCTTAGTGGGTAGTCGGCATCTTGGTCGTCAACGCATCTGAGGAGTGGGCCAAGAAAGTTACGTCTGTAAAGGATGTCATCGACGAGTTGATAGTTCAGTGCTTTACAGCGTAGTTTTCTTGCCTGTGTTTTCGACTCCGGTAGTATACCCGCCGCAAGGTAATTTATTATTGGTGTCATCCACGTTTCCGTGCCGGTTTGGATGACACAGACTTCCTTGTGTGGGACTGATGGTGCTCCAAGGAGTTCAATGCGGATGTCCTTTCCCAAGTGAGTGAAAGCCAATGACGCAAGCTTGCTTAACGCATCCGCAGATTTGTTATCGCTACGCTTGACGTGTATGACTTTACAATCATTAAAATCGCGCATGAGGGTTTTTGCTTGAGCGAGGTACAGGGCCATTGTGTCGTTCACGGCCGTGTACGTCCCGTTTATCTGATTGGCTACTAACATGGAATCCACATGGGCTTCCAAGTTCTTTACTCCCATCTTACGCGTAATCCTCAACCCGGCCAAGAATGCTTCATACTCAGCTTCGTTATTCGTACTTGGAAAATCTAGTCGAATAGCGTAAGTGTATTCTTGGCCTGCTGGGTTGGTTAGTTTTAACCCTGCGCCTGAGCCCTCGTTGCTGGCTGCTCCATCAGTGTAGAGTCGCCAGACATCATCGATGTCCTGTGCTGGAGAGGGTTGAGCCTCGTCCTGGCACTCTTTCTCCCGCGAGGCGGGGACTTCGGCAATAAAGTCGGCCAAGACCTGGCCTTTTATGGCTGGCCTTGGCTTGTACTTTATCGCGTATTCTCCCAATTTTATTGCCCATTTGGCTAGGCGTCCCGACAGTTCGGGTTTGCCTAAAACGTTTGCAAGTTTGTTGTTGGTGAGAATAGTGATTGGGTGACCTTGGAAATATCGTCTTAGTCTGCGTGAAGCCTGTACAAGTGCTAAGACTAATTTTTCCAGGGTAGAGTACCGGGTTTCGACGTCTGTTAGGAGACGGCTAACATAGTAGATTGGCATCTGGATGCCTTTTCGCTCGACTAGCAGGACGGCCCCGGTCGCTCTATCTGTGGCGGAGAGGTATAGGATTAATTCCTCTCCCGCTTCTGGTGCTGTGAGCGTTGGGAGTTCGATCAAGCGTGACCGAATTTCCTGAAAAGCTGCTTCCGCTTCTGGTGTCCAGCGGAAGTGCGTCTTCTTTAAACAGTTTCTCAGCTTCGACACAAATGGGAACGACCTATCTGCATGATTTGCCAAGAAGCGGTTAAGTGCAACTAGGCGTCCGTTCAGTGTCTGAGCTTGCTTGATGATAGTAGGTGATTTCATTTTGACAATGGCTTCGACCTTTTCAGGGTTCGCTCTGAAGCCATCTTTTGTAACATGACTCCTAAGAACTTCCCTTCTTCCATCCCAAAGGAACACTTGCTCGGGTTGAGCTTCATGTTTATCCTTCTGAGTGTGTTGAATGTTTCTTCGATGTCTTTCAACATCACTTCTGGGTCAAGGCTTTTGATGACCAGGTCATCCATGTAGACTTCCAAGTTCCTCCCAATTTGGGCATGAAACTCTTTGTCCATCAGGCGTTGGTATGTGGACCCGGCATTCTTAAGTCCGAATGGCATCATTTGATAACAGAATGTGCCATCGGGCGTCCGAAATGCGGTTTTGTCCTGATCATCAACGGCCATGTGGATTTGATGGTACCCTTTATACGTATCAAGGAAGCATTTAAAGCGAAAAGGTGCTAACGAATCTACCTTAAGATCAATTTCGGGTAACGGGTAACAATCTTTGGGGCATGCTTTGTTCAAGTCTTTGAAATCTATGCACATGCGCCATTGCTTGTTACACTTCGGTACCATAACGGGATTTGCAACCCAAGTTTGATATCTGCTAACGCGTACGATGCCCGCGTCAAGGAGCTCTTTGACTTGGGTTCTACACGCGTTAGCTTATTCCGCCCCCTTTACTCTACGCTTTTGTATGACCGGCGTAAAAGCCGGGTACACTTGAGCTTATGCTCTGCCTTACTTCGAGGTACACCAGTCATGTCAGCTGGTTTCCATGCGAAGATGTCAGCGTTTTTCTGTAGTAAGCGTTTGAGTAAGGTGCACGTAGGATCAGTGATTGTTGGGCCAATGGTAACCGCCTAGTCGGGGTATTTTCCATTGAAAGCCCATTCTTCTGGTTCGGTGATGGTGGGTTTAGCCATCTTTGGTTTGGGTGTTGATGAGACAGATGCGATGCATACCTGGGGAATACCGGTGACCATCGCCACGCCCTCAGCTGTTGGCCATCTCATCATGCCGTGGACTGAAGATACCACAGCATTGAATCTTGCCATCCCATCTCTCCCGAAGAGAATGTCGTATGTGTGGTGTGGCTTCCTCATTACGACAAAGTCCACATCCTCTGTGCGGGAGTGTTTTCCGTCTGTGAGAGTGACGGGGAAAGATAGGATACCCAGAGGGGTGTTTGTGCTGCCGTCGAACCCTTCCATCGAGGCGTAGACCGTTTCCAGGCGTTCCTTGTCTTCGTCATCTAGCTTGTCGAAGAACTGCCTGTACATAACCGTTGACGAGGCGCCGTTGTCAACGAGAGTGCGGGAAGTGATGTAGTGCCTCAGCTGGCTTTTGATGACGATGGGGCCTTCTTTGCTGGGTCCTCCTGGCACTCGCGGGAAGCGCACCTCAGCTTCCTTCCATGCGCATGGTTCTGTCATCCGTCTTTTTCTTCCTCTGATGTTGCTATGAACCATGTGGATGCTGATGTCAACGGGCTTTCGTCCGTTGCTTTTGTATCGGTTGTCATTCTTCCTCCCATTCTTGATTGATGCCACCAGGTGTGTAAGTTTGCCCTCCTTGACGAATGTTTCAATAATATTCCTCAAGGATGTACACTCCTCAGTGGTGTGACCCTTTGTTCCGTGGAAGTCACAGGATTTGCTCTGGTCCACGTTAGGTCGCTGCCGGACTGTTGGAGCTTTTGGCCATGGGAGTTTTTCGGTGGCAAATATCTCCGTGACGCTTTTGGTGAGTGGCGTCCACCTGGGGTGTCGGCTTGATGGGTGCGTGTTATCCCTTCCGCCTACTAGGGAGCAAGAGCTGGATGAGGTGTCAAAGTTTACCCTTGACTGCCACATGCCTAGCTTCCTCTTTTTGTTCTGCCAGGCGGTCCAAACGTTGTTTTCTCTAGTCCTCTGCGTGTAGAGATTTGTAGTCTGGGACAGATCCCCACCCAGTTGCTTCTCTGTTTCAGCAAAGCGCTTGGCCGCCGTCATGATGGCATCCCATGTGGATGGCATGCCGTCCTTACCCGTCAACGTACGGATAAGCTCTGGGTATTCGGCGCCCTGGATGAAAGCGGCGCGAACAAGGTCTTCGCTTATAACGCCCAGACTCAACTTTTTCGAGTTAAAGCGAGTGATGAAGTCTAGTAAGGATTCATCTTCCTCTCTAACGCGGTTAAGGATCGTCCACTGCTCTTCAGTATATTTCCTCTGTTGACTGAAGTGTTGGCTGAACTTGTGTTGGAAGTCCGCCCAATCGTAGATGTGGTGGACCAGTAGACGGTCAAACCACGCTCTAGCCGCTCCGACCAGCGTCATCTGGAACATATAACACCACGTGGGTTCCGTCCAGTTGCTGACGGTTGCCCCCGCTATGAATCTGTTCAGGTGATCATCTGGGTCAGATATACCATCATAAGTGCCGATGTTGGGCATCTGCTTCGCACTTTTCGGGGCGATTGCTTCCGCAATGTCCCTTGCAAACTTGGATGTTCCCGCATTTGCAACAGTGGGTCTGAAGGTTTTGGAGAAGTCACGTGGGTTTCCCCCCGCGTTCCGTTTGAAGGTTACTTCAAAATTCCTTCTCGGTTGGAAGTCCGTTTCGTTATGCTTCCCTTTCGCCCTATGGCGAGGGTTTGCGTCACTGTCGGATTCCTCCCGATCATCGTCCGAGGACTCGCACTCATTGCTCATGTTGAGCTGTTGTCGAGTGCTTCCGAACTCGTCAGCCTGTTGGAGTGAACGTAAGCGTTCGTCCAACTCAGCTTGGAATTCCTTCTGACGTGCTTCCGCCCACGCTTTAACTTGATCAAGTGTGTGGCGGTGGAGCCTCGTCCGTTGTCTTTCCGCCTGGGCATTAATGAATCCCAGAGGATGATTGTTTACTGCACTTGCTCCGGCTTGGGTAACCGGGGTAGTGTTCGTAAAATTTACTGCACTTGCCCCAGTTTGGGTAACCGGGGTAGTGTTCGTAAAAACTGTGTAGTCGCCGGTATTCCCCCCAGTAGCTGGGGTTGTGGTTACCGGGGTTTCTTGGTCACTCGTTGGTTTTGGGACCGGAGTAACTTTAACCATCTTTCCAGACGTTTGAAAAAACTGAAAAAGAAGTAGTTCTAGCTTTTATGCACGGATGGCGCCAATGAAGAAACACTAATCGACCCCGGGCAGATTATGGACAATCTGGGGGTTAAATAGATGTTTCCCACGAGGGGTTAGATCCGGCGAAGATGGTTCTTCTGATAACCTGCAAAACAGACACCGTGAGCTCGTCACTGAGAAGGGGGGGTACCTCCTTGTGACCACCCTCCGGCGTGAGAATCAGACTAGATTGCTCTTGAATATAAATGTATATTAAGAGCATGACTAGAGCAGATATCAGGTAATATATCAAGATATGAGATATGAGATAAGATATAAGATGATACCATTCCAAGGTGTTGGAGTATTTATAGCCGAAGGTAGGTTTCCAAGCATGTACAGCCGGCTAAATAGTATTCCCGTTCTGCCAACTGTGGGCTACGCACGTGCCATGCTGGTGGTTGGTGGGTAGGCAGCGGCTGATAGTGACCAGGCCGGCTGTGTACTATTCCTTTCCCACCAACTGCAGGCTATGCACGTGCTCCGACAGGTTGGTGAGTAGGCAGCGGCTAATAGTGACATACAGTACAAGAGCGTGCTGCTCGTCATACTGTTGTCAGTGAGCTGTCGTATCTTTGGTCAGATCTTTTGTCCATACCTCGTCAGGTACAGTACAAAAGATCCTCCAGTATCGTACGGACTGGCTCATTTGGGCGGGAGTTTTCCCGGCTTTGTGCGGGAGTATTCCCGGCTTTGCTCATTCCTTCTTCAGGTGACTACTGAATTATTATGAGAGTTTAGTGCCTTGTGCATGTAGCCTTGCTGCGCGGGTAGCCTTCCCTGATGGCTAGTATCCGCTACTGCGGGAACAGGCGGAGTACGTCGACCATTGGGAGGCGTTTCCTGCGGGGACAGCTTGCGTACTGCGCGTAAGGACGTCACGTCTCTGAGCATGGTGGGTCCTGCGGATCCAGTTGGTCTCTGCGCAGACGTCCCTTTAAGTTAAGTCTTGCGGGTTCAACCGCGCAGACGTCCGTTAAGGAGTCTTGCAGGTTCAACTGCGCAGACGTCCCTTTTCAAGGTGAGTCTTGCGGGTCCAACTGGGCTCTGCTGGGACCTACCTCTTCAATTACCATCCTCTTATTTGATATTGGGCCAATCTTTTTTTACCCATAACTCATTCGAGGTATTGGGCCTATGAGCCCTTGTATTTTGTAACTCGCCAGGGCCTACGAGCGTTTTACTTTGTCTCGGTCGAGGCATTTAAATTCTCAAAGACGACCCAGTTGATCCATTTTTCTTTTAATTAGTAGGTTTCTTGATTTTACCGGTCAGAGACAAATTAATGACGTCATGGATCGATCCATTCATAAGTAATTGTAATTGCATGTTGAACATTGTAAAATGGCAGTTGATTGCCTGATTCAAATGAAAGCGAAAAAAATATAGAAAGTTTCGTTTGAATATAGTAAAGAACTTCCATTACTCTTGAGATATCTGATCTAGCGTTATTAATAAAATAGAATAATAAGGATGATATGTCAATTCCATATTAATTTTTGTTCTAATCTCTCCTCTAATTCGTTCTACCTATCAATGGGTTATGGGCAAAATAATTTTGGCAAATGGGTTATAATTTTCTTTCTAATCTTTCATCTCATTCATCATATCTATCAATGGGTCATGGGTCAAAATAATTTTAGAAAATGGGTTATAATTTCCTTTATAATTCTCTAATTCTTCATCTTGTTTATCCTACATATTTATGGGTCATGGGTCAAAACAATTTTGACAAATGGGTTACAGTTTTCCTTCTAATTTTCTAATCTCTTACCTCATTCATTAATAGTTATCCATGGGTAACGAGTCAAAACAATTTTGACAAATATTGTATATTATTGTAATGGGTCATCTCATTCTAATTTGTAAATTTTATAATATAGACCCCTTACTATTTGTAGTATTTATTTTATTTTCTTAACTTTAATTTTGTTTATTTCTTTCAAAAAAATATACATTATTTATTTTTAATATTTAACAAATCCCGTGTAATACACGGATTTAAAAGCTACTTTTCTATATACTACAAATCATTCCAATTCCAATTACCATTAACTTACTATAGTCACAACATCATAAAAAAGTACCTTGTTTGTTTTACAGTTGCAAATTCTAACAACTAGACATGTTATTATCATCAACAATGTTTTTTGTTGCCCAATGTTTAAGGTTCTTAACAACACTTCATGAATAGGCACACCCGAATCAGCTCGAACCAATTTTTGCTGCCTCAGTAAAGTTCTTGGCAACTAATCAAAGATTACAGAAAATTACAAAACACAAATTCGTAAATCAGACGTAATATTTAACAGTATTAACCCACACAAACCGAACACAACATCACGAAATCAATAAAATGTAGAAACATGATGATTTAACGTAATTCATTGTAGACTGACTTACATCCATAGGCTACAACTAGGGTTTATCAATTTGAGAACAAGAAAACTAAAACCGCCTAATAAAGAGATATAGGGTCGGCCCAAAACCTCCCATGTGTTCTATCTTCATTAAACCCAATTAATTATTCTTCATGTAAGCCCAGCCAAAACCAAGCCTAAACCTCCACAAACCCAATGTTGAATCTTCAAATATTGAAACACATTTGAGAAGTTAGAATATGTGCCAGTTTTTTTTACCATGAGTTTTGCTTCTAACAACTGCTGAACATGCTTTTCCATTCTCACAATCTATAAAAATCAACAAATAGTTTATTATTTTTGGATAAATAAGTTCTAAGATGTTATGTAATAAAGTATTTTGAATCATTTGCCTTACTTTTACGGAAGGAGCTGCCGCATATTGCTTATTCTGCCAATTGTTAAATCTGCAACATCAATATTGCATTAGTTCAAGTTACAGTGGAGTCAGCAACATAATTCTAGAAAAGCATTATTCTAAGATCAAAGTGTCATCCAGTATTCACTATCATCTCTTTGTTCTAAATGGTGAAAGTGTCACGACTTTGAAAATCTTTGATATAAAAAAAGAAAACAAACAAACAATAGATTCATCATTTCTGAGTTCAAAGATCCATATTTGAAATATTATGAACATGAACATCATTGGATTTTTAATAATGACCTCAACTTCATCAACATCAACCTTGAGGATGGTGACATGTGGCATCTTTTTAGCAAAATCTGCCAAGATCGGTGTAAACCATAAACTGTACCGTCTATGACACTGTTAGAATTATCAGCTTCACTTTGGGAGAATGAAGATTCGTCCATATAAGATCTTCCAACTTCATTGATCATTCTCCAAATAGATACATAATTGTCTAATTCCGGTGAAGGAGTTTGATTGGTGTCATCCATTATAAACCCAAAAGACAAGAGGAAATCCGTAAGAAGTGAGGATTAATAAATGCTATAAATACAGAAAACATAATAATTAATATGAGTAGAATCAGATTATAGTAATCACATGCACCAGAAAAGTGGCGCTTTGAGAGTGGTGGTGAATATCGAATAGCTGATTCAAGATCCACTTGGCAGTCAGGCTCCATCAGAATCACGGACTCTTCTTCTGGACCTTTGGTATTGTTTGTTACAAACAGAGATTGTAAGTAAAATGCAACTTCTTTGCATGACTTAAAGAGTGCATGTCCGACGGACTGATAATATCAAGAAAGCAAGAATATTAGACACAACGACAAATATATAAACGAGAAGATACATCATACATATGATTATCTGATTATGTAGCTTAGCGGGGCATGTTTATACATTGTTATCAGATAGCACATGTAAGATAACTTATTATATATTTACCAGCTAAACACGCACATTAGTCAGTTTCATATTCCGCATCAGAATCGCGGCCCCGTATTCTGGACCTTTCGCACTATTCAGCATTCCCCTAGGGTTATCCAATCCACAGATGAGATTGGTACGGTACCCGAATCTGTACCCATAAAAAAATCAATAAAACGAGTATCGATACACTTACCAACTTTTTTGGCATGATACGGGGGTAAGGGTATTTTGTTACGGTACCCGATTTATTTATTTTATTTTATTAGGCTAGGGTTGTAATTGAGCCGAGTAAGGGAGAGCTCGGGCTCAAACTTAAATGAGTTGGCCCAAGTTTGGCTTGTTTACCTTATCAAGCAAAAAAATCAAACTGAAACTCAGCTCGTTCAAAGCTCGAGCATGCCGAGCCGAACACGTTAATTGTTTTTAGCTTTTTTTTACATGTCTCTAATATATAAAATATAGGAGTTAGGGATCTCTTTAATTTTTAAGAGGTACCAAACTTATTGCATAAAGTGCAATCACCTATGCATACAATTTTCAAAATATAGGGGTAATATAATATTTGATCACATGATAATATAATAATATATGTTAAATAATTTTGTTTAAAAATACTTACAATAATGGTACTTCAACTTAATGGTAAGTTTTGTAAACTTATAAAATAGTTATATATTTGCCCCTTATTCTAAAACTACCCTTACAACCTTTTAACAACCATAACATTTTTATACGTTAATATTTTTTAAAAAAATACACCATAAAAACAAGCATTTATTCTCTTTAATTTGAGTATGGTATTGCTAAACTTTTTGAATTTAAAAAATTAACATGTTATGAGCCGAAACGGGTCGGGTCATGTGGACTTGGGTCATATGTCAAACCGAGCTATGTGTTCAATCGTCGGTTACACGCATATACTGGCTTTGCACAAGTTATGTCCAATTTTGGGTTACATGTGTATAGTCATCGGGTTGCGAGCGTACAGACACTGGTTTTGCGTTAGATTTTGGTTTGCACGCATACTAGTATCAGTTATGTAACACTCGTTAATTTTTCGGTTCAAAGGGTTTAAGCTTATAGAGTATGTATATTCCTCGGGATTTAACCGACATTTCTCGGAAACCTTTTCGTCATACCGGTATGTTAAGTTATTTAAACTTTCCTTTCATATTTCCATATCTCTCAAATTAGAAGGGCTAGAGTGTAACTTGTTATTTTATATCATAAAACTAAAAACCCTAGCCCCCTCCCTTCCCTATTCCTGATCGGACAAGAGAGCAGCCAAGGAGCTACGATTTTTCTTTTTTTGCAGCCAAGGTGTGATCTTAAAACTTCAATTGAAGGTTCATACTATGTCCCTACAAGTCTTTTACACCTTAATTGATCATATTAACGCGCTTATTGGTCATTAGGGTTGAGTTTTGGTTATAACGATTTCTGACAGATTCGTACTAGATTATTGTTCGGTCTGTAACTCGATGAAAATATATTGTTTTTGATAGATTCTTGTTTCTATGATGTTCTACTTTGAGTCTAGTTTCCAGAAAGGTATAATATGTAATTTTTGGACGAGATTTGAATGCTTTTTATGATTTTATAAGATCGAGTGTCAAAGCTGATGCGGGATGACGGATTCTGGAAGTTAGTATTTTGAGTTAGGAACCACACCCAATTAGAATCATTTAATTTGGCTGGGTAATGATTTTTATAAAAATAAAACCATTTTGTTGCGAACTGAAATAGCTGCACATACCTTTCTGTGTTGGAGAAATTTTTATGATTTTTGTGTCCACTAGAAAAATATAATAAAAGTATTTTTATAAACCTAAGACATTTATTAAAGTCTGGTAAAAATTTAATAATTTATTTCAAAGGTTATCCTATGTGATTAAATGCATCTTCGCATGCTAAAATTTGCACGTTTTACTTGTTATTGATCGATAAGTTCGTTTTAGGCTTAACCGGTGGATGTTCTATTGTGTTCTTGTCGAGGCTGTTTGAAGTAAGTTTTTGCACCACTATCTTCCTAGGTATGTCCCATATATCATACTTTAAAATCATATTCATTGGTGTTCGTTAGATTGGTCAACTAGTTGTAGTTTGATTGTTAGTGTTTGGTTGACTAGAATTGTAGTTTTATGCGTTTAACGAGAGGGTCGAAGTGATTAACGACCAATTCAGCTCGGGGGAAATTGGTTTGATGTACGGGCTGTTGGAAAATCATTTTTATAAATTATAGGGCTGAATTGGTTGTCGGTTGCTCAAACGGGTCGGTACAACGCGCAATTGCGTTTATTGAATAGTTGGTGCGTTGTACTTGCGAGTTACCGACCCATTTGACTCGTGTAGCATCGTCTGGACTTGTTGGCTGTGATTTTATCATGTTGGGTCCACACGGGGCTGAGTTGGATGTTAATGGCTTAAACGACTCTTAGACGCGCGTGTTAGTGTCACCTAGTGCTTCCGGGGGTAAATTGGGAATTCTTTATTCCCGGGAGTATCTAAGGGTCGTGTTGGTGAATGTAAGGCCCCGGGGGCTGTTATGATTGAGTTTGATGAGGTCGAGATTTTAGATAACTTGAACCATGTTAGAACATCTCGTAACTTGAACCATGTTATTTACTCTGAACTTGTTTTAAACAAAACGAATTTTCTTGGTTTTAAATCTTTATGAATTTTCGGATATGATTACCAACTATAGGATTCTCAGGATTCGGCGTCTTACAAGTTACGAGTACGATGCCTGTTACGCACATATCATCGTCGGTTAGGCGTTTATTGAAGCATTATGTGCATACCGACGCCAAACTGCACACGTACAGCTGTTGTATGGCTTGTTTACCGACACTGATTAAGAGTCCCATGCCACATTACACGCATGTTATAGTCGGGTTACGCGCGTACCATCGTGAGGTCACCACTTGCGCTTTCAATGTCATGTTTGCGCGTGTACCCTGCCGACTATTACTGATATATAAAAGACAAATTTAACAACATTTTTTATAAAAAATTTAATTTGAGAATTTGTAACATTATATGTTTTATTTTTATTCTTTTTTATAATGTTTTAAATATTGAGTGGCTAGATATATAGAGTTGAGTTATCCTACAAGGATCATAAAAGTTAAAAGAGTTAAAAAGATTTGTGGTCTTTAGATAGTTGAAATCAAGTTGATGGAGGGGCATTTTAGTCAAAAACCTAAAAACCCCCCATCTCACCCGCTTAGGGTTTTTATTAATATTATTATTATTTTCATCATGTCTTAGGGTTTAATCTACATGAGCCAATGAGTTGAGCCAAGGTCGAGCCCCAAGCCGAGCCAACCCTAGCTCGAGCTGGGTTCGTTTAAAAATCAAGTTAAACAAAGTCAGCTCGTTTAAAGTCGGGCTTTTTTCAACCCGAGTCTTTTTCGAGCGAGTTTTGAGTGACTCACGAACTTTTCGAACAACCCTAATTTAGGCCAAGCAGTTACAATTTCCAACACGGTTTGAATGGTTTTAGATTTTACCTTTCCGAGCACACATTTGAAAATGCTATGACCAATCAACATGTTATATGATGAGTGAATACACCAAATTAACCTGACATTTAAAACAATCAAACAGCTGAAAAAATATACTAATCAAAATTTTGAACATGCCAAATCAGGAACCGTAAAATATCTGCTACAAATATTTGTATCATTTGTTTGGTGTATCAGATTGTTAGACCAATCTAAGTTAGTATAAGTCTACGTTATATCAACACCAACAAAATCTATGTATATAACTCCATATAAATACTTAAATCAAAAATTGCAAAATGATACTTTTGAAAACCGTCATTGATCTTGAGATATGTAAAGAAACATTGTGAGGCAAATATGAGATGAGAAATAAAAGTAAAGCGCTTACATCGCCACTGAAAATAGTCTTTTGATCGGGAAGTGATGGATGTGATATGCAACGGCGTGGTGGAGATAAAGTTACTATAGTGGAATAGGTTTTAGATTCGTTTAAATAGAGTTCAAGAAACAAGTTACCCTAATTCTATTTGCAACTAACACCCTCAACATTTTATAAGCTTTTTATTACAACCCAACTAGTATAGGAAATAACGTTTTGATATGTCATGACAAAAATTATATTATAACTTTTTTATAATGATTTCATATCTCAGAGTCTAGTTATATTATCCTTTCATATTCATCCAACAACATTTCATAATATTTGTTATACTTATTTGCATATCTTTATGACTATTACCCTCTTATTCTAGCCCTGACTAATGGTAAAACAATTACACTATATTTTTTTATTAATCAATCATTGTTCATATGTAAATGCTCATGACATTTCATTATTTATTATTTAGTTAATTAAAATAAACTTCCGATCGAAAGCTAGATAAAAGATATGACTTTAAAACAAATTGTATGTTTAGCCGAATACATCACATATTCTTCATTTTACTTCGGCGTTTATTTAATTGATCTATTATCATAACTACTAGTCATGTTATGTTTTGGGTATTGACACATCTCTTAAACCATATACACTACAAGTTACTTTATTAATGTTGGATTAGTGCTTTTTTTCCAAATTTTTATTATATAGACCAAGATATATAAAGATATATAAGCGATTTTGTAAGACCCCGAATCCTAGGAATCCTACAGTTGGTAATCACATCCACAAATTCACAAAAATTTAAAACCAAACGATTCTTTGTATTTAAAACAAGTTCAGAGTAAATAACAGCGGAAAAGTTTAAGTATTAAAAATCCCAAACACGGGTGCAAGTGTGCAAAAATCAAATGTAAATAAAATATTCGTTTTATTTGAAATCTTCATCTCATTAAAATCGTTTCAGAGTAGTAAACAACGGAATAGATAACATCAAAATTCCCAAAACCAGGAAAGTGACCAAAATTAAAATTTAAATACTTATGGTAATAATTTAAAAGAAACAGTTTGCGTTATTAATTCTTCGACTAGATGTGCCTTCAACCGTCCGAGTAGTCTCTAGCACGTCCAAGCGGAAATCTCTAATCCTCAACCTGAAAGTCAATCTAACATACACACAAAGTCAGCTTGAGCTGAGTGAGTTCAAGTTTTCATAAACAATAATTCATACTTTATTTCAAAGTTATAGTTATAAACAATAGAGAATGTATAAATAAAATAAATTATATATAATTCACCAAGTAATACAATCATCGTCGAACACACGTACACGGGCCTCTCCATCACGAGTCAAGACTCGAGTAATATATTTGACCCGGACGCGGTAAGACCTAAGCATGTGACACGAGCCTCTCCACCACGAGTCAAACCCGAGTAATATATTTGACTCGGTCACAGCTTATACATCCGAGCACGGGATACAGGCCTCTCCACCACGGGTACAACCCGAGTAATATATTTGACCCGATCTCGGCTCATACATCCAAGCACGTAATACGGGCCTCTTCACCACGGGTACAACCCGAGTAATATATTTGACCCGATCACGGCTCAACATCCAACGGGCCTCTTCACCACGAGATTTAAAAACCCGAGTAATATATTTAACCCGCCAAAATGATGATCACGTCACACGGGCCTCTTCACCACGGGTACAACCCGAGTAATATATTTGACCCGGCCGTGAATCACCATGCACACACACAACAATAAGCCTACATACATCATTCTTAGTCACGAGAAACTAAATATCATTACACAATCGTAGGCTATAAGGTACACATCCTCATACGTACATACATACCTCCATATATACATACATATATATATTCTTACATAAATATATATATATATATATATATATATATCATCCCATACGGGAACTAAGTAGATAGGTCTACTCATATTCAATTACTACCAAGTCTGCTAACGTCCTCGAGTCTAGACCATCAATAGTGTATGTAACCTTAAGGACACAAGACCATGAACGAGTCTAAAATATCCTAAGGCATATAAAATAATTCAAATATAGCTTTCAAAATGCACCATCACGAGTGAGACCATGTAAAACTATTCAAATCATTGTAACGAGTAAAATCGTTTAAAATTGTATTTCGGTGTGTATGCTAGCCCAAAACGTAAAAGAGTAAAAAGGGCATCATGAACTCACCTGAATCAACCGAACACCTGCAATGAGCTAGGAAATCCCTAAGTGCACAATCACAAGCAAAGGCCTGTAAATTATACACAACGCGTTACTAAACTAGACTGTGAGAACACTCTAGCCTAATGGGCCGTTCAAGCCCAACAACTTGGCCCAAGGCCCAACACTTTGGCCCAAGGCCCAACAACTTGGCCCAAGGCCCAACAACTCGGCCCAAGGCCCCTAAAACCTTTCAACTAACCAAAACCACCGGTTAAGCCTAAACGAACTTGTTGATCAATACGAATATAACATGCAGATTTTAGCATGCAAAGATGTATTTTATTACATAGGAAAAACATGGAATTAAATTATTAAATTTTTACCAGTGTTACATAAATATCTTAAGTTTATAAAAATATTTTTATTATATTTTTCTAGTGGACACAAAAATCATAAAAATTCTTCTAACACAGAAAGGTATGTGCAGCTATTTCAGCTGCGCAACAAAATGGTTTTATTTTTATAAAATTCATTACCCAGCCAAATTAAACGATTCTAATTGGGTTTGGTTCCTAACTCAAAATATTAACTTCCAAAAGTGGAACCAACCAATTTAGACTTGTCGAAAAAAGGTTATGATGTCGGGAAGACGGACCAGAATCCGTCGTCCCGCATCAGGTTTGACACTCGATTTTATAAAATCATAAAAACTATTCAAATCTCGTCCAAAAATTACGTATTATACCTTTCTGGAAACTAGACTCAAAGTAGAACATCATGGAATCAAGAATCGATCAAAAAAAAGTGGATTAACATCGCATTACAGACCCTACAATAAACGTATACGAATCTGTCAGCAAGCTGTTATTATCAAAACTCAATCTTAACGACCAATAAGCGCGTTCATATGATCAATTATGGTGTAAAAGACATGGGGAATCATAAAACCGACCTTGAATTGAAGTTTTCATGGCTGAAACTTGGCTAGGCAGAAGAAAAACAAGCAGGGGGAGTCCAGGTCCGACGGCTGCAAATAGGTTTAGGGTTAGAGTTTTCTTTTGTTTTATGATATAAAATAGTTACATCCAAGTCCCTCCAAATTGAAGTATGTAGCAACTTGGGTGGAAAGTTAAGTGAGAACGTTTACGAGGTTTGCAAGGAGCTCCCGAGAGAATGCCGGGTCAAGCCCGATAAATATACAAACTCTACAACGTGCATGCCGATAAACGAAAATGTCGGGTGTTACATACTAGTATGATACTTTAAGCCGTAAGAGGGGATGTTTTGGGAAAAAAGGATGGACAAACGGACTTTTAAAACGTATTACAAGACTCTAAATTTGAAAGATGAAACCCCGGCTTTTTGACCAACATTTATAAACGATCGAGCCGATTAACGAGATTTACGGGCGTTACAGATTTAATTAGTGATTTTTTATTCATCGTATGTTATCAAACGCAGGTGTTTGTGGCTTGATAAAAGTAATGACAGATTTGTTTACATATGAGGGTATAATATTCATATTATGAATTGTGAATTATTTTAAAAAATAAAGAAAAGTGTACAAGTTTGAGTGCATAAATGATCTCCATAGATATATTTGGTAGTAGGTTAAAAACCTATGTATTACACGGGCTGGTAATAATGATGGGTGGCCGGCGGGGGCGATGGTTGGTGGCAGTGGGTGGTGGCAGCGGTAACGGCGCCGACGACTAGCGATGGTGGTGGTTGGTGGGGGTGGGGGTGGTGGTGGTGGGTGGTGGGAGGGTGGTGGGGGTGATATAGGATGAAAGACGGAATGGAATGATAAAAAACATAGGGATGATTGGAATGAAATTTTAGTGTTTTAGGAGGAATGAAATAAACTAGGTAATAGGTCACTCCATTCCTTTCATCAATCAAACACACATTTCTTCATTTACTCAAAATGGGTCATTTCATTCCGTCATTCATTTCTGCATATCAAACATTACCTAAAAGGTTAAGACCATCCATATATTGGGAAAATTCCTAAAATAGCCCTTTCTAGAGAGAGAGAGAGCGCGCCCAAAATAGCCATTTTTTCCTCATAATTTTTTAAAATTTGAACTCTCCAGACGTATTGGGATAAGATAATGAATATGAAGGAGCTGGCCAAATAACTAAAGAAAGTTAGGGAGCAGACCGGATTTGGGAAAATATTGAAGGTAAAGTCCAAATAATTTTGAAATATTGGAGCAAAAGTTCAAATTTTTCCTAAATTTTTTTTTTCAAAATACCGTCTCCCAAGACTGTTTTTTTATATTTCCTACCTTTTCCGTCCATATTTTCAAATTCTAGGAAAAAGAAATTTTTAAAACTCGTTTTGAGAGACGCATTTATGATGCATTTGTTCTTAAGAGACGAGATTCCTGAGTTTCCTACCTTTTGCGTCCAAATTATATAATTTAATATGGTATTTTGTTCTTCATCAATTATCAAGTAGTTCTTCATTATAATTATATATATAGACACACACACACATAAATATATATATATATATATACATATATATGTATATACATACACACATATATGCATATATGTATATACATACATACATATGTGTATATATATATGTATAATATATATGTATATATGTGTATATATGTATATATGTATAATATATATGTATATATGTGTATGTATGTATGTATGCATATACATACATATACATATATATGCATAGGGAGAGGATCAAGAGAAAACTCACCTTTAGAGAGAAAACTAAAAAACTCCTAAAAACTCTTAAAGAATTATTTTTAATTACAAATAAAAAAATATTTTCAAAATTCTTTTTTAGCTATTACTCTTATATTTCACTCGAAAAATATAAAAAAAATAAAAAATAAATAAAATAAATAAAATAAATAAAAAAACCCGCTGTAATGCACATACGTATTACTGTGCGATATCGTTGTATTACACATGTGTATTACTATGTATTTTTGAGTTTAATAGTGTTTTATTGCATATATTCAATATTTGTGTATTGTTTATGTGTAGTAGTGTTGTATTATATGGAAAAAAAATAATAATAAAATAAAAGTCGATGTGGTGCACATGTGGGTTAATGTTGTATTACACATACGTACTAATGTGTATTCGATGTGTGTATTAGTCTTATATTGCATATATACAATAGTGTGTGTCAAATATATGCAATAGTGTTGTATTCTATGCAATACAAACACTTTTGTATATATGCAATGCACACTATTACACATGCGCACTACACCGACGAGGTTACCGACAAGTCTTTTTTTTTTAACCAATAACAACATATAAGAATAAAAGAAACCTCAAAAAAATTAAAAAAAAAGTTAAAAATAGTTTTTTAAAAGTTTTTAAGAGTTTTTAAGTTTTATCTTTAAGAGAAGTTTTCACTAGAACCCACCCGTATATGCATATATGTATATATGCATACATATATACACATATATACATATATACTATACATACATATATATATATATATATATATATATGTATATACATATATGTATATTTGTATGTATGCATAAGGGTGAGATCAAGTGAAAACTCATTTTAAAGAGAAAATTTAAAAACTCTTAAAAAACTATTTTTAACTTTTTTTTTTAAATTTTGTTTTGAAGTTTCTTTTTTTTCTCATTATTCTTATATGTTTTTAGTGGTTCAAAAATAAAATAAAATAAAAAAAAACCTTGTCGGTAACCTCGTGGGTGTAGTGCACATGTGTAATAGTGTGCATTGCATATAAGCAAAAGTGCTTGTATTGCATAGAATACAACACTATTGCACATGTTTGATACACACTATTGTATACATGCAATATAAGACTAATACGCACATCGAATACACATTAGTACGTATGTGTAATACAACATTAACGCACATGTGCACTACATCGACTTTTATTTTATTAATTTTTTTTCTATATAATACAACACTACTACACATGTACAATACACAAATATTGAATATGTGCAATTAAACACTGTTAAACTTAAAAATACATGGTACTACACATGTGTAATACAACGGTATCACACAGTAATACATATACAGTGGGTTTTTTTTAATTTTTTATTTATTTTTTATTTTTTCGAGCAAAGGGTAAGAAATATAAGAATAATGGTAAAAACAGAAATTTGAAAATATTTTTTTATTTTTAATTAAAAATATTTTTTTAAGAGTTTTTAAGTTTTCTCTTTAAAGATGAGTTTTTCTTGATCATCTCCCTGTATGCATATATATATATGTATATATATACATATGTATGTATAAGTGTGTGTGTGTGTGTTTGTAACATGAAGGTTGAAAGAAGAAGAATATTATTGTGAAGAAAGACAAAAATCTCGTCTCCTAAGAACAAATTCCTTTAAAATGCGTCTCTCAAGACGAGTTTTAAAAATCTCTTTTTCCTAGAATTTGAAAATATGGACGGAAAAGGTAGGAAAAATAAAAAAACAGTCTTGGGTGACGGTATTTTGAGAAAAAAAGTTTAGGAAAAATTTGAACTTTTGCTCCAACATTTCAAAATTATTTAGACTTTACCTTCAATATTTTCCCAAATTTGGTGTGCTCCCTAACTTTCTTTAGTTATTTGGCATGCTCTCTCATATTTATTATCTTTTCCCAATATGTCTGGAGAGTTTAAATTCTAAAAAAATTTGAGCAAAAAAAACTATTTTAGGCTTTCTCTCTCTAAAAAGGGCTATTTTGAGAATTTTCCCCCCATGTTTTTCACTCTAGATAATGTTGCATACTAACAATTTAAATTATACAAACCATAATTTTATAAATAAAATAATGAAAACCAAAGTTGTGTATTACATCAAATAAGATTAAAGTTAAATTACAAATTACAAATTTATAGAAATCATAAATCTTTAAATATTTTTTTTATACAAGATCAGATGTTTATCACGGTATAATTCTTTGTTTCTTTTCATAAAACATGTGAAATTGCTTTATTTAAACTTCCTCTCGTGCCAAGCAGCTCAGATTTCATAATCTCTAGCCCACATGACATCGCAAACTTCTTTACAATATAATCATACTTGAAAGATGGAAATCATACAAGGAACTGCATCATTCTTGTACCCTGTACCCGAGATACAAAAATGTTTATTTAAAGGGACAATCCCCA
The DNA here is from genome assembly GCF_021521415.1 of Bidens hawaiensis. Taxonomy (NCBI): domain Eukaryota; kingdom Viridiplantae; phylum Streptophyta; class Magnoliopsida; order Asterales; family Asteraceae; genus Bidens; species Bidens hawaiensis. The sequence goes on from NW_027491564.1 coordinate 284,600, forward strand.
AACTAGCTTACTTTGACAACGAATTTCTAGAAATAGCCTAAAACCAACCAAAATCCCCAAACTAGCCTAAAAATTCAATCAGATACAACGGAAACCGTCCCTGATCAGATGGATTAATGACCCTAGCAGGACGCGCCGCAAAGAATACTATTCCGTCGGACCCGACGGTTTACCATTATGTCTGACGGATTAATGAAACAAACTGACATAATAATAAGCAGTCGGGTCTGACGGTTTAATTCATGCTTCAGTTGGATCCGACTGCTTAATTTTTCCGGTGACCCTTAAATTTTTCAATTCGGGAGTTTTTGATTTTGAGTTCAAGAGTGAAATTGAACACAATGGTTATGTTCTTCTTGAAAAACTGAGTAATTTGCACTATTGGTTTGCTTGATTTTGTGGAGAAATAAGAAAGATGGAGATGGAGGTTGGTTATGGAGGATTAGGGGTTGAGACTTGAGAGGTAGAAGATGATGAATTCCGTTAGATCAATTAAAAATTCCGTCGGATCCATTAATACATTGACACGCGACGCAATTTTAAAGATTCAAAAATTTCGTCGGATCTGACGGAAACAATATGCTATTTTGGGGATTTATTGTAAACCTATGTTGCTTTTTGAAAAACTTGGTCAGAGTAGTCTATTTTGAGGATTTTCCTTTATTTAAATTAAGTCGATCATTAACTTGATGAACAAATATAAACATTTTATTTATATATGTAGTACTAGGGTATTAACTTGTGTGCATCATGGATGAAAATATAAAAATCGTCGAAAAAACATATAACATTTAAAACGACAAAATATATTATATAATAGGGTATTGACCCATGCACGACAGAAGCGAAAATATAGAAATCGTCAAGTAACACATATATAATTTCAAACGGCAAATAATTTTATAATATATTTTTTGAAACAGCAACATGATTTTTAATTGTAATTCATATGCATACACATAGAACATGCTAAACAGGGGCGGCCGCGCAGGCTGGGCCAGCGCACAGGGCCCAAAACATTTTGGAGCCCAAAACATTTTGGAGCCCAAAATTTTATTTTTTTCCTTTATGTATATATATGAAATAAGCAAACTAGATGGTTCAGTAAGTTTCTATGGATCGCATGTCAGCTTAATTGCTTTCATTCCAAGAGGTGCATGGTTTGATTCTATTCTTTGCTACTTTTTTAATTCCTTTTATATTTATATCCTTCACATACCGTCTTTAATCAAGATAACTATATATCAGAAGTATATATCAAATTACTTGAAAATTGGGCACATACACACAATAAACAAGTTATTTATTTATGGTTTATTCACATTATAAAATATTAAACATACTCTCTAATATTGAAGTAGGTAAACATGATTAATTTGCATTTTGAATATTATTATTTATTTTGAACAACAAACTTTTATTTTTGATATTATTAATAGTCATATCTATAATTTATATTTTTTAAGAATGATTGTTTTTAGCTCATGTATTATAATATTTTATTTGATATTTAATTTTATTCAATTAACTTTTACTCGTTAGTTTTAGAAAAAAGCGAAACACACAGAGTTTTTCCTTTTGAACATTTCGACGTAGACTTTAGCGAAAAACAAAGTAGTTTTTTTTTCAAAGCCAAACAATCTTTAGGTCTCGTAAACGTTTTTTGCAATATTATTATTTATTACTAAAAATTTGATCAACAACATTGTTTTCAAAAGTATTACGAGAACTTCTCAACAGAAAAAAGTATTAATATCAAGTTGTTGAAGTTTTACTTACGATCCACAATCCACAAGGTCACAAGAAAAACTTTACTGATTGACAATTGTAGTTACTAAGAGCGATGTATTAGACAATATGGATTACAAAGAATTGATCAAAAACTTTGCTTTCAAAAAACCTAGGAGAGCCTAACGATTCGTTAAGTGTTTAAATTATATCATTTTGCTACAAACACCTGTTGTTTTGTTTATTGTTATTGAGCTTGTGTTTAGGGACCCATTTTTTTCTCGCACAAGGCCTCATAATTATTAAGGTTTCTCGAGTACGGCCAGGTAGTGGAATACATAGACTTATAAAAATGACTTTACATACTAGAATGTTTACAAAGAAAATTTAAAACTTTAAAACATAAACTTCAAAAACTTTAAAAAATAATATTAATATAAAACAAGCAAACTTCACTAACATTAGTGTGGAAAGCAAGCAAATCAGAAAACAAGCATCCAGGAAAAGTTCCGGATAAGCATCCAAGAAAAATTCGGGCTTCTTTTCTTCCTGGAGGAACACAGTTGATGACACAAATATTCATACACCAATCTAACAAACATAGTGACTAACTGATTACAAAAACTGTTTTAACATTTCATGTGAAAAGTATCGCACCCTAATAAACTGAAGTGTGTCCAAAGCGCATTTAAGAACCCGAACCAAATCCAACCTTTTTAAAATGACATACTTTGACCATAATCAAATCGATACATTTTGAGAATGACCCATTTTAAGCGGAACGAAATCGATATCTTCTAAAATTGACCCGGTATGTCCCAAACCAAATCGATACGATTTTAAAAGCCCTGTTGAAACCCAAAAGAAATAGATACCTTTTTATATTGACTCATTGACCATAACTAAATTGGTACTTTTTTAAAAAGACTCATTTTGACCTAAGCCAAAGCAAATCGAAACATTTCTAAATTGACCCATTTTCATAAATGAAAATTGAAATGACACACTTGAAGGTTAAGAAGAAAAATGAAGGGTAACACATACAACATTCTTAGATTTTGAAATCCTTTCTACCAAATGCGAATTCATTATTACGGGTTGTGAAGATCCAAAAAAAATATAAAGCTTCGATAACTTCAACCCACTTGAAACTTTTAACTCATGTGAACCCTCCATATTCTTTCATTTTTAAAAGACACTAAAACCAAACACTAAATAAACTAAATACAAATTGAAACGAAACTAAATTGAAAAGGAAAAAAAAATAAAACAAAACTAAATTTGGAAACCTAAATAAAACCAAATACCAATTAAACTAAAACAAAAACCAAAATGAAGCTGAAAAATTAAAACCAATAAAGTTGAAACCGAACCAAAAATAAAAGTTGTAAAATCCGAAACAATAAACTGAATAAATTTAAACCCATCTAAAGCAAAACTAAAAAAATCGAATCAAAATGAAACTGAAATGAAAAAAATTTATAAAAACTAAAATCAAACGAAATAAAATAAAAAATAACTATCATGAAACTTTGAAAATAAAAAAATCAAATTTATTAAGAAACGCATATATTAATAGTATATAGTAAATTAAAAAAGATGGAGTGTTATTTTTTAAAAATGTGAATGCTGCACAATTATTAGAGTCTATTAAACACAATAAAAACTACTTTTGCTGTACCATTAAAACGATATCTCTTTCTATAAATAGTATACATTTTCATAATTTTTTGTTAATAAAATAATTCAAAATTAAATTAAATTACATTCAATTTAAACACATGTATTAATACTATATAGTAAATTAAAATATATTGAATGTAATTTAATTTAATTTTGAATTTTTTTATTAACAAGAAAATTATAAGAATGCATGTTATTTATAGAAAAAGTTATTGTTTTAATATTATAGTAGAAGTAGATTTTATTATGTTTAATAGACTCTAATAATTGTGCTGCATCCACATTTTTAAAAAATAACACTCCATCTATCAGCGCAACTATCCGTTAGCCTATGTTAGATCCATCATGATCATCGAAGCCATTACATCTTTTTGGGCATTTTTCAGCTACATGAAAGTGACATATCATCACGTTTTTGACTTTTTTTATCCACCACTAAAGATATCTTAACCAGTATATCACTTTGAAGTACTACAATCTCAAATATTTTTATTTTTCGTCTTGAGCATAGTTACTTTTTACTTATGGAATACTTAATTTTAATAATCCAAATTATTAACCATTGATCAATATTGATCACAACTAAAAATCTAACTACTGACAAGATATCCTATCTATCATTTTTGTTACCTCGTAGTCTAGCATATCGTCAGCTCTATTTAACTTATGGAGATATATTATGTGATATGGCAATTACATGCGTCGTAATGACTTGGATTTTTTCAATTATTTAGATTTAATTTTTATTATGAAACATAAGGCTTACATAGAAAAAATAAAGTTCAAGGTTAGAACCCCAAACCAACAAGAGAGATGTATGCCTAACCAATAAGCCAATGTATTAGTTATTGTCAATTTTATTTAACTTATGTAGACGTATCGTGTGATATGACAATTACGTCGTAATGACTTGGATTTTTTCAATATTTATATTTAATTTATATTATGGAACATAAGGCTTAGCCTATGAATTGTCGTTGAAGCCGGGCTCTAAATTCATCCAATAATATTGTGTCATGCAGTGCTGACTGAATGCTGACTGGGCACTTGCTAAAGCCACTACTAAAGCCGCCAGAGCATGTTGTGGTTCAGGTGAACGGTGACTTCAGCGAATTATCTAATTTATTTATTTTTTTTCTAAATTTGGAAACTAATAACTAGTATTACATTAAAATAAAAATATTAACAAATAATACTAGTCTAGTACAAGATCATCGGGACGTCTAGCCCACAAATGCTCGGCCAACTCATGAAGAAGGTTTCCGTTGACCTCTTGGTTGTTGAGATAAAAAACGTTTTGGAGTTTTTCATTATCGGTGATTGTTGATTTGGGTCATGAGACGTAACCTTGATAGTTTTGACAAATAGTCGTACCCTGATCCTCAAGAACCATGTTATGTAGAATTATATAAGTGTAGACGACATCAATTATTTTCTCCCTTCACCAAAAACGCAGTGGCCTCAAAATCAACTGAAATTTTTTCTTAGAACTCCAAATGCCCTTCCAATATCTTTTCGTGTCGATTCATGCTTCTTCTTAAAGTACTTCCGTTTATCTTCGACTAGAGATGCATAAGATTGAATAAGCGTTGACCATTCGTTGTAAATGCCATCAACCAGGTAGTAGCCATGCTTCAATTGAACCCCATTCACATAAACGATTGAGTTGGCTCAACCCCGTCAATAATGTCATCGAATATCGGTGGCTGTTCGATAACTTTAATGTCATTATTTGACCTGGTAACGCCAAAAAACGCATGCTAGAACCAAAGATCTTGGGAGGCCACCGCCTTAAGTATAATACTGGGCCGGGGTGATCACCCCGATGGAACTGACCTCGTGTTGATACATGTTTTGTCCGTCTCGGTCTTTATTGGTTGATAATGTAATAGTTTAATAGTATAGGGGTTATTAATGTAAATATTCCTAAATGTAAGGCTCATTCGTTACTCCGTAAAGAATGTGTCACATTCGTTCTAATGTAAGTCCCATTCGTTAACCAAGATTAACGAATGGAACATAACGAATATGGGCTATTCGTTATCATTAAAGTATTAACGTATAAGGTTGTTTATTCGTTAAGTTAGTGTAACGAATGACTCATTCGTTAAGTCTATCTTAACAAATGAGGTCGTCTCCTATAAATACCTCTGTAAGTTATTCTAAAGTAACAGTTCTAATTATTTTCGTGATTCATCTCGTTACTCTGCCCAATTATCCTCTCAACACACATAGTACACACACTAACGTATATCTAGCCTAATTGTATAACGAATCAACATGAACATCGATGTAATCACAAGATCTAGATCCGTCTGTGCTCTCTCAAGTGGTATCAGAGCCATTTGATCTGATCTTCGCATGGTTTGGTGTTATAATCATATTGAATCTGTTTTAATTGTATTAAATCAGTATTAATTGAAATGTATTGAATCAGTTACTCGTTTAATTATAACAGAGGATTTCAACTGAGGAAGATTTACATCAATTCAGACTGTTTAAAGTGATTTAGAGGTTCGGAATGTTGCGATTTGAGGATTAATTAAAGGTTTGATTAGTGTAATGGATTGGAATTGAGGTTTGATTGGATTGACGGTAATGGCGGGATTGTTATTGGTTTGAATTGGTTTGGATTGAAGGAATTCGTGTTCCGTTTGAGTCTGAACAGGTTCGGAATTGGTTTCCGAGTGGATTTGGATAAGTTTTGCGGTTAATTGTTTAGATCTAGACAAGTTTGTAAATCTGGACATCATTGAGTGTACATTCATTACTATGAATTTTCATTCGTTAGGTGTTTGATAGCTCATTCGTTAGTGGTTAGTTACAGATTCGTCTAGCTGTCATTCGTAACAGCTCATTCGCTACCCTGTACCCATTCGTTACCTTTCTCGCTATTCATTCATGATACACATTCGCTATTCATTCGTGATAAACATTCGCTATTCATTCTCCTTTTGTGATACACATTCGCTATATTGTTCACTCGTTAAAACTCCATTCGTCTGAACAGTATTCTCCTTCACTTGAGTAGTTAACGAATATCCTTTATTCGTGTCACATTTGTTACTGTTCTTCCATTCGTGTGAACAGTAACCATAAGTTTTCAGTTTTTACAAGTTTAGTCCTTTAAGTTTCAACAAGTGTTATCATGGCTTCTCAGAACGCCTCGTTCTATGCTTTAGCTTCCCAAAATGCTCTAATGCAGCAAATGCTTACCATGGACAATGAAATTGGGAGCCACAACAAGTGTCCAAAATTGCTGAAATTATCCGATTTTGCTCGGTGGGAACTGAGATTTCTTGCTCACTTGGGATCCTTCCATCCAAGTAGTGTACGTTATCTTGATGTTGTGTATGCTGCACCGTTGGTTGGAAGTAACAATCTCGGCTAGACTCCTAAGTAATTCAAGAATTATGAAACTCAAGAGTTGAAAGATTTTGAGAGTGAGACTAAGGCTTATTCAACTCTCACTATGGCATTACCTGAACAAATCTTTCATCAATACAGCACCATAAAGATTTGTGCATCATTATTCGATACCCTGAAAAGAAGAAGCCTAGGTAATACACTAGAGAGCAAGAAAACGCTTGTGAAGTTTCAATTCAGAAACTTTATCTTGATGAAGAATGAAACGGTTGAAGAGATGAGAAATCATTATAGTCATCTAGTGGTTGAAATGGAAAGTGTTAACCTTGAGCCAACTGAGACTGACAAGATCGATACGTTGAAGAATGCATTGCCTTCGTCATATTCGACTTTTCTCTTTGTGTTGAAAGAAAACGGTTTCTTTCGTAACCCTGAACTTACTGCAGTGCAGTTTATCAACAAAATTGAGGAAAGAGAATTTGAGTTAAAGTGTCAAACGTCATTGAAGGACAATCAAAATCAGAATCCTTCAATTTATGGTGGAGCAATGCCAGCAAACACTTCTTCAAGTCAAAATTCTGTCCCAATCACTGCTTTCTTCACTTAAGATCAAGAGGAGAATCATAATGTAAACAATTAAGCTAATGTATGTTTTATGGCATCAGGTGCAAAATCTGAGTCTACCACCAATGCTTCAAGTATATTACCAAAAGTAAACCTTCAAGAAGCTGAACATCAGTTTGCTTTTCTATGTACTTTCATGACATCATACGAACAATTGGTGGGTAGCAAAATTGCTACTAGTGAGTTAACCGATGAAGATTATGACCAAATTGATCCTGATGATCTTGAATTGATGGATCTAAAATGGAATATGGCTATGATTGTGAGAAATGTCAAGAAGTTCATGCAAAGAACAGGTAAAGATCTTCCAACTCTGAATAAATGAGTTGGTTTTGATAAATTGAAAGTTAAATGCTACAACTGCGGAGACTTTAGGCATTTTGCCAAAGAATGTGACAAGCCAAGAAAAGACTATTCCAGTCCACGAAATGCTAAGAGATCACAAGGAAAGAATTCATCGGGGTAATGATCAAAGCAAAAGGAGTGTAGGTTCCCTGGACGGATCACACGAGATATCCCGGTCTACTCAGGTGCGGAATCCCTGCGTAGATCGTTACGAGCGTAGAAAGCAAATCAAACAAACACACGGATAAACCGAAACACGTTATATATTAATAACCGAACTCACGTGATATGAATCACTGATACAGACTCTTGTCAACCAACACGAACTCAAACGACTAACACTAACTTCTTAACCTTCACAAAACAAGCCGTAACCTATATATAAATACACGACAACTTCGCCTGATATGTTCAGGCGAAGTTGTCCATAACTTCGCTTGTTCAACAAGTTCGCCTAGGCGAACTTGTTAACAACTTCGCTTAAACAAAAACATAAATAACATTACAGACTCGATTACAGACACTAGACTATGAACAACTGACATTCATACACCAACAGACTCCCCCTTGGCAGTAGCTTCATATCTTGATCTTTAAGCACTTGTCTTGTAATCTTCACGCATGCACTCCTTCTCTAACACATACCGTGACTACTCGCTGATACTTCCTCGCTTCGTCTTTCCAAGCAGGAATATAGAATATCTTCTTTTCATTCAACACTTGCAGATCAGCTTTCGATAAGTTAACAAGATGCATCGGATCATACACCCTCAGCACTTCTTGTTCGTCTTCGTCTTCCATCACGGCTTCAGCAGTCTGGCAATCAACATACCACCATTTAAGATTCTTCAACACATCTTGAGGCATAATCTTCATTGGAACCTCCTTAATGCATCGAATCGGTTTATACTTCATTACCATCCATGGCTTGCCATCTGCTCTCATTCCCCTTTCTTTATCTCCATTAGCTTTCCCTTCTGTGGCTTTAATAACTCAAACTTCTTCTCTTTTATGCTTTCTTTCCACACGATCTTCCCAATAACCCTTGCCATGTTATCGTCGCTTCTATTGATCAGCCCCAATCTAGCCAAATCCTTCACCTCACATTCCGGCAATGTATTGAGAGATCTCAACGTTCTTTTAAAATACTGAATCCCATCAAAACGTTTCACCACAAACAACTTTATCTGTTCATCATATAGCCAACAAATAATTCCTTTCTTCGACTCAGCATAGCCTTTGATATTATAACTCTTCTTGAACATGGTTGGAACAGCAGGCTTCTTAGTTTTAATAAACCAATGAGCACAGCCTTCCTTCCACCTAGGCTGCTCCTCCCACTCAGTCTCATCATTATCCATCTCAGTACCCATATCGGCTTTCTCAACATCTGGGATCTCATGTTCAACATTTTCTTCAATTATTTCACCTTCTTCAATCTCATCTTCAATCACAATCTGTGCTCCAATCTTCTCAATCTCCTCAATAGGCAGCACATCATCATCAAACATCACATCATCCTCTAGCACATCATCATCCAATTCTTTCAACGCATCGATCACATCATCATCATCATCAACCATCACCACCTCATCACCACCAACTGCACCCGCAGACTCCCCCTGAGCTGTGGAAGTCCCAAGAGCTTGAGTAGTTCTTGGCAACTCACCACCTGCACCTTTCGGTGCATTGGGATCATCGTCTCTATCAAAACGCTTCTTCGTCCTTAACTCGTCGCCTCTACAGCCTGTCTCCCCCTGAGATGCCAAGAACTCCTTCATAGCATCTATAATTCGCCCATGTTCAACCAGGAGGGACGACTGTAATTGATTCTCTGCCACAAGGCGCTGAATAGCCTGGGTCTGGATAAAGTTTATCCTTGATTGCTCTGCCACGACCCGTTCAAGTGCAGCTATTCTCTCCGAGTCTGAGAGGGTTGCATCGAAATCAAACCTCATGTTAGATGTATCTTGAGTATACTGAGGAGGGATCTCGAATGTAACCGGGACATCAGAAGAAGTTATGGACGTAACCGCAGGTGGTATCGTGACCGACAACCCTGCAGTTGCAACAACGGTAGACTCTACAAATTGTGCCACCACCTCTGAAGGAGTAAGCGTTGGAGGTGGTAACGACACAATCTCCGGAGTCATCGTCTGTAGTGTGATGGATGGGATGCCGACAGCTGATGTAGCCACCACGGGAACATCCGCGGCGCTTGTAACCTGTACAGACGTAGGAATAATCGACATACCTGACAGTGCGGATGGAGCGAAACGTACAACCCTTGAAGTCTCTCCAGCTCCCATACCTGCACCTGTCCTCTCCCGTCTTGAACGTCTAATTAACTTGTGGATATCTTCTTCCTCTTCTTCTGATTCACTATCATCCACCGTTCTCTTTCTCTTCCCTAACGTCCTCTCTCTAGTCACCAACATCCTCCTCGCCTCATCCATAACGTCATCAAGATCTAAGTCAGCCACCGTCGTAGCTGCTCTAGTAACACGCACTTCCCGAACCTGTGCAGCAGAGACCTGCACCTCTTCTTGTGGATCAAAACGGTCCATGTCGAAGAATCCTTGGCCGCCAAATGCAGCATCAAGGTCTACATCCTCCTCAGCCGACACAACAGGCACAACAGGTACATCTCGAGGTGCTCCTGCCTGTTGTGGTTGAGGGTCTCTGAACTCATCCCCCCGAGCTGGCACATACCCCGGGTTTATTAAGAACCCAAAGAGTGGAGTATGCCTTGGACGAAGTTCAGGCTTGCTCCTCGCACTCGAAGTACGGCATTGAGCAAAGATACGTTTGCTCACACTCTCCACGTATCGTATTGGGCGTCGTTAAGGCAAATTTGGAGCCACATGGTTCAAGATCATCTGGATGAATCTTGGATACATTATGAACCGCTCACGAGCTATCGCCCTCCTCTGTCTGTCGATCTCATAAAAGACCATCTGACTAAAGCTATAACGTTTGTTATAAGTCAGAGCAGTCATTGCTGACTGCATGGTCGCACCCATTCCGTCAGTACCCGCCTTCCTCCCAGACATACACACAATCATGACGTGCATGAGGAAGCGCCACTGATCTAGAAGGAAACCCTTCCTCCTCTGGGTATCACCTAATGGACCAGAGTAGCCCATTCGTTGGAATGCTCCATCACGAAACGGAGCCACAAAGTCAGTTGGATCGTCCCGAGTCTCCTCTCCAAAACGTAACGCCACCCGTATTTGTTCAGACGAGAACTGAACTTCGTGGTTGTTGACGGTTGCTCGCATAACCGGGGGCTCAACGCGGCAATCGTACTCCACAGTCTGCCAGAAGTCCTCGATATTGGGTAAGGATATCGGCAGTGTCGTCGTGATAGCGTGGAATATCCTCGAGCGAATGAGGAATGTGATGATCTCACGGTAGTCTTCAACTCCGCTCGCTTCCGGGTCTAAGGTAATGTACATATTGTGACCCGGAAAAAATTGCCTCTGGTTATCTCCTTCATCGCCTCCAGCACCTCCAGCACCTGCTACTGCAGCCATATCTATAATAGCCCGATACTGAGTTGGGTCCACATCTGCATCACCGTCTGACTCAGCACCCAATTTGTGATTGACGCAGATTGGAGTGTCGAATGGAGTGCTGTCCTCCATCTTGAAGCGTTTGAGCACATCATAGACATACTTGGTCTGATGAATGAACATCCCATCCTTCTTCTGATCAACCTGCAATCCTAAAAAGAAAGTTAGTTCACCCATAGCACTCATTTCAAACCTTTTCTTCATGACGTCCTCAAACTCCTGACACATGGAGACTTTAGATGCAGCAAAGATAATGTCATCCACGTAGACTTGCACCAGCAGGAAGTCGCTTCCTTCTCTCTTAACGAACAACGTGCTATCAATCTTCCCTCTTTCAAAACCATTTTCAAGCAAGTAATCTGATAAAGTTGAATACCAGGCACGAGGTGCCTGATGTAGTCCATACAATGCCTTGCTCAACTTGTACACGTGATCAGGAAAGTCTGGGTCAGGAAAACCCGGAGGTTGCTCAACATACACTACCTCATCAACTTTCCCATTCAGAAACGCACTCTTCACATCCAACTGAAATACCTTCACATTCTTATAAGCAGCGAACGCCAAAAACAATCTAATGGCTTCCAACCTTGCGACAGGAGCGAACACTTCATTATAATCAATCCCCTCTTGTTGATTAAAACCTTTAACGACTAGCCTCGCCTTGTTTCTTATGATAATCCCTTTCTTATCTCTCTTGCACTTTAACACCCATTTTGTGCCTATCGCATGCACATTTTTCGGTTTTTTAACCAAATCCCATACTTCCATTTTCTTGAACTGAGCCAACTCTTCTTGCATGGCTTCGACCCACGAGCTGTCCTGTAAAGCCATTTGATAATTCTTCGGCTCAATCTGGCTGATAAAGCAGGTGTACAAGCATTCGTTGATTATCCCTGTCTCCTTGATGCTTGTGTAAACACAGGTGTGCTCATTCAAGCTTCGTCTTGTTTGTACACCGGATGACACATCACTAATCACATTCTCCAAAGGGTGATCTTTATGAATTCTCGTGGTCGGAACAGAACCAACATGCAAATTGTCTTCCAAGTTAGAAGAGAGCTCGTCAATGGTTGTTTCATGCTGAGAGTGAAATGGATTGAAAAATTCTTCTTCAGTCGAGGCAGTAGGGGTATCGACATCATTTGATGAGGAAGGTTGACATTTATCGATCAGCTGTCTTTGCAATAGATTTTCTTCCTCATCAAGGATCATCTTCGTAGCAACTCTCTCTTCTTCTTCAGCAATATCCAAATACGGTATGTTAAAAGACTTAAAAAGTTTAACATAGTCGAAAAACTCAGCAGGTCCTTTGCTAGTTTTTGGCGGTTGGTAACTTGTGATATCGGTGTTACACACCACCTCAACCTTGCTGGTCGATGTATTGAAGACACGTCTGTTGGGAGTCCCCACAACATAACCGACTAAGATTCCTTCATCGGCTACTTCACCAAATTTAGAATTTGTATTCAAAATCGAACAAGGGGACCCGAATGGTTCAAGACCACTCAAGTTGGGCTTTCTCCCATGCATAAGCTCATAACACGTTTTACCAAGTCTTTTAACAGTTAAGACTCTATTCAGAACATAACAGGCTGTAGCAACAGCTTCAGCCCAAAACACCACAGGAAGCTTTGAATCAGCCAGCATAGTTCTGGCTCCTTCAATTAATGTTCTATTCTTCCTTTCAGCCACTCCATTCTGTTGCGGTGTATACGGAGCGCTGTATTGGTGTTCAATCCCTCTCTGAAGGCAGAAGATCTCCATCTCAAAATTCTTAAACTCCGTTCCATTGTCACTCCTGATAAACTTAACCCTTTTATCCATAACGTTCTCAACTTTGGTAATCAAATTCTTCACCATCTGAGCCGTTTCGTCTTTTGATTTCAGGAAATACACCCACGAATATCGTGAGTAGTCATCAGTGATCACCAAGCAATAAGAAGTTCCTCCTAGACTTTTTGCATTCACGGGACCGAAGAGATCCATGTGAAGCAACTCCAGAGTACTGGCAATTGAATTGACTTTCTTGGTGAGATGGGATTTCTTGTGCTGCTTTCCCTTCTTGCACGCTATACATTTATCTTCAAAATTGAAATTCTTCAAGGGAACGCCCAGCACAAGTCCATTCCTGACAATGTGGTTCATCTTCCGAAGATGAATGTGCCCCATTCTCCTATGCCACAATTCGGACTCTGATTCACTCGCTTTTGTCATAAGGCATGATTCTGCCGTGGCCATTTCAGTTGATCTCATATCCATAATATATGTATTTCTTTCACGTGGAGCTTTCATCACAATCCACTCCACTGGCAACTGAAAACCAGGTTTCAACATAATCGCCTCATTCTTTGTAAAATGAACGGTGTACTCCTTATCACAGATCTGCGACACACTCAGCAGATTGTGCTTCAATTCTTCTACAAAGTTAACCTTCTCCAAAGTCATCTTTCCGTTTGACACCGTTCCCATTCCAGTAATCTTGCCACCACTTTCACCGGCAAAGCTCACTCTCCCTCCTTGAACAGGTTTTAAATCGTGTAACAAGTATTTGTTACCCGTCATGTGCCGGGAACAGCCGCTATCTACAACCCAAAGATTGTTGGCAGCCCTGTTCAACTGTTCCTGCACAATAAAGCAAAAGATTAGAATTTAGGGACCCAAGACCAATTGGTCTTGGATCTATACATCCCAACTTTGGCTTTCCAAAGTTAGTATCTCGATAATTCCTGTAAGTCCCATTAGGATATCTCATTGAAGATTGATTGTGAGGCCTACCAAACCTTTGTGAATTGAAAGAATTATAACTTGTGGTTTGGTTATTAGCAGTGTAAAACTGAGATTTGTTTCTATGAAAACCTGAATTAGTCACATTTTTGAATTTTAAGTGGTTTTCATTTTTAGCAGCATTATAATTACTATTAGGTTTATTCTCAGCTTTAGTAGGCCTTACACCTCTGAATCGCTGTTTCAGAGGGCAATCTGCAACTAGGTGCCCCATTTGATTACACCTAAAACAACACCTATGTTCAACCTTTTTATCAACAGGTGTTTTAGATGTCGAGGCTATATTACCGCCCGTTCGTCTCACATATGGTGGGACGTACGGGTTTAGTGGAGTACTCCTTTTATTTGTTTTACCTTTTTCTCCACTCTTGGGTAACACAACCTCCTCTTTTGCCTTACCAGACTCGGATGACTTATCCGAATCTGACGAGACTGGACTTTGATCAGAAATTTCAACACTTGAAACAGGCGAACTTGTTTCTCCTCTACTAACATTTGGTTCTTTAACAGTTACTTTAATCGGCACTGTCTGAGCAACCTCAAAGTCAACAGATTTCTGAACATTAGGGTTAACAGTGTAATTGTGATTGTACGGTGGTGGAACCTCATGATAACCGATTCCTCCTCTCTTAGCAGAGGAACCTTGATCACTAACAAGGTGATAAAGAATAGCAGAGGAATTTCTGAACTGCTCCAGTTTTCGATTCAGTTCCACCACTTTCACCTGGTGGTCAGCAATCTGTTTTTCTCTTTCAGCAATTAGTTTGGTCTTTTCTTCCAAAACTTCATAGCTTAAATCAATCACTTCAATTTTTTCAGCAAGTTTTGTTTTTAGACTTTTAACATCTTTTTCACAAGCTTTTATTTTAATTTTATAATTATTTTCTCTTGATTTAATAAAGTGATGATCTTCTTTTAAGGTTTTAAATTCAATATCCAACCTAACATACTGATCGGTTATGGTTGCTAGTTGCTCAGACAAGTTCTCACATTTTGAACAAGTTGGTTTAGAACATACCTCGGAGAGCTGGTCATTAACGTCTGCCATAAGAGCTTTTTCCTCTCCGGTAACCTTCTCACTTTCTTCAGTTTCTACCTTTGCCAAATTTTCCTGCTCAAAAGTTTCTTTAGATAGCAGGTTCCAGTTGTATTCACCATCTTCTCTGGACATCATGGCACTATAATCTTTTCTACCTTCACTTTGCTGTGGAGACCTACCCTGACTTCGTTCCACACGCTCATTCCTGCATTCTTTTGCAAAGTGACCGTTTTGTTGACAATTGTAGCATCTCACCTTTGCCTTGTCAAACCCCGGCTTTCCACCGACAAACTTCCTTCCCGTCTTTCTCATAAACCTCTTTACTCTTCTCACGATCATGGCCATTTGCCATTGTAAATCCATTTCTTCCATATCGTCAGCATCAATCTGATCGTAATCTTCATCCAACATAGCTGGATCAACAATCTTCCCTTGAATGTAGTTCTCATAGGAAGCAATGAAAGAAGCATAGAGACCAAACTGCTCTTCAGCAGACTTGACACTCATAGGCATCTTGGAGTAGTTGTTGCTGGGAGAACTTGGAGAGCAACTACTCTTGCTTACCTAGGGTTGAGAACCACTCGATCCAGCTGCTACATAGCAAACATCCCCATTTGTGTTAACTGACACATGCCCCTCATGTGATGAGTTGAGGCCCGACTCTCCCTTTGTGTAGTAGGCAGCAGATTCAGTCTTCGATCCTGAGCTAGTGTTGACTTTAGCTCCATACATACCTGGATCTTGAACCTGATCCATAGGTGTCTCTTTTCTGACCATGTTAAGCTCAAAGGTTCTGAGCTTGTTGACTGTCGTTTCTAGATCATATGTGGGAAAGTCTTTGTCTTCCCTCATCAGCACAGTGTACATCTCCCATTTTGGTGGGAGAGCATCTAGAAGCTTCTCAACTATTTCTTCTTCTCGGTAGGAAATTGAATAGTTGCTCAATTCAGTCATCAGATGGTAATATCGAGTGATAATATCATCTAAGGATTCATTCTTCAAATACTTGAAGACTGGGAACTGGGTTTTGAGCAATTTTATCTTTGAAGCCCGGATTCCTACATTCCCTTCAAATCTGTTCTCAAGAGCTTCCCAAAGCTCTCTTGCTGACGTATACTTTCTGAACGTATGAAGGATTTCTTGTGGAAGAGCCATAGTAATAGCAGCATGAGCCTTGCTCTCGGCCTCATACATCTTTTTCTCTTCTTCTTCCATTTTACTATACTTTTTAATTTGATCACGACCTTCATACTCCATAACTGGTGGAATATAACCATCCTGGATGCATACCCACATCTTCGCATCCTGGTATTTGACGTATTGTATGAACCGATCCTTCCATGCAACGAAATCGGTTCCCTTCAGCAATCTTGGGGCCTTGGTAGCTGACCCTGCTTCAACTTCCATCTTTACTAACTCAGAGATGTTGATCGACGACATCTTTCCCGAAAAGTAAGAAACCTGAAAAATTAAGAATTTTTTTTTTTTTTTTTTATTAAAGTACTGTAGGCGAAGTTACGGATAACTTCACTTGAAGTAGGCGAAGTTGTAGAGAACTTCGCTGAAGAACTTCGCTGATAACACTACTGATTAACTTCGCTGATTCTTAACTTCGCTTGAGGTAAGCGAACTTAAGAGGTAGGCGAAGTTGTAGAGAACTTCGCTTGAATTAGGCGAATTTGAGAAGGTAGGCGAAGTTGTGGATAACTTCGTTTAACCTTATATCTTCGCCGAAACCCTACGAACAGTGACGGCAACTTCGCCTGATGAACACGAAGTTTCTGCAGATCTGTAAATCGGATTTTAACGAGGTTTTTGACGGTGTAAAGTCTTGACCACGATGGTAGGAGGTAAGAATGATCAAAAACACAGAAAACACGTCCCGCGAATAGTCGAAACGGGACGATTTCTACACCCGCGTGAATATCCCGAACCACACAATCGAGCAAACGCTATGATACCTATTGGGATCTGATACCAATTGTAGGTTCCCTGGACGGATCGCACGAGATATCCCGGTCTACTCAGGTGCGGAATCCCTGCGTAGATCGTTACGAGCGTAGAAAGCAAATCAAACAAACACACGAATAAACCGAAACACGTTATATATTAATAACCGAACTCACATGATATGAATCACTGATACAGACTCTTGTCAACCAACACGAACTCAAACGACTAACACTAACTTCTTAACCTTCACAAAACAAGCCGTAACCTATATATAAATACACGACAACTTCGCCTGATATGTTCAGGCGAAGTTGTCCATAACTTCGCTTGTTCAACAAGTTCGCCTAGGCGAACTTGTTAACAACTTCGCTTAAACAAAAACATAAATAACATTACAGACTCGATTACAGACACTAGACTATGAACTACTGACATTCATGCACCAACAAGGAGTTCTTCTGAAGGAGAACGAAGGGGTTGATTGGTCGCAAAAGGTTGTTGGAGAATCAGGCCAATCTTGCGGTATGTGAACCAGTTGATCAATTTGAAGATGCAAGTAGTGATCAAGTATCTGAAGAGAGCGATACATAAGATTCTGAAACTGATTCTTATCAGAATTCGTCTGATAACTCATCTGTGCAAGACAAATCTGACACTTCAAATCCTGATCACATTGAATCTTATGCTTGCATGGCTAAGATCAACAAGGTATGTCCTGAACCTCAAGTTAATGTAACTGAATATTCAACTGTTATGTTATAGTGTACTGAATGTGCTGAAAACAAATCCAAACTCGAAACAGCCTTAACTCAGAACACCTCTCTTACAAAATAGCTTTTTATGATCAATGAATGTTATAGACAGAAATCTAAATTGCTGGAACAATCGACTTTAAGAATCTAAAATCTGTCTGAAAGCAATCATGATCTAAAAGCTGAGGTTCAATGTAAGATTATAGTGGTTGACCAACATTTTCAGGAGATTCTCAGACTCCGAACCTGCATATCTAAACTGGAAAATGAAATTCTGGAATTGAAAAATAAACTTGGAAAATTCCGAGATTCCTCATTTTTGTTAAATGAAATAATTGAAGTAAACAATTCCCACAAGAAAAATGGGAAAGCAGGTTTAGGGTTTGTTGAGATTCCACCTCCATTTAAAGGAGATTACTGTAGCATTCCAGATGTTAAACAATGTCCTGAAATACTTACAGTTGAACCTGAAATTATTGATAAAAAAATCAACTCAAGAACCGATTCACATCAAAAGTAACTCCGTTTTTACCTAAAGTGAATTAGATGGTTCTGTTGAGGAGTTAGTTGAACAAGATGAGATTGTTGAAAACAAGAATATTCCTGCTGACAATCACATCTTATGTGAACCTGAAGAATTTGAACAGGCTATTTATGGTTCAAAATCTTTGGGTGAAACTTCTAAAACTCCTAAGGTATCACCTAATGAGTCTCAATCAGACAAACCTTCGGTGTCTGATGAGGAGTTGATGAGAAAAATAAATCCTCAACCAAAATCTTCAAGCGGGAAGATATTTAAATTAAAAGGTCTTTCAAAGATTTTTTCGGATAAGGAAGTTCCTCTGAATCTTCTTAATGCAGAATTAATTGATAGTGTCTTTCAAGATGACACTTCAGAAGTCACTAAACTTGAACAACAATTTAACTAATTTAAATTCAAAAATCTTCAAGATAAAGCAAAGAACACCACATTTAAACCCATAAGATTTGTCAAATCATCTGGGATGGAGAATTCATCTAATTCTACCAACCTAGAATTTTTCCAAAATAAAAAGGGATTTAAATCTACTGGTATAAAGAAAGTTTCTTTTGAAGAATTCAAACTAAGGCTCAACCTGTGCGTGAAAGTCAATCAAGTGGTTCACTATATAAGTCTTTAGATTCACGCTTATGTTTTAAATGTGGTGAACTGGGCCATGTGTCTAAAAAATGTAGAGCAAAGGTTGATGAGATGAAAGTGTCATCAATATGTAAGACTGAACTGAATGAAAAACCAGAAGGACAACAAGTTGATGAGAGTATTATAATGTATTCTGATATCAATCCGAGAAAAGTTGTTAGGATTGAATCTTTTAATGTAACAAACAAATGCGTTGACCGTGCTCAACCAATTTTTTCAAACACTGATTCGGGAATTATACGTGACGGGTACTTAAAGAAGAAAAACAAGAAATCGGTCACCTATTCTCAAGTACCGAATACTAGTGTTAAGTTATCCTTTACTCCGAAAGTATTAAAGGGAGAGCCCAAGACTGAGGCTTGGGCTGCCTTTTTGAACTAATCATTTACTTGTTTGTGCAGAGTTCATCCAGGTCCGGGTCTACTCACAAATGGATTTTGGATAGTGGATGTCCTAGGCATATTACTGGCAACCTAGATCTTCTGAATAATGTTAAAGATATTCAAGGAGGTTATGTTGCGTTTGCTGGTAACAATGGGGGAATAATTACAAAAGAAGGAGAAGTTTCAAACGGGAAAGTGATGTTTGAAAAAGTAAATTATTGTGAGAAGGTGGATCATAATTTGCTGAGTGTTTCTCAGATATGTGATAAAAAGTTTACCACTGTTTTCACAGACAATGAATGTGTTATCCTTCAACCGGGATACACGATTCCTAAAGATATGGTTGTCATGAGATCACCTCGATCGAATGATATTTATGTACTGGATATGAGTTATGATGTATTTGTTTCACCCTCAGCTACATGTTTCGTGTCGAAAGCTACCAAAAAGGAGTTTAACCTTTGGCATCGCTGCATGGGACACATTCACATACGCAAGATGAATTTTCTTATTTCTAATGACTTGGTGGATGGTGTATCCCTTAAGAATTTCAAAATCAATGATCATTGCATTGCGTGCAAGAAGGGGAAACAAAAGAAGAAATCACATCCAAGCAAGTCACTCAACATGATTGTTACACCACTGGAAAGACTTCATATGGATCTCTTCGGTCCAGTGAATCGTGCTAGTATTGCTGGAGACTTGTACTGCTTGGTGGTGACTGATGATTTCTCACGTTACTCATGGGTGTTATTTATGGGATCGAAAGATCAGACCCCTATCTTAATTCAGAATCTGATAACGAAGATCGAATCACTTTACAAACTAAAAGTGAGACGAATTTGTAGTGACAATGGAACCGAATTTAAGAATAATGGATTGGATTTCTTCTGCATATAGAAAGGAATTCATCGGGAATTCAGTGCGCCTTATGTTCCTCAACAGAATGGTGTATCTGAAAGAAAGAATCGTACGTTGATTGAAGCTGCGAGAACGATGCTTGCTGATTCAAAGCTACCTGTTCAATTCTGGAACGAAGCTGTGAACACAGCATGTTATACTCTTAATCACGTACTAACAGTAAAGAAGTTTAAAAAGACGAGTTACGAGCTTCTGAATAATCGTAAGCCAAACTTAAAGTATTTGGAACCGTTCGGGTGTTCGTGTCTGTTTTGAAGAGAGATGCTGGAAAGTTTGATGAAAAAGCGTTTGAGGGTTATTTCTTGGGATACAATTCCCCTAAGAAACGAATCTTCAATATCTCTTCGGGTTGTGTGGAAGAATGGTATCACGTTGATTGCCAAAGTTATACTACTCCGCCAACTGGCATAGGTGCCGACTGGATGTTCGATTACGACGGATTATTTAATTCGTTTATGTCAGTGGTTGAAGAAGTTCATGAAGATCTCATTAGATCTTATTTGGAAGAACAATGTCTTCCTATTCCAAGGTGTTCTTCGGTTGACGTAAATGACTCTCCTAATGTATCAGAATCATCAAATGAAGTTTCTGAGTCTTCCGATGAAGCTGATTTTGTTGATTCATCGTCAGTGCCATTAGAGGAAGCTATAGACACAAATGAGCCTATTCTAATTGATGATGACTCTCCACCTGTCTCTTTAGACTCGGCTGAGGAAAATATCACCAATCTGGGTGATAATGTATCTGTCCCTTTCAATCCTTCCTTAAGGATTCATTCTAATCATCCGTAGGAATAGATAATTGGTGATGTACACGACAAGGTTCGTACAAGACACCAATTAGCTAATATATGTGACGATCAAGTTGATAGTAACGTATCTCCTATCGAGGATTCGATAGTTTGTGCTTATGCGGATTTGCACTTTTTGGGTATCCTCAGTATTGCACAATACACCTGCTTCCTATCAAAGATAAAACCGACAAGTGTCACAATGGCACTCAAGGAACCGTCTTGGATTGAAGCTATGCAGGAGGAGCTGCAACAGTTTGTACGACTGGGTGTATGGGACTTAATTGAAAAACCCGACCATGTGAAAAAGGCTATTCCGACCAAATGGGTTTTTAAGTGCAAAAAGGACGACCGCGGGGTAATCGTGAGAAATAAAGCACGATTGGTTGTTCTTGGTTACTATCAACAAGAAGGCATAGATTACACCAAAGTATATGCTCCGGTTGCAGGACTGGAAGCTATACGTACCTTTCTTGCTTATGCAGCCTATAAAAATTTTAAGGTTTATCAGATGGATGTGAAATTGGCATTCTTGAATGGAGCTATTCATGAGGAAGTGTATGTGAAGCAGCCTCCCGGTTTCGAGGATCCAGACTTTATAGAGCGTGTTTACCGATTAAACAAGGCTCTTTATGGTTTACACCAGGCCCCGAGAGCCTGGTACAGCACGTTGGCTGACCATCTGATAGAAAGTGGATTCACGAGAGGGACTGTGGATTGTACTTTATTTTATAAGAACGTGGGTGATGATTTGCTCCTCATCCATATCTATGTGGACGACATTATTTTTGGTTCGACGAACGACAGCTTGTGTAAAGAATTTGAAAAGACGATGCAAACCAAATTCGAGATGAGCTCAATGGGAGATATGAAATTTTTCTTAGGATTGCAAGTTCACCAGTCTGATTCCAGGATCTTTATCCATCAGACGAAATATGTGAACGATGTCTTGAGCCGTTTCAAGATATCCGACGGCAAAATTCCTTCAACACCTCTTCTCGTGGGTCACAATTTATCACCGGATGAATTGGATGATACCGTAGATCCAACCCTGTATCGAGCTATGATCGGATCTCTAATGTATTTGACTGCATCGCGACCTGATATTATGTTTTCTGTTTGTTTGTGTGCTAGGTACGAATCGAGTCCCCGAGTGACTCACTTGGCGGCAGTAAAGCGCATCTTACATTATCTGAGGGAAAATCTAGACATCGGGTTATGGTACCCCAAAGACGATAGGTTCGATCTCATCGCTTTTAATGATTCGGACTACGGAGGATGCAAAATCAACTTTAAGTCTACAACAGCGGGATGTCAATTCTTAGGGAACCGGCTTGTTTCTTGGCAGTGTAAGAAGCAGACAACGATCTCAACTTCAACAGCCGAAGCGGAGTATGTGGCGGCCTCGAGTTGCTGCTCACAGGTTCTCTGGATCCAGCAACACTTGCGGGATTACGGTTTGAAGTTTCTTACAACTCCCATTTATATTGATAATTTTGCTGCAATTTCAATCACCAATAATCCGGTTCACCATTCGAAAACCAAACATATTGAAATCCGTTATCACTTCATACATGATTGTTTTGAAAAGAAACTAATATCAATTGATAAAATTCACACGGATTTTCAAAAGGCTGACCTTTATACCAAGGCATTTGACAAAACACGTTTTCAATATCTGCTGGGTATAAATGGTTTAAAAACATTAAAAGATATTCAAAAGCTTAGTTAAATCATTTTATTTCTTGTTTTATTTCGATTTTTGTTGTTTTTAGGGGGAGAAAATTTAAAATCCAAAAATATTGTGGTTTTAGTTTGTACAGAGAAATTTAAAAATTCCTAAAACATTCAAATATTGAAAAATATCAAACATTGAAAAATGCTCCTCAAAATGAGTTTTGAAGCAAAAAGGGAAAATGATAGTACATTGACGAGATTGATCTAGTACATGAATAAACTAGATTAAAAATTACCGTAAGGCCAGCAATATGATATGCAAAGATAGGCTTGACAGACTATATAGGAACTGATAAGATATAAAGATAATGAATGCCGAACCTAGTGGAATTACATCTTGAAAAATTGATACTATATCTGATTTAAGAAAAGTTAAAAGTCAAAAAATGATTACTGTGTGTGCATGTTTTCATTTTTTAAGAAAATTCTGCTTTGTTTTTATTTTATTTTGCAAAGAAATTCAACTTTATTTTTTCTTTATTTTTATTCAAATATTGAATCCTCTCCTACGCGATAAGATTATCCGACCTGAGGGTTAATATTTGAGTATTCTGCTTTATTTTCTTGGTCTTTCTTACAAGCCTTGGACCTTCTCCGTGTATACTATAAGAACAACTGTGAAAGTCATGTATCGAACTGGAGGTTAAGGCCTGTACAACTTCAACTTATTTTTATCTTTTTATTTTGTTGAAATGGAACCTTATCTGCATGTAGTAATACCGATCTTAAGGGAAAATTTTGACGTTCTGCTTTATTCTCCTTTTATTATTTTTGCATGCGTTACAGTTAATCAAAATTTGGAAAAATCAAAGTAAAGCGTACATGTAAAATTCACTGTATAAGAGATAGAAATGTTATATCTGATTGATGGGGTCCACATATGGTTTCGTGACTAATTGAACCAAATTAAAGCATATCGTAAAGTTTCCGACAAGTCTGTGAAAAGTTTAAGAGGACAATTATATCTGCAATCATCGTTGGGTTACGTGTATAATAATCATCGAAATTGAAGTGTTACTTAGTGACATTTTCGTCAATATGATTCCCTGCTCAACTCACAAAAATATGTACTGCTTTAATAGTTTAATGGTTTATTATTTTTAGTTATTTGTTCATTGAAAATTTTCAAAAATCCAAAAATATTTTTCTTTCTTTTTCAATTCTGCTTTAGTTTTGATTTACCAAGCTAGCGAATAATTCAAAAGAAAAAGAAAAGAGATTGATCCCCAAAAGTATTAAGTTAATCGTGCTTAATGTATTTGCAACTGGTATCAGTTGTGTTTTAAAGTAAAAATCCGTTTAAGTTAAGTATTACCGGTTGATTGGGTAATTTTAATGTATTTCAATAAGAACATTAATGGGCTTAATTGATTGTTGATGGGCTTAATTGATTATTTAATTCTTTAAAAACCCTAATTGGGTTTTAATAATATTTAAATCCTTAAATGTGATTGTATCTCATTCGCTAAGGAAGATTGGTGATTCGTCAATTGGTATAACGAATGTAAAGCCTTTCGTTATTTAAAATTAATGAATGAGATTTCTCATTCGTTATGATGACATTTGCTTCCGTTGTGCATAACGAATGGAAGACATTCGTGTGACCTTTAACGAATGGAATGATTTTAAAGTATCATTCGTTAAGATTTTAACGAATGGCACTTACATTCGTTAGAAACATGAACGAATAATGTATATTCGTTAAAGTTTGATGAATGAATTCTTATTCGTCTTAAAGGATTGACGAATCAGGATTAATAAGTTAACGAATAAGACCATTCGTTAGTTCAAATTTGAACGAATGACCTTGGGTTGCGTGAAATTATTGGGGCTTATAATCCCAAGGATAGACGAATGACGGTTCATTTGCTTGATTCCTATTTCATCGTCACCTAAGAGAACCTCTTGCAAAAATTTTCCAGAATTCATACAATCAATTTTATACCGATTAACGGATATAATCGTGTTCTGCAGGTATAGGCGATGACAATGATATGTATTGTGTAGAATTTCATTGGATATGTTTGAGTTAATCGATTTATTGTTCATTGCATGATAACTGAACAGTTAACAATGAAGAAACCATTTATCGGGTCGATTCTCGAGTAGAAATCATACATGTGTCAATGAACTCGTTTATCGATATCTGTTATCAGGATTAATTGTTATATATGATTAGTTTGCACGATTCAGACGATGATGTTCGTCGTTTTTGACTTCTTTAAGTCAAATTGTAAGGCCCCGAACCCCGGGAACCCACAGTTGGTATTCATTCAAAACACTCGTAAAAATAATTAAATTTAAAAGCAATTAATTTCATTAAAATAACCATCTCAGAGTATAATTCAGCGGAAAACATAACTAATAAAATAAGTTCCCAAAAATTCGGGGAATATTGCCCAAAACCAATTCAATTATGTTTATAAAACTTTTTAAATAAAAATGTTAGAAACTAAAATATTCCATCCACGTATGCCCTTCACCGTCCAAGTAGCTTCGTGCACGTCCAAGCGATA
Source organism: Bidens hawaiensis (assembly GCF_021521415.1). NCBI lineage: Eukaryota > Viridiplantae > Streptophyta > Magnoliopsida > Asterales > Asteraceae > Bidens > Bidens hawaiensis. The sequence continues at coordinate 309,976 of NW_027491564.1, forward strand.
AGGCATTCTCTTCTTAACCTGAAACTCACACTAACATGTACACAAAGTCAGCTTGAGCTGAGTGAGTTCAAGTTTTAAATAAATAACATCAGTAAATAATAATCATGATAGTCATTCCAAAAGTTTTAAAGTAAAAAGAATACATCGGTTAAGCCATCATTATTGATAAATAATCATTCTCATATATATATATATATACACACACACACACACAGACACATATACATATATATATATATATATATATATATATATATATATATAACATCCAAGTAATAACATCAGGGTCGAGCAAACATACAACCCAAACACGTAACATCTCATCAACGCATGCAAACACAAAGTAGGCGTAATTAACATCAATAGTCGATACGACTACAATATCGCCAAATATAGGCCATACAATAATTTATATATATACATACTATAACATCCCAAGGCCAACTATATACTAGCAAGCCAATATAAAATAGTTTAAACGTTTCATCAAGAAAAATCGTTTAAGTGTGCATGCTAGCCCAAAACATAAAAAGAGTTAAAAGGGGCATCATGAACTCACCTGACACAAGACACGGATTCACCACGAGCTAGAGAATCCCTAAGTAATCCCAAAACTCAAACACCTGTCGGTTTACATTCAATCAATACTAATGACATCAAGATGACTCGTTTATTCTACGAGACGTTCTAACATGGTTCCAGTTACCTAAACCCTCGACCTCATCAAACTTAATCATAACAACCCCCAAGGTCTCACATTCACCAAAACGACCCTTAGGTACTCCCGGGAATAAAGAATTCCCAATTTGCCCCCGGGAGCACTAGGTGACACTAACACGCGCGTTTAGGAGTCGTCTAGGCCGTTAACATCCAACTCAGCCCCGTGTGGACCCATTATGATAAAATCATAGCCAAAAAGTCCACACGACGCCACACGAGTCAAATGGGTCGGTAACCCGCAAGTACAACGCACCAACTATTCAATTAACACAATTGCGCGTTGTACCGACCCGTTGGAGTAACCGACAACCAATTCTGCCCCATAACTTATAAAAATGAATTTTGAACAGCCCGTACATCAAACCGAGTGTCCCCGAGTTGAATTGGTCGTTAATCACTTCAACTCTCGCGTTAAACGCACCAAACTACAATTCTAGTCAACCAAACACTGACAATCAAGCTGCAACTAGTTGACCAATCTAACGAATACCAATGAACACGATACTTAAGTATGTTATACTAGACATACCTAGGAAGATTTCGGTGCAAAAACCTCACTTCAAACAGCCTCGACAAGAACACAATTGAATATCCACCGGTTAAGCCTAAAACGAACCTATCGATCAATAACAAGTAAAACGTGCAGATTTTAGCATGCGAAGATGCATTTAATTACATAGGATAACCTTTGAATTAAATTATTAATTTTTTTACCAGACTTTAATAAATGTCTTAGGTTTATAAAAATATTTTTATTATATTTTTCTAGTGGATACAAAAAATTATAAAATTCCTCCAACACAAAAGGTATGTGCAGCTATTTCAGTGCGCAACAAAATGACTTTATTTTTATAAAAATCATTACCCAGCCAAATTAAATGATTCCAATTGGGTTTGGTTCCTAACTCAAAATACTAACTTCCAGAAGTTGAACCAAACAATTTGGATCTGTCGAAAAAGGGTTATAACGTCGGGAAGACAGACCCGAATCCGTCATCCCGCATCAGCTTTGACACTCGATTTTATAAATTCATAAAAACCATTCAAATCTCGTCCAAAAATTACGTATTATACCTTTCTGGAAACTAGAATCAAAGTAGAACATCATAGAATCAAGAATCTATCAAAAATAATGGATTATAATCGCGTTACAGACCCTACAATCAACGTATATGAATCTGTCAGCAAACTGTTATCATCAAAACTCAACCCTAACGTGTTCAATAACGGGTTAAATGGTGAAAAAGACTTGTATGGACGTTAGAATAACCTTTAATTGATGTTTTACGCTCACTACTTGGCCGGAAAATGAAAAAAATCGCAGGGTGGGGGGGGGGGGGGGGAGGGGGGCAAAGAAGCTGCCGATCGGACAGAATGGGGCTAGGGTTAGGTTTTTATTGTTTTTTTTATGTTATAAAAAAATATGTTACACACTAGCCCTTCTAGTTTAAGGGATATGGAAACTTGAGAGGAAAGATTAGATGACTTAACGTACCGGGGAGATGGTCGGGTCAACGAGAGATGCCGGATAACTCCCGAGAAACATACATACTCTACATGCTGAAATTCCTTAAACCGAAAAATTAGCGGGCATTACAAAAATCATATCAAAGTTTGACTCTGAATTGTCAAAGTGATAGTTCAGGAATGATTCGTTATATGTTAACGAATGTAAAGTATATTCGTTAAACTTGTTAACGAGTGCACACATGAGTTGTTAACGAATGAGTATAACGAATGATAATAACGAATTAGTTTGATTCGTTAAAGATTTAACATTTGATTCGTATGACATATGGTAACGAATAGAGTTGCTTTGTTATGGTTAACGAATGTAACTTTTTAATGTATAGCGAAAGTCTTATTCGTTTTAAATCTCCATTCGTTATTCAGATTGTAATATTTAAATATCATTCTAATGTTTATGTTTGATTTTAACAGAAATGGCAGACGAAAACGTTCAGAATCCTGATCAAGCTGTACCTGAACAAGCACCTGTATTATTATCATGGAATGAAAGCCATAATATCTATGCCTATCTCAAGTCAAAATTTGATGATACACCTATCTTTGGCGGAATGATTAGCTTCTTGACTCGTTCGAGAATTTACAAAGCCATATCTACTCGCACAGTGGTTTATCAGAAGATTATTCGTGCGTTCTGGGATATAGCTAGGTTGAATGAAGCTGAGAATCAGATAGAGGCTGTTATTCAAGACAAACGAGTAGTGATCGATGTTGGAGTGATTCGAGACTCGTTGGGCTTTATTGATACTATTGACGATCGGTGTGAGTTCGAGAAGGATTTGATTAGAGGGTTATTCAACCGGGTAAAGTATAATGGCGATGTACAACAAGGCAAACTTGTGTGAACAATACAAGTACTTGCTGCATGTGTTGATACACTGTCTTGGAGGTCGTAAAGGTGGATTTGATGAATATCGATCGATGCTTCAATCTGCTTTCGTTGCTTTAGTGTTAAATAAACCATTCAATTTCTCTGAAATGGTGTATTATCACTTGAAGGAAAATTTGAAAAGCCTGACTTGATTAAAGATCAAAATGATGTTATGAAGCTGAAGCACATGGATGATGAGACAATGAGACGTTTGAGATCGTACAGAGTTCAGAGTCTTGCAGATTGACCTAAGTTCAAACGTTTGATTGGTCATTTGGTGAATATTGATTATGTTGCACCGCCTAATGATCGTTGGATTCATGATGACTCCGACTCTGAACGTGAAGGTGGTGGTGATGGAAATGGTGGAGATGATGGTGGTAATGGTGGTCCAGGACCACAAGCTGAGTTAAGCTATGAGCAGAAACGTAAACATAAAGGGAAAGAACCGATGGTGGAGAAGAGTGATAAAGTAAAGAAGCAACGGGTTAGACGTGGTTCAGGGATTGAGATTCCTAGTCAACCGTTTGTTCGTTCAACTCCTTCGGTATCTATTTCAAATCCTATTCCTACATCTCCTATGCCTCTACAGATTCCAAGGTCACCGACTCCGGTTCATATGATAGTATCTCCGGTACCTCCATCTATGACCTTGATGACTACTGCACGACCAGATCCTGTTTTTGGTGATATTCTTCAGCCTGTTTTGGCTCATATGCCTACACCAGAGCCTACTACTCCAGTGACTCCTGTTACACCTACACAGTTGCCGAGACCTGAGCATTCATTTATGACCTTTACTCTCCCTCAGGGTCCGTTGCAACTAGTTCATCCTAATTTCTTTGGTTTGAATCTTCAAACTCAATGGTTTCATATGATGAATCTGTTGCACCTTCAGTAGACTCACATGCAAGCTGACAGAGCTGCCCATGAGCTAGCGCAAAGGAATTTGTTGCGATATATTCAGTTCACTCAACGTGAAAACAGGGAACTTAGAGCCCTTGTTGCTGCTCAGGGGGAGAGATTGGACAAACAGGATGAGATCATTCTTCAGTTGACTTGTAAAGACGATGAGTTGAAGAAATTAAAGAACGATGACGATGATCAAAATGGAACAGGTGGTGGGGTAGATCAGCAACCGGGCGGTAGTTCTGCACTGTCAGCAGGTAATAAGACTTATTCGAGTACTGGTGGTGGGTCTGGAGATAGTCAGTTACAGATTGTGCCATACAAGGATTACACGAGAGCTAAACCGATTGATGTCATTCCAGCAAATATGATTTTATTTGTGGGGATGAACGGAGTAGTGTATAGTATGGTGAATGCGGATGAGATCGAAGAAGGTAACTTTGTTGATCATTCGTTAACAAAAGAACAAATTTCCTTACTTCTGGATTTAAATGAAGAAGAGGTGGATGTGTTGGGAAAGAGAGTGGATGTGGTTATTGAAATAGAGGAAGGTACTAATATGTAAGGCCCCGTTCCCGGTAACCCTACTTTGGTGTTGGATTTACTCATAAACACAGTTCTAAAATCAGAGTAACTTAAAAACTTCGCAGAATAATTAAATACTTCAAACATCACATTACAAAACATTCATTATTGTCTTAACATACAAATTGTCTTTTCATAAATAATTAATTAAAACAGTCTTGACACTTCTTCATAGATGCCAATCTCTTCCGTCCATGCCATGTGTCCCTCCTCAAGCCAGCTGCCTCAATCTATTTGCCTGCGTGCATACTAAAAGTCAGCTACGCTGAGTAAGTTCTAGTTAATCATTTAACATACAATACATTTATATCCTTACTCATACGCATCCGAAGATACGTATTCATACCTTATTTACTCTTACTTCTTTCATACAAGTTTTATATACATGCACACACGCTTACCTACTTTCTTTCATAAAGCCTTGTAATTTACCATAAGCTATTCTATTTCTACCATCACAGATATTATTAGGGTCTGGTCCCTTCTGTCTCATATATTATTAGGGTTTGGTCCCTTCTGTCTCAGATATTATCAGGGTCTGGTCCCTTCTGTCTCAGATAATTTTAGGGTCTGGTCCCTTTATCTCCAATAACCATACCTGTCACGTCACTCGTTCATACATTCATTTTCATTCGTGCATACTTTACATATCTTCTGGTCATGGATATACGTATATGTACATATTCATTTGTATAAACATTCCATAATAACATTCAGTACTTAGTCGTACATATAACATACACATATCATACACTTACCATTTAAGTTAAGTGTATTAACAACTATCACAAAGGAGTATGCACACATCCCCAAAAACATAACGGATAAAGGGGCTAGAAACTTACCTGAAATCGGTTTCTCTCGCCGTTAATAGTAATGCCCTTCTTTAGCTGTGCACGGCTAACTGTATAACGCATTACGAGTGTCAAATATCCATTACTACTACTTCTAATATCTAAGTCAATGACACCCTCAACTAACGGGGGTCTGGGGGCAGCGCCCCTGGTAGCGGGGTCTAGGGGCGGCAGCTCCTAGCAGGGTCCAAGGGGGAGCGCCCCTGGTTGGGGTTGAGATGCCAGGTCAGCTCGGAAAATTTTATTTTCATTAACAATCCTTTAACAAAAATGCATTAGAAAATGAATTTTATAAAATTTCGCATGGAAGAATTTCGCTTCGCATGTATGGAATTTCGCTTCGCATGAAATTGTTTCGCTTCGCATGGTTGAGCGAAGCGAAATGACTGTTTCTCTTCTCATGGCTGAGTGAAGCGAAATGCCTGTTTCGCTTCTCATGGCTTAGCGAAGCGAAATGCCTTCCTTTCTTCGCTTTTTCCATTTTAAAGCAATTTTACTTCGTGGCTCCTCCTCGGGACCTGATTTTTACTCTTTCTCAACTTTCGACACATTCTGACCCCATGCACCTGGTCCTGAACCCATATCTCTCATAGTCCAACGCCACCTTTTCATCTTAAAGTGCACCCAAGAGGTTATAGCTTACCAAGTTATATTTTTTCTTACATTTTACAACCCGATCTATCATTATATCTGTTTTCATGACGATTCTAACCATAAAACTTAACCATTTAAACCGAAACCTACGTTTTGCTTCGGGTTCGAGTTCAAATCTGGACAAAACATAGATCTGGATGTGATTCTTGTTGCTTGACGATGTTAAACACGATTTCCACCCTTCTTTGGCTTGGATTTTAAATCCGAGTGCTAGAGAGAAAGTATGTGTGTGTTTCTTGAGTGTGTGTGTGTGTGTTTGTGTGTTTGGATGAGAAAGGAAAAGAAAAGGAAGAAGTAGTTGGGTTATATATAGAGGAGGTTTCATGGGTCCCACCACCCATTCCTAATTCCTACTTCCCAAACACTTAACACAAGACTACTTTAACGACACACACTATTAACAAAACTTTCTGTCATTTATTTAACAAAAGTTGGATGTTACAAGTCTACCCTCCTTAAAAGAGGTTTCGTCCCCGAAACCTAACCATTACTACTAAACAAAAGCGGGTAAAACTTGCGCATCTCTTCTTCAACTTCCCAAGTGGCATCCAATCCCTTACGGTGCTTCCATATCACTTTTACTAGGGGAATAACCTTACGATGAAACTGCTTCTTCTTGCGGTCAGCTATATCGATTGGCTGCTCGACATAGTTTAGCTGTTCGTCCACCTCGATGTCCAGCAGTGGCACATGGGATGTGCCGTCAGCTAGACATTTTCTCAAGTGAGAAACATGAAAGGTAGAGTGAATTCCTTCTAGCTCGTCAGGTAGTCAAGCTTGTAAGCCACTTCGCCCACACGGGCCATGATCTTGAACGGTCCAATGTAGCTCGGACTCAACTTTCCCCTTTTTCTAAAACGAATAATCCCCTTCCAAGGTGAGACCTTAAGCATCACGTGGTCTCCAACATCAAACTCAATGGGCCGTCTCCGCTTATCCGCATATGACTTCTGGCGGTCTTGAGCAGCTTTCATCCTAGCCTTAATCTGATCAAAATTCGAAGAGGTTTCTTACACCACTTCCAAACTTCCAATCTCCTTTTGACCAATCTCGCCCCAACATACAGGAGTTCTACAACGTCTTCCATACAGCATTTCGAAAGGAGGCATGCCGATACTTGAATGATAACTGTTGTTGTAAGAGAATTCTGCCAAGTGCAGATGATCATCCCAACTTCCTCCAAAGTCTAACACGCAAGCACGTAGCATATCCTCAAGGGTTTGGATAGTCCTTTCAGACTGCCCATCTGATTGAGGGTGATACGCCGTGCTGATGTTTAGTCTTGTTCCCATGGCTTCGTGGAACTTCTTCCAGAATCTAGAAGTAAAGCGGGTATCCCTGTCTGACACAATCGATAACGGCACCCCATGCTTTGTAACCACTTCTTTGACGAACACGTTTGCCAACGTTTCTGACGAGATAGCCTCTCGTATAGGCAAAAAGTGAGCACTCTTAGTCAAACAATCCACAATCACCCATATGGTATCATGACTTCTAGCTGTACGCGGTAGCTTAGTTATGAAATCCATGGTGATGTGTTCCCACTTCCATTCTGGTATCTCCAACGGCTGCATCTTTCCATACGGTTTCTGGTGTTCGGCCTTAACCTATAGGCAGGTTAAACACTTACTGACATAATCTACTACTTCATTATTCATACCCGGCCACCAGTAGTCCTTCTTCAAGTCTTGATACATCTTGGTGGATCCTGGATGAATCGAGTAACGGGACTTATGGGCCTCATCTAGGATTCGACCCCTAAGTTTCCCATGTCGTGGGATCCACATTCGGTCAAACCTGGTCTTTACACCATGAGTGTTATCTATCAACTTGTTCTGCTGGCCAAAAATCCTTTCTTTCTTTATCAACCCTTCATCTACCAATACTTCTAACTGAACCTTGCTGATCTCTTCAAGGAAATTTGAGTTGATTATCAGCTTATAAGACTTTACTATCGCGATAACTTCTGCGTTCTTCCGGCTCCAGGCGTCAGCAACCACATTAGCCTTTCCCGGGTAATACTTGATATCAGAATCATAATCCTTTATCAGTTCTAGCCACCTTCTCTGCCTCATGTTCAGCTCTTTCAACTCAAAGAAGTATTTCAAACTCTTGTGGTCCGTGTATATAGTACACTTGGTACCATACAAGTAGTGTCTCCATATCTAAAGATCATGTACTACAACGGCTAGCTCTAGGTCATGCGTCGGGTACGTACATTCGTGAACTTTCAATTGCCTAGACGTGTAAGCTATGACCTTCCCTCGTTGCATCAACACGCAACCTAACCCCTGATATGAAGCATCAGTGCAAACTACCAAATCTTCTTCTCCATCGGACAGAACAAGGATTGGAGCTTGCGTGAGCCTCTTCTTTAGTTCTTCAAATGCCTCTTTTTGCCACCTACCCCAATCGAACACCACAGTCCTTCGGGTCATACCTATCAACGGTGCGGCTATCTTAGAGAAGCCCGGAATGAATCTCCTATAATAGCCAGCTAACCCTAGGAAACTGCGTATCTCAGTTGGGTTGCACGGAGTCTTCCAATTCTTTATCGCTTCGATCTTGGTTGGGTCCACATTAATCCCCTCTGAATTGATTATATGACCTAGAAACTGCACCTCTCACAGCCAAAATACGCACTTTGAGAACTTTGCATACAATTTCTCCTTCTTCAAAACTTCCAGTACTTCCCTCAGGTGCTCAGCATGGTCAGACTCGGTCTTTGAATAAATTAATATATCGTCAATAAAAACGATAACCGTCTTGTCTAACATCGGCCGACATACCCTGTTCAACATGTCCATAAATTCCGCGGGAGCGTTGGTTATACCAAACGACATTACAAGGAACTCGTAGTGTCCGTACCGCGTCCGAAATGCTGTCCTAGGGATGTCCGCCTCTTTCACCTTCAGTTGATGGTAATCCGATCTGAGGTCTACTCGTGAGAACCAACTAGCACATTGCAACTGATCAAACAAATCATCAATCTGGGGCAACAGATATCTATTCTTCACGGTAAGCTTATTCAACTCCCTGTAGTCGATGCACATTCTCATACTCCTATCCTTCTTCTTAACGAATAACACCGGCGCGCCCCACGGAGAAACACTCGGCCTTATGAAACCCTTGTCGAGGAGTTCTTGCAGTTGGGACATCAATTTCTTCATCTCTGATGGCGCCAAACGGTAACGTGCTTTCGCGACGGGCTGTGCTCCTGGTATCAATTCTATCTGGAATTCCACTTCTCGCTCCGGTGGTAACCCCGGAAGGTCCTCAGGAAATACTTCTGAGTAGTCACACACTACAGGAATGTCTTTCACTTCCTTTGTCTCGGCCGTAGCTTTGACAACATACGCCAGGTAGGCACTGCACCCTCGCCTTAACAAACCTTCGGCTTTTATCATCGAAATGACGTTAAGCCCTGTACTTTCTCTATCACCATAAACCATTACTGAACAACCATCCGAAGACTTCAATCTTACTAATTTACTTCTGCACACTATCTGAGCTTCAAATTCAGACAACCAATCCATCCCCAATACTACATCGAATCCTCCTAAGGTTAAAACATACAGGGTAGCAGGGAATTCGTGTCCTTCCAATTCTATTTTACAATTCTTGACCAATCTCATAATTTTAACTAAGGTCTCGTTAGTGGTTTCTACCATAAAAGTTTCAGGCACACGACAACATTTCATCTTAGCTATCATACAAAACTGGGTAGCTACGAAACTCCTGGTCGCACCTGAGTCAAACAATACGGAAGCTGAAATACCGTTTACTAGAAATGTACCTGTCACGACATCTGGGATTTGTTTGGCTTGTTCTTGTGTCAACAAGAAGGCTCTGGTCCTTGGCCTAGTCTGCTCAGCATCCTTTTTACCGCTTCCTCCAGCTTCACCTTCAGTACACTCTTTTGCCATATGACCCGTCTTGCCGCACTTGTAGCAAGCGGGCTTGGCATTACAATTTGGAGCATAATGCCCCACCTTCCCACATCTGTAACACACATTTGATCTTAACCTACACTCACCGCCATGGAATTTCCCACACTTGCGACAAACGTCGGCACCCTTCCCCCACTTGCAATCACCACCGTGCATCTTCCCACAAGTATTGCATGGCTTCTTCTCCCACACCTTCTGTTTCTTATCCTTGGGGTTCCACATTCGAGTACCAGGCCGCTTGGTAGGAGCGACCCATTTCTTCTACTTCTGCTCTTCCACCACCACATCGTCCACAACCAGGTCATCATAAACCATTTCTGCAAGTTCGACAGCAGAATCAAAAGTAGCGGGTTTACTAGCCCGGACAATGGTGCGGACAGTTTGTGGTAGTCCCCTCAAATAGCACTTGATCCTTTTCATCTCAGTGTTCACCATGTCAGGGACAAGTCGGGACATGCGATTGAACTCAGTGGTGTACTCACGGTGTGTCATCTTTCCTGCCTTCAGATTCAGAAACTTCATCTCTGCCCGCTCAACTTCAGCATCCGCACAAAACTTCTTCATGACCATTTCCTTCAGGTCCTCCCACTTCAAGGCCTTGATCTCAGCAACGGTCTTCCTTTGCTCAACCGTCTCCCACCAAAACATAGCTTCCTCCCCAAATGACTGGGTAGCAAAACCCACTGCTTGGTCGGGGCTACACTCGCTAATTCAGATAACCTTGTCCATTGCGGTTACCCATTGGAGCGTAGCGATTGCATCTCCTGTACCAGAAAACATTGGTGGGTCACAACCCTTAAACAACCTGTAGCTGCACCCAACTCGGCCTTTCTTACCATCATTGGCCTTCACAGACCCACCTTCACTTGATCCCTCTTTCTCAGCCTCTTCGTCCTTTTTACTACCCTCTCCAATCTCCTCAACAGTTCCCGCACGACTCCCAGTTGGCTTTTCCTGTTGGAGATGCTGTAGTGCAACAGCTACTGCTTGAGTAATAGCAGCTTGAATCGCCGGGTCAAGCCGATTCCCTTCGTCTTGCACCGTCACGCTTCTGTCTTCGTCAGACTCGATAATCGGTTGCTCGGGGGCTACTTGGGTAGCACGGGGCCTACCACGGCGTCTCGAACTTTCTCCTTGCCCAGCAGTCTTCTTAGTACCATCCATTCGTATTCTATAGAAAAACACAAACGTCGTCACTACAGCAAATATTTAGTACGAGGATAGTAAGGCTAACAGGTAATAACAGTGGCCAGTTGTGATTAGCTGATCACGTTACTCTCCATGTCCTTTACACTTCCCTTTATGAGTCCAGTTGTGCTAGGTTCTACTTATAACAATTAGACAATCGTACATTTCACATCGTCGCATAACAAGCATTTCTATATCTAGTTATTATGTTTGCTTTCTTACTCATTCTCTACTATTAACAGGATCAGCTTACACAAGGTGATCTCTTTTCTAAGCTTGCCTGGGAGACACATGGCATTCTTGGACTGGCATCTTCTTTCTTTTCTTCCTTAGGTCCCATTCTCTGTTCGAGTCTAAGCATGTAGGAAGCTTATTCTCTCGAACTTATGCTCTGATACCAACTTGTAAGGCCCCGTTCCCGGTAACCCTACTTTGGTGTTGGATTTACTCATAAAAACAGTTCAAAAATTAGAGTAAATTAAAAACTTCGCGGAATAATTAAATACATCAAACTTTACATTACAAAACATTCATTCTTGTCTTAACATACAAATTGTCTTTTCAAAAGTAATTAATTAAAACAGTCTTGACACTTCTTCGTAGATGCACTCTTCCGTCCATGCCATGTGTCCCTCCTCAAGCTAGCTGCCTCAATCTATTTGCATGCGTGCATACCAAAGTCAGCTACGCTGAGTGAGTTCTAGTTAATCATTTAACATACAATACATTCATATCCTTACTCATAAGCATCCGAAGATACGTATTCATACCTTATTTACTCTTACTTCTTTAATACAAACTTTATATACATGCACACACGCTTACCTACTTTCTTTCATAAAGCCTTGTAATTTACCATTGACTATTCTATCTCTACCATCACTGATATTATTAGGGTCTGGTCCCTTCTGTCTCAGATATTATCATGGTCTTGTCCCTTCTGTCTCAAATATTATCAGGGTTTGGTCCCTTCTATCTCAGATATTTTTAGGGTCTGGTCCCTTTGTCTCCAATAACCATACCTGTCATGTCACTCATTCATAAATTCATTTTCAATCATGCATACTTTACATATCTTCTGGTCATGGAAATACGTATATGTACATATTCATTCGTATAAACATTCCATAGTAACATTCAATACTTAGTCGTACATATAACATACACATATCATACACTTACCATTTAAGTTAAGTGTATTAACAACTATCACAAAGGAGTATGCACACAACCCCAAAAACATAACGGATAAAGGGGCTAGAAACTCACCTGAAGTCGGTTTCTCTCGCCGTTAATAGTAATGCCCTTCTTTAGCTATTCACGGCTAACTATATAATGCATTACGAGTGTCAAATATCCATTACTACTACTTCTTATATCTAAGTCAATGACACCCTCAAGTAATGGGGGTCCGGGGGCAGCGCCCCTGGTAGCGGGGTCTAGGGGCGGAAGCCCCTAGCAGGGTCCAAGGGGCAGCGCCCCTGGTTAGGGTTGAGCTACCAGGTCAGCTCGGAAAAATTTTATTTTCATTAACAGTCCTTTAACAAAAATGCATCAGAAAATGAATTTTATAAAATTTCGCATGGAAGAATTTCGCTTCGCATGTATGGAATTTCGCTTCGCGTGAAACTGTTTCGCTTCGCATGAAACTGTTTAGCTTCACTTGGCTGAGCGAAGCGAAATGCCTGTTTCGCTTCTCATGGCTGAGCGAAGCGAAATGGCTGTTTCGCTTCTCATGGCTGAGCGAAGCGAAATGCCTTCCTTTCTTCGCTTTTTCCATTTTAAAGCCATTTTACTTCGTGGCTCCTCCTCAGGACCTAAATTTTACTCTTTCTCAACTTTCGGCACATTTTGACCCCATGCACCTGGTTCTGAACACATATCTCTCATAGTCCAACGCCACCTTTTCCTCTTAAAGTGCACCCAAGAGGTTATAGCTTACCAAGTTTATATTTTTTCTTACATTTTACAACCTGATCTATCATTATATCTGTTTGCATGACGATTCTAACTATAAAACTTAACCATTTAAACCGAAACCTACATTTTGCTTCGGGTTTGAGTTTAGATCTGGACAAAATGTAGATCTGGACGTGATTCTTGTTGCTTGATGATGTTAAATACGAGATTCCACCCTTCTTTGGCTTGGATTTTAAATCCGAGTGCTAGAGAGAAAGTATGTGTGTGTTTCTTGAGTGTGTGTGTGTGTTTGGATGAGAAAGGAAAAGAAAAGGAAGAGGTGGTTGGGTTATATATAGAGGGGGTTTCATAGGTCCTACCACCCATTCCCAATTCCTTCTTCCCAAACACTTAACACAAGACTACTTTAACGACACACACTATTAACAAAACTTTCTGTTATTTATTTAACAAAAGTTCGATGTTACATAATACAGGCATTCCACACGGGAATGTGCCTGATTTTGATGAGGTAAAGGTCGAAGACGTAACTCCTGGGGAGTACCCTGAGTTCTACACCGACAACAACAACAACGACTCAGGTATTCCGTTTTTCACTACTGAGCATTTTGATGCAGCAGAGCGTTGATTACAAGAAGAGAGAGAAAAATGGAAAGCTGCTGAAACAAGTTACGTCTCGGCAACTGAGAAAAAGCGTAAACGTGCTTTGGATGGTATGTTTGAACATAATGTAACAAAGATGAGCAAGATGATCGAGACCTTTCGTTATCATGAACAAGAGAAAGTCAAAGTGGCAAAGGCTCGAGCAATCGCATACCAGATGAAAAAGTACAAGCCGGTAAAAGACGTCAAGGGTGATTTGATTACGTGACAATTTGATTCGGAGCTTAAAGTATACATCGTGAAATGGGAGCACGGTATTTATTACTTCAAGCACCCACACGATATCTTATCTATGCCATGATGGGATGTGAGAACACTAGCCAACAGACCGTTCGTGAATCGTGGGAATGATCAGTGGGCTGGGTGGTTCTATAAGCAGTTATTACATGAAACCCGTTTCGGTTTCAAGTTCTTTAAGCCACAGGTGCCGACTCACAAGTATATTGATGAGATTGATACACGCACAGGCTGGAGGAAGATGATATTGCAAGTGAAGCCGTCAAAGACGATGAAGAGGGTTCCAATGAAGATCTTTCCTCAGAGTCTATTCACCTCGTTTAATTATTGGTACTACAACAATCATATAGGTGAAGCGGTTATTTTATTCGGTCATTGTTCAAACACGAATACGATACGTGTGATTGATCCGATGTGGCTGGTTAACCTATCTGAGTCTGACAACGATGCGTTATTTACAAGTCACATCAGGTTTGCTAACTTACGCGACTACGAGCTTGCTATGCAGTTTCAGAAGGTCGTTCGAGTCTGTTACGCATATAAGATTCACAGTTATGTTGACTGGAAGACCAAGATGTTGCAGAGATGAAAGATAAAGAGCTCGAGACGAGGGGGAGTTTGTTGATACATGTTTTGTCCGTCTCGGTCTTTATTGGTTGATAATGTAATAGTTTAATAGTATAGGGTTTATTAATGTAAATATGCCTAAATGTAAGGCACGTTCGTTACTCCATAACGAATGTGTCACATTCGTTCTAATGTAAGTCCCATTCGTTAACCAAGATTATCGAATGGAACATAACAAATATGGGCTATTCGCTATCATTAAAGTATTAACGAATAAGGTTGTTTATTCGTTAAGATAGTGTAACGAATGACTCATTCGTTAAGTCTATCTTAACGAATAAGGTCGTCTCCTATAAATACCCTTGTAAGTTATTCTAAAGTAACAGTTCTGATTATTTCTGTGATTCCTCTCGTTGCTCTGCCCGATTATCCTCTCAACACACACAGTACACACACTAACGTATATCTAGCCTAATTATATAACGAATCAACATGAACATCGATGTAATCACAAGATCTAGATCCGTCTGTGCTCTCTCACCTCACCAGGTCGTAGGACACATATCCCATCCAACATGCGTACAGTCGATGCTACCGAGCATTAATACGTACACCGTGTAAAGTTTGAGTTTATGTGGAACCATTCTGGGCGTACGAGGTGGGGGGCATAGTGGTTGATTTTACGTGGAACCGTTATGGGCGGAGGGGGGCCATAGTTGTTTATTTTACGTGGAAAATGAAGGCACGTAGTACGAACGAGCAGTCACAATTTTATCGTAATTTCAAACTTTATCTTAAACTTATACGCATACATATGTGTATACAAAGACATAGATGTACATATATAAACATTAATACATTTTCTTACATACGCGCGTACATACAAACTATGACTGTGTGGTACGCAGAACTTATTTCGTTAAAACTTATGAAACTCACCAACTATTCGTAGTTGACCTGTTTTATCATGCTTTCAGGTATTAAGAAAAGTGGAGAAAAGTGCTTATGTGCTATCTGTTTGAGTTGTGATCGATGCTATGTAAACTAGTACAAGCATTTGAGTTAGAAGTAAGTAGTTGAAGAGCTAGTTTTGATTGTATCACTTAGTTTGTAAAAGATGTTAGAACGATGTAATATATTGTAAATTAGTTAGTAATGTTTCTTTATGAACAATGTATTTGATACCAGTTGTATCTGTTACATTTTCATTTACGCTTCCGCAAATCGCTTAACGGGTTGTGACATAAGTTGGTATCAGAGTTGTTGATTATAAAGGATTAGGTTATCCCTTAAGATACCTATAATATAACTGTAGGCTCAATTATATCTGGGAAACTTATAATGAGTAACAATAGATACTGATGGATGCCGGGATGAACTCGTAAAGCAAGTGAGTAATTATGATCCGGAATGTAATAACAGACTTGCTTGTACGAGGGAATTTAGGGAGAAATCGTGGAACATACCAATAGGTAAAAATGACAACATACGTGTATAAAGGTGATATGGAGTATATATGTAATGTGCATACGTGTTTATCTGAATCGAGGTATATGGATACGTGTACGTACGGTACTACCGGTAATATTGAATCTCATCATAAAGAATATTATATTCGGTTATAATTAATATTAATTCCTATTCTAATTAAAATTATATCATACCAAAATGAATATTATATTTTATTGTAATTAATATTATATCCGTTCATAACAAATAAAATATTTTATCTCTGCCCTAATTAATAATATCCTTTACGCTGATCTAAGCTATCGAAAATCGTTCTTTTATGACTAACTATTCCACCGAAAGATATCGAGATCAGGTGGGTTTATGACAGATAAAGAACCGATGTTGCCTATGAACGAGAATACGAGGATGCTTTAGCAAGTTTAAACTAAATCTTGTGATGTGACGGAACCTCAAAAGGGCTTAATATACAAGGCCCGGAAACGAACCATGGGAGGTGTGAACTATAGGCAATAATTTCGAGAGAAAATATGTATATGTGTATATATATATATATATATATATATATATATATGTTAAACCTCTTAGCTTGGGTCTAATCTTTATCTTATAAACTCGTTTCTTTGACATCAAACTAAACTATTTTCCAGTCACCCTTCAATTTCTGTTGTTCAAAAACAAACACCATCCATAGGGGAAATACCTACTGATTAGCATGATTTATTAAATTATAAATATGATAATTACCGAAACTGAGTTTTCCATTATAATATGACCAATCGTGACTACCAGTACATATAATGTACTAATGATATTTCAAAAAGAAATATTAATAATAATAATTTCCTTTACATATCACCAGTACAACTAACTCTGATGAACCTCCCTAACTAGCAAACACTTCAAACCATCTATGTACGAGAACCTCCAACCTCTCCTATTTTTTTTCATCCCAATTGGTTTATTACAGAAGAGAAACCTCATTCTCACGAATCAATGGTGTACCTTAACTGAAATTGGACATACTTACCCTGAACCCGTAAATTATCACTTTTAGTAGACCCAAAATGCTTGCGTGAACCGAATGACCCGGCGAAAGAATATATTCTATAGTTATATTTAACAACCTCCAAGGGTTAAGGGAGCATACGAGTGCATTCTTGTTATAACACACTGATTAAACTCATTACGAGCAGATGTTTACTTACGGGAGAGGCCGAACAAAAACAGTTGCCCAATGATGGGATCGTACTGGAATAATTGATGTACAATTTGTGAACCATTCATAAGTGTTATAGAGTTTACTTGGATAAATAAGGATATTGCGGTATTGTTATGTATAGCCTTCGATACTCCATGCAAACATCTGGTAGTGTGCTATGCTGACAACTTTGGCCTTCCGTTATAGGGTTAAAATTTCTTGTCACTTGGTGGCAACTTTTGATATTTACATACAGACAATGGCCTATGTTAGACTAAATCGATATGCTACCCTTGATATATAGACACATGTACAGAGATGTGTAATACATATGTGTTATTTGAAATATCTGATTACTTGCTAATGTGATTCCTTTTGTGATGAGTTGTGTAGCGAACTATTATTAGTTATGGTATAATTGGTTATCATTATAGAATGGTCCCGGAGAAAACAAACATACAATTTGAGGCAGTGGTGGCCGAGATGATTGCTCGGCAACTACAGACAATAGCAGCACGATTCGCTGCTGGCATTAACACGACAATTAATACAAATCAAATACCGAACACTAATATGGGCGCGAATGCTATTTCGCCGCCCAATACTAATACAGTTGCAAATGTCATACTCCCAACCAATACTAACATTGTCACGAATGATACTCCCCCACTGAATACTAATGCTACTACCAATATTAATAAATTCCCCTACTAAATACCATTGGAAACGGAAATCTCCTACCGATCATGAATACTGGTCGTAAGAACCATGATCCTTCACGACGAGAATATTCATTTAAACAATCTATGTCATACAAACCTGTAAATTTTAGTGGTAATAAAAGATCAAATGGGGTAGTAAAATGAATCAAAGCAATAGAACCTGTTATCAGAACCAGTAGTGCCCATCAAATTGCACCGTTAAGTATGCCATTTGTACATTTCTTGACCACGCCCTTACGTAGTAGAAAACGATGGTACGAATTTGGGAACAAAAAGTAACCAACCACATGACTTGGGCAAGACTTAAAACCTTTATATTGAAATATTTTCGTCCAAGGAATGAAACCTAAAAAAATTAGAACACGACCCAAAGAAATTGAAAATGAAAAATGCAGACAAATTGGAATACACAAAATGTGTTAACGATCTGGCTCGATGGATGCCATGGATAGTAGCCCAGAAATAAGGACATTAGTTAATCCAGTTAACCACTAAACCTTTGAGAATGTCGTGACACAAGCCTGTGTGGTAGCTTTAGATTTGGTCAGAAATAGTTTGTTGAGTATGCCCGGGGAAGCATCTAGTACAAATCGAACCAATCGTGAAACAGGGGTACAAAAGATACAATCAACTTAACGTGCGTGCCCTACAATTTAAGCTGATACTTCGATTAGCTTTAGTTCCGAACGAACAATATACAATGAACTTTCATCAAAGTGTGGGAAATGTAATTATTTTCACATAAGAGAATGTTGAACAAAGGTATGTCAAAGAAGCGGGAAAGTTGTACACTATGCCCTTAACTATAAAACTATTATGAATATTATAAACCAACCAACCAACCCAACTTTAGTGATCACAACTACCTCGACCCTAACGTATCTGACAACAACCAACTCACCAAAACCAACCCATAATAAGCCGTTATGCTTGCTATGAGTGTGGCAGTATCGGGCACGTTAAGAAAGACTGCCCTAGTTTAAATCGAGTTGCAATGAGAAGACAAAACCAAGAACCAGCATCGATGTCCATCCCGACTAGAGGTCACATATTGTGATTAAATTAGATAAAGTAAGCGCAGTAACGGGTACATTCTGAGTCTAGTATACTTTAGTTTTATTTAATGCGGGCACTGAAAGAGGTATTGTTTCTACAAATATTTACCTTGGAAAAATATACCGGGTAGTAAAATAATAAATTCTTATATTATAGAACCCACAAAAGGTAAAACTATGACCGGTAAACGTATTGTTCAAAACTGTCCTCTCAACCTAAACAACTAGCTATTCCCTTTCGATTCACTCCCAGTGGAAGTGAGAAGTTGTTATGTAATAGTCAGTATGGACTAATTAATTTAGTTTGAATGGAAGTTATATATGGAGATAGAAATGTTATACATCCTCTTCCAGATAAAGAAGTGATCCAGCACACGGAACAAAACCTTGTACCTTAATGTCGTTCGTATCCCCGTCTTAAATTATATATTATAACAGTTACATCAAAGGTTCATGTAGACCCAGCGGATAAATACTTTTCCATTATTATTTAAAATTTATCCTCCTAATTCAAAAAGGACTGAGATTATGAATGAAAGTAAAGCAAAGTAATAGCATATACCCCCTCAATGACTAAACACAGATGAGAAGAACTATACTATCTGTAACCGAAAATATGGAACGATTGCTTTTATACCCAAGATCTGGGGGCATTACTTGTATACTACTAACGGTACGAGTTACACAACCGTAAGACCTACAAGTTATAAGTAATCAAAAGAATTTAAATATAAGGCAATGGAGATTGGATGGAATTGTTAAGCAGTCATAACTGTGAAAACCGAAGAAGTTCCTTACTACAAGAACCAAAACTTGAAGTTCAAGCTTTTATAGCCTCAATAATAGGGTAATGAACGAAGAAAAGTCAGGCCGGATATTCTGTTAAACTGAGTAATATTGTAAAGATGTAAGAGAAATTTATGGAGGAACTGGTATGAGAAAGATCATAGGCACATGCGTTGTAAAGTTGTGTACTATAATAAGTTAAGGTGGAATACTAAAAATTCTTGTTGACATTACAACAGTTTGAAAAATCCCAATAGAAGTGGGAACACACTACAATGGTTCTCTTAACACACGTTCCTCAAACAGCCCGAGAAAGTAATGCAATCTGGATAATGGTTCCCTGACTGAACCAATCTGCATACTCCCTTCCGATCTGAAACAACTACATAATCAAAAAACTAGCCTTGTGTTAACAAAATCATATCTTGACATGATGAACCTATTTCTGGATAAGGTAATCATTCCACCTCTTATCTCTAGGGAGTTGTGTATGAAACTTTAGAGCCCGAGCAGACCTGAACACGATCTACTATCCTCTAACAAACAATCAAACCAAATAAACTATTCAAACATTAGAGGAAAGTAAGACCGGTAATTTCAATCCTCGTACGTTAACATTTATCGTAATATTATGCAAGCGGCTATATATTATGTTATACGAGTAAGAATGTAACTCGCCACCTTATTCAATTAAAAATTGGCGACCCCCAAAAATACAAAATCTGAATCAATTTCAAAAACCATAGATAAAGCTCATAATATTGAAAACAAACTGAAAGCCACCTGAGGCTAAATAGAGGACTATACCGATATATGTGAGAGGATAACGATTATTAAATGGTTTTAGTTGAGTTAATGAAAACGTGAGTTACCTTGAAAATACATGGAACTGCACAAAAATTGCCTCGAAGGTTAACCCCGTAACGTATTAAACAAAACTATCCCATTCCCAATATTTTATATATATCGAATTAGAACGAGTGCCTTACTGATAGGGCGGATGTAGTACCACCTGAAAACTTGTATACAACTAAACTCTATAAAGGAACCCATGAAAATGTTGAAAGGAGCAACTCAAACAGTTACGACACAAAAAAATTTTACTGAATAAAGTTCGGTGGAATCCACAACGGGAAACCAAATACATTTGGAAATGAAAGAATGAATTCCGAAACAAATGATTATAAAATTTTCCCCTAAAAGGGCCTAACTGACATATTGAATTTCGGGGACAAAATTTCTTAACTGGGGGAGAATGTGACATTCGTGACAGAATCGAGTATGCCTTAGTATTCTTTTAACAAATAAGCGATAAATTGCTTATTGCGTATCGAACAAACAAATAACCGAACGGGCCTTGTTATGACCCGGATATCCCGGGGGGCATCTACAAGTGATATACGTTGAATTTAAGTCAATGTATTAGTATTATGGCCTTAGTTCGATAGCAAACTGATGTGCTAAAAGTAGTCTAATAATTATTAACTAAATTATGCTAATCTAGACACTAAGTAATACTCTAGACTCTCTAAAACTTGACTAAACTACTAACCGGCAAGTGAACCGATCGACTATAGTAAAGCTAAGTAAGTCCGGATATCGAACCCATGAGACTCTTTAAATTACGTAAACTAGCTAATTAGACTCGATTACAGACACGGCTATTTATTTATATTTGTTTAAGGGGGTAATTTAAACTAATTTAACTAATTAAGGAAACTAAAGACGACTAAACTTAGAACTTAGACTTAATTCAGATGATGATGAGATAACTACAAGGCTAGAATCCCCTAAAATTCAGTTGTTAATTAATCGGGAAAATATTTAGTTATGGACCGGGATCGTAAAATAGACACCTAAGAGAATACCCGAATAGGACCTCGTCTCAAGAGACACCTATGGGTTTCTAATAAGTTTTAACGCACACCGGTATTAAAAATCTAGTTTCCTTACGGTCACCTAATTATTTATGATTTAGTTCCTTTATATGAAATCCTACCTTACAGCGCGGAAATCAAAGGCAGTTTAATATATTTAATTGATTCAATAGACAATAATTAAATAATCAAACCTAGATGGACTCCTTATGAAGAACTAAATCTAGCAAGATCAAATAATAAAGATCTATCAATAACCTAGCACTTTACAGATTTAGGTTAGCAGTACACTTAGGTTTATTTAATTAATAATTGTTATTCCTATGATCTAATCGCGAATCAATAATAAAATAGTCAAAAACACAAAGTAGATGACCTAATGGCAACCTATCATAATGACAAACAATAATTAAGGCAACTATGAAATAGTAACAATTAATCAAACAATCCTAAATATCCATACGCATCAATTTAATATAATTAAACCTTTTACTAAATCATAAAACCATAACGATAAATAAATCCCAAATCAAAACACAACATCAAAGTAGGTTCATCACAAGCCTAGGCAGTCTATAATGTTTAGCCTAGCATCTTAAAGTAAAATAAAACAAGGATAAACGAAATCATGGTGAAAATAAATAAGAATGGAAGATTAAAGGCGATAAAACCTGGAGTCTTCGTCCTTGAATAATAAGCATTTTGCCAGCTGATTCGTAGTCTTCAAACCCTCGGAAATATCCTCTCTTGAGCTCCCAAATTCGTACTAGCCGTCTTGGGTATTTAGGATATGTTTAAGGTTGAGTTTAGAGGTGTTTAAATAGGTTTCCAAGGCCCAAAAAAAATAAAAAAACAAAAATTCTAGAAAAACTGGCCAACCGCGCCGCGTGGCGGGCCTGGTCCCTCTCTGTCGCACGGCGCTACGGAAAAATGGGATCGATGGCCGGTCTGGTCCAGTCCGGTTCATTTCCTGATGCGGTCTGGTTCAATTCTGATGCTCCGGTTCTCTGTTTTAGCTCTTTTTAACCACGATAAACCTCCGGAACCTACATTATTCAATATGTTAATAATATACAAATTCTAATTAAAACCGAACAAAAACTAATAAAATATTATATAAAATACACAAGGAAATTATATATATTTAGCATTATATCACAAACTAGTTAAACGAAAACTTGCTCTTTAAACTACCAGCTTTGCATTTAAACGCGAAAGATAATTCCGAAACAAGTATTGTATCACCCGTTAAGCCAAAAAAGATCTACCAAACACTTTTTGGGGATGTTCTAAGTGATCTGTGAAAATATTTTCGATTTTTACAAACGAATAATATGTTTTCCTAAATTTGCACAAAAATGGCCGAAAAAACTCGTTTTCGCATTGTTTGTCATACCTGATATATTTTTCTCGCCAAAAACCAAACCCGAAATAAACTTGGACTCGGTATTTCACATTCCCGCATGTAAAACGAGGCAAATGGACAAAACTGGGGCATAAGGGGGGCCCCTAAACATTGCGGCCACCAATTTTGAAAAAAAACACCTCCTTAGTTTTTTAAACATATTTTATGTTCTAAAAGCTTCCAAAGATCAAATTTATCTTCTATAACACCATGTTCCAGCTGATTTCTCTCCATACCCTCACAATCCTAAGGTAAAGATTCAATATTTGGTGATTTAAGCTTGATTAAACATGGATTTTTCATAAACATGAAACTTTGATTACCGAAAATCACTTCTAACCATGAAAAAACCCTAAAAATGTCCTAAAATATATTTTGCTCATACACATGGTTAGGAATATGATTTGATAAGTTTTTTGGCCATAAACACGGATTAGAGGGTTTAAACGACGTTTTTACGGTTCAAAAGTTCAGTTTAGAACCCTAACCGAAACCCTAACCTTCATGGCTGGTATCTTGATCATACATGCTTGGTTTGTGATATAGGACATGTACTTAGCGTATATAGAAGCACAAGAGCCCAGAAATTGGATTAAGAGAGTGAAAACGGGTGAAAACCGCAAAGGTAATGCCAAAATGCTTGATTACGGACTGTTCAGGTTGAGGTTGTGATGTTTATATTGTTAGGTCATAAAACCTTGCAGGCCCATCAGGGGAAATATGATTGAGTCTTTGTACAAATTTGGTAATTTTTCGACCATCCAAAAATATTTGGCGAATTTATTACCGAATATGAACGCGTATTTGGGAAAAATACCTAAAATGCTTGAAAAATTATGAAAATTGGTGGGGAACTCGCATTTTCTATAATTTAATAACATATAAAATTTGGGGTCATTTGGAAAACCCTAAGTATGTTTTGTGGATTCGCGCTTATTCGAGTTTTCATAGTCGTTTTTGGCTCGAAAAAGGTATTTGGCTTGATTTTTAGCTTCTGGACTTGTTACAGGTTGTTTTGAGATATATTTTGTTCACTCAGAAATTTTGTTAGAATTTTTCGAAATCGTTTGGTATAAGCGGGCGATTTTCGGGCTTAATATAGTAGATAAAATGATTTTTTATAAATTAATAAATCAGTAAATAATTCTATAAATATTTTTATAACAATCTACATATTTTAATTGATAAGTGTCTAAATTTTCATGATCTAATGATTAACGGATAATTAATTGTGCTAATTTGAAATTTAAACAAATTCAATTCTGACGAAAACCGGCAAGTTCGTGATTAACGAACCTGTTGAAATATCAAAACATCTGGAATGATCAAAAGCATATTTTCGGATTAATTATGTAAAAACGAACTTTTTGTGAGAAATCCAGAGAATTTGGATAGATTGTGCGCGTTTTTCTCCATATCAAACTGAATAGACGGAAACATGCCTCATAGTGAATCCATACCTCTAAATTGTGATCTTTCTTTATAACTTTATCATTTTATCAACCAACACGTTTACCCAAGTTTACATCCCTATAAATGTTTTCCAAACATGTAAACGAGCAACTTGTCTCAGCTGGTGAAACAGGGAAACTGAGCCAAGTTCGATTTTAAACATTAGACATTAAACAACATCACAGTCTAAGCCTATTGACACTTTCTAGGGTTACAGCCACACCAAGACTATCTATGCAGCCCAGCTTAGAATAAAGATTATAATAATATTAAAATATTAATATTATTATAATATTGACTATAGGGACTAAGCGATAGCAAGGGAAACGAACCTCGAGCTGACCTCGCACTGAGTGCCTACGAAACCGTGAGTTTCATGACCCCACTTTTAAACTATTTTTACGAACTTTTGGGGTGAAAAGCATGTTATATACGTTATTTATCTGAAAAAAGGTTCAGGAAATAAATTTCCTGAACGTCCTCATACGTAAACTACACATGACAATGTGTTCATACAAACACTCTATGAAATGTTACTTAACAAATTGGGGAATAACGTGGTCTATGAAGGCCATGAGTATAACGCGCTCTGTGAAGGCCATGAGGCTATCGTGGGCAGAAGGGGGCCACAATAGTAACTAAACTAAAGTTGAGTATGGCCTATGAGACAAATTCTGCTACAACTTAGTAAACTAAACTTGAGTATAGCCTATGAGCCAAGTTCTGCTACGACTTAATAAGCTAAAGTTGAGTATGGCCTATGAGCCAATTTCTGTTGCAACTTAATAAACTAAAGTTGAGTATGGATTATAAGCCAAGTTCTTCTATAACTTACTAAACTAAAGTTGAGTATGGCCTATGAGCCAAGTTCTGCTGCAACTTACTAAACTAAAGTTGAGTATGGTCTATGAGCCAAGTTCTGCTACAACTAAACAGAGTAACTTGATCATGACATGAATGCCAAGAAAATATTGTGATTATACATATCGTGGGCGGAAGGGGGGCTACAGTGATTGGTGATAAGTGATAAATACTATATATATGTGTGTGTGTGTGTGTGTGTGTGTATCTGTAAATACATACTATGTGGATAGGCGTAGGAAGTACTATGAGTAGAAAATACCAATTATCTGCGTATACACTGTGTAATGTTTGAGTTTACATGGAGCCATTGTGGGCGGACAGGGGGGCTATAGTGGTTGATTTTACGTGAAAAATGAAGGCACGTAGTACGAACGAACATCCACGATTTTATCGTAATTTCAAACTTTATCATAAACTTATACACATACATATGTGTATACAAAGACACAGATGTACATATATAAACGTAAATACATTTTCTTACATACAAACTATGACTGTGTGGTACGCAGAACTTATTGCGTTAGAACTTATGAAACTCACCAACTATTCGTAGTTGACCTGTTTTATCATGCTTTCAGGTATTCAGAAAAGTGGAGTAAAGTGCTTATGTGCTATGTGTTTGAGTTGTGATCGATGCTATGTAAACTGGTACAAGTATTTGAGTTAGAAGTAAAGTAGTTGAAGAGCTAGTTTTGATTGTATCACTTAGTTTGTAAAAGATGTTAGAACGATATAATATATTGTAAATTAGTTAATAATGTTTCTTTTCAACAATGTATTTGATATCATTTGTATCTGTTACATTTTCGTTTTACGCTTGCACAAATCGCTTAACGGGGAGTGACAGAAGTTGGTATCAGAGACATTGGTTATAAATGATTCGGTTATCCCTTAGGATACCTATAATATAACCGTAGGCTCGATTATATCTGGGAAACTTAATAATGAGTAACGATAGATACTGATTGATGACGGGATGAACTCGTAAGGCAAGTGAGTTATTATGGTCCGGAACGTAATAACAGACTTGCTTGTACGAGGGAATTCGGGGAGAAATCGTGGAACCTACCGAGAGGTAAAAATGGCAACATACATGTATAAAGGTGATATGGAGTAGATATGTAATGTGCGTGTGTTTATCTGAATCGAGGTATATGGATACTTGTACGTACGGTACTACTGGTAATATTGAATCTCGTCATAATGAATATTATATTCGGTTATAATTAATATTAATTCCTATTCTAATTAAAATTATATCTTTCCAAAAATGAATATTATATTTTATTATATTAATAGTATATATTTTCATAACAAATAAAATATTTTATCTCTGCCCTAATTAATAATATCCTTTATGCTGATCAAAGCTATCAAAAAACGTTCTTTTATGACTAACTATTGCACCGAAAGATATCGAGATCGGGTGGGTTTACGACAGATAAAGAACCGGTGTTGCCTATGAGCGAGAATACGAGGATGCTTTAGTAAGTTTAAACTAAATTAGGTGATGTGACGGAACCACAAAGGGGCTTAATATACAAGGCTCGGGGATGAACCATGGGAGGTGTGAACTACAGACAATAATTTCAAGAGAAAATATGTGTGTGTATATATATATATATATATATATATATATATATAGGGGAAGGTTCATGCGAGAAGTGATGTTATAGAGAGAAGTGCGAGAAGTAAATCTCATACGTTATTTAAACAGATCAATGGTTTATGATTGAAGATGGCATTTCTGTATATATGGTGAACCTTTAAACAGATGTTTTTGGCATAAAAGGGTAAAAACGACAATTTTATGTAGCATATAATAAGTAACGTTTAGAGCTTCTTTCTTTCACTCCAAAACTGCCCCACAATACTCGTCGTGTGAAATCCTTTTCGTATGAAATTGATATACAAAATCGAGTAGTTAATGACGATTGATTTCATTTGGTTGAATATAAAAAGCAATCGACTATCTCTGATATGTACAATTTGGTGTTTGGAGCTGAATTGGGGTCTTTTTGAAAACAGTGACCAAAACCTACACAATAAATTGAAGGTATGTGGGGTAACTTGTGTTATGCTTTTTGAATCAATATATCATAACGGTAGTTTATTAAATTACTTTGTGTATTAATAGTTAATTTTAATAAAATATTTAGGGAAACAACTCACTAAACTTGGTTATTTTGATGTTGTTGAATCAATGTATCATACATGGTAATTTATTGAAAACGTGTAATAGTGTTGGGTAGTAAGGAGTATATGTTGTGGATTCTTAATTAATGAAGTACATGTATGTGGTGTAATTTACATGGTTGATGATGCAGTGGCATTTGTAGGCTGATTTTTTTTAGTTTTCTTTAACTTTTTTAATTTTTATTCATATTATTGTATTGTATAGTTAGTGATAACTGATTGCTAAACAAAGGGTACACATCATGTGTGAATGTGTTGTTATTAATAATTGAGTGTTAGGCGATGGTATAACTGATTGAGCATCGGATTTAGATATAAATTAGTGTAGTTCATGTTACAAATACTTGACTAAAAGTGTAGGATAGTACTTGTGTGTAGGATATTACTTGCATGTTTTTTAGTTGAGTAATACTGCATTCTTTGTTTGGAAAGTCGTGTATTCTGTTCATGTTACAGAGTATACACATCTGTTAGGAGGATTATAAGATATTTGATTGTTATGTTTATATAAAACCATAGGCACGGAACAAATTCTATGACTATACATGGCATTAGAATATGTAGTAATTGGCTCTTACAAAAAGCATTAAAACATTGAATGTGATTTATATTTGCAGGTCAAAGATGCAAATGTTTTCTTCCACAATGTCCAGTAGTAAGTTGTCTTTTAGGTTCAATATGAGTATTTGTTCAGTAGAGTGTGTTCTAGTTTAAGAGTTAAGGCTGTTAAGATATTTAAAGTTTTGTTGTTTTGTATTAGATAGAGACCAAAAGTGAAAGATCGCGAAGAAAACCAATTTTTCCAGGTTTAAGAATGATATGTCGAATCCAGTTGATGCTCAAGGCGATAATACACAAAAAAAAATTGGTATGTTGTTTTAACCGTGGGAAAAGTGAAAGAATTTTTTGGTAACTCAAGTTAGTGAATAAAGTTTATGTAGTAACATTTTATCATTCTTGTTGTGTATGTAATAGATGCTCAGAACTTGTATACAAAAGAATTATTGGAGAAGGGACAACATTCACATATTAAAAAGAAAGCAAGGGGTAATTAGGTTTCATTTGGAAATTCATGTAGTATTTCTTTATTAGTAATAAATCTGGATAGAGTTGTTGATGTATTTTGTAAATAAATTGTGATTGAAGGCTTATATTTTACTCAATGGCTCTATCTTTTTCAAGTCTCTATACTTTTGATTGGTTTTTTTGTTGAACCTTGGGATCTAATGATCTACTTATGTGCACATACAAAACATGCATACGCACGCACCTTCATACATATAAATATACAATAAACATAACTACATCTGTGCATACATACATAGATACGAATATGAATATGTAACATATGACATACCCAGGCAAATACAAACATAGATACGTTAATACAGTAGTACATATAGACATAAGGTACATATTTATGGACCTACATAAATACACATGCATACCTGCAAGCACATATATGTCGTCAAACATGCGTAGATATGTACGTACCTACATGCATGTACATACCTAACTGCGTAGGTATGTAGGTACTTACATACATGTACATAACTGTGCTTAAGTACCTGCATACTTAAGTATGTATGTACCTACACGTAAGTACCTACATATGTATCTATTTTTTATACGTTCGTAGATTGTTAGATATCCACCTACATACGTACACATGTATATCTACATACACATATGTACGCACAAACTACATATATACATGCGTACATACACATGCCTACCAAAATATGTACATGCATACGAGCTGACCAAAACACATACGTACAAACGTACTCTTACGTACCTACATACGAACCTATATGCGCGTACGTACCTACATACAAGAAACTATATTAATAAGTACGTACATACACAAGTATATATATAGAAAGTTACACATATGCATACATACATACATAGATAGGCCGATACATACAAACAATCAAACGCACGTATACCATATCTATACATTGTTAAACACATATTTACACACATAAGCCTTAACCATCACACATATGTACATAATCAACATGTAATACATATTCAGAAATTGTCATTGGTGACATGCTTAACTAATCAAGTAGGTGGTGCACACCTATTAAACTGATTATATGTATGATAACATAATGAAAACCATCTTAGAATAACCAAACACAAAACTTAAAAACACATTGTATGTTTAGCAAACATATAAATTTATAAAAAAAGCATATTTATTCTATCGGAACTCGAATCGGTCTCATCGCTTTCATCCAAATCTCCGGTTTCATCGCTTTCATATGAATCCTCAGTCTCTTCACTTTCACCATATTCCATAGTTTTTATAGCGGGAACATCGTTAGTTTCTAGCAAAACGGTTCGTATAACGGGAACATGGCTATTTGCTGTTAAAAAAGAGTAAACACGAAAAATTTATAAACCAGCAATTTAAACATAAAAAACTATAACCTAATGTAGTAATGACAAAGTATACAAACAATTGTACATTAGATAATCATATAACAAACTTAAAAAAGATGCATAACATAAGAGTAAAAGAGGATTAGTTAGAAAGCATTCAAATTTCATTGTCTCTTGAATAACTTAAATATGTATTATTTTAAAATAGAGATCATAGCAGACGCTTGACATTTAATAGATTCATATAAAATAACTGCTAATTGTAAGTATATACAAATAGGACCAACAACCCTTTTATTAAGATATGACACTAGCAAGCGAATGAAAATAACATATATGTGCCTACATATATACAAACATACAAACAACTATACACAGATAAAATATGCCTACATAATGACACATGTCGACATACAAACAATTACCGACACGCATACGTACAAACATACATACCTACATCTGTACATACAAAGATACTACCTGACATACATACAAAGTTACAGTCTCATTATGGATCATACTAGCGGCAATATCGTTACGGTAGAAATATGAATATACCACTTTATGATGGATGCTTAAGATAATAAAATTATAATTTCATCAAAATGTGGAACGTATTATGAAAGTCACTAGTCGGTGTGCCACCTCGAGCATGATGTGTAGTTGATTCATAATCCATCGATCCTAATTATATAACAATATGAAAAAAGTATATCAATTAACAATCACATTAACGGGAATACATATAAAAGGACATTATACTAGTTTTATGGAAGATAAAAGGAAAAACTACGAGATGAGGTTGATGAATGAAGGAAAATGAAGAGTTTTATAATGATCTTAATCCAAATATAGCTATATTTTTAGTTAACCATCTAACAATTATGAATTTGATCTTTCATTAAAAAAAATTAAGTCAATGACATACTGATATACTTAAATAATTGTGAATTCAAATGAATGAAGGAAAATGAAGAGTTTTATAATGATCTTAATCCAAATATAGCTATATTTTTAGTTAAGCATCTAACTATTATGAATTTGATCTTTCATTAAAAAAATTAAGTCAATGACATACTGATATACTTAAATAATTGTGAATTCAAATGAATGAAGGAAAATGAAGAGTTTTATAATGATCTTAATCCAAATATAGCTATATTTTTAGTTAAGCATCTAACTATTATGAATTTGATCTTTCATTAAAAAAATTAAGTCAATGACATACTGATATACTTAAATAAATGTGAATTCAAAACAAATCAAGAAGAAAATATAATCGAATACACATTAATTGTCTAGTAATTGATATTCCCATAAGAAATCAGCATATGGTTGTGCAATAATATCGAATTTGTTGTACTAAAAAACTAATCGCTAAACCTAAAAATATATCAGAAGAATTTTACTATTGAAGATGATATAGAGGAACTGAACTAAACCTGAGATTGCTGTAAATTAATCGATGTATCATGCCATTGTAAAGAGCTTTGCATACTGAATTCATCAAACTCGACCTCGATTTAGGGCAGCCAAAAATTAGGCCGAATAGTTGATTGGTGAATATTGCAATCGAATTAGACCTGCTTGAATCACAAATAATCTGCAATGGAGATCGATTTAGAGATGGTGATGCTATAAAGCTGGGATTGTGAAGACTCGTCGTTCTTGAACAACTTATTTTTATGATAAACAAAACATATTTAGAAAATAATATTATATTTGTAATAGTTATTGAGTTAATAGTTACCAAATATAATATGATAATTAGATTACTTATATACCCTTTTATATTATTAAAAAAGAAAATATTTGACTGGTTGAAATTACTTCTCACACTTCTCGTAGTAAGAATACTTTTGAAATGAACCAAAACCTATATATATATATATATATATATATATATATATACCCTTTTATATTATTAAAAAAGAAAATATTTGACTGGTTGAAATTACTTCTCACACTTCTCGTAGTAAGAATACTTTTGAAATGAACCAAAACCTATATATATATATATATATATATATATATATATATATATATATATATATATATATATATATATATGGGTGGGATCTAGTGAAAACTCCTCTTAAAGAGAAAACTTAAAAACTCCTAAAAAACTATTTTTAACTTTTTAAAAAATTCTTTTTTTGAAGTTTCTTTTTTTCCATTATTCTTATATGTTGTTATTGGTTAAAAAAAAAAACTTTGTCGGTAACCTCGTCTGTATAGTGCGCATGTGTAATAGTGTGCATTGCATATATGCAAAAGTGTTTATATTGCATAGAAAACAACACTATTGCACATATTTGAGACACACTATTGTATATATGCAATATAAGACTAAGACACACATCAAATACACATTAGTACGCATATGTAATACAACATTAACGCACATGTGCACCACATCGACTTTTATTTTATTATTATTTTTTTTCCATATAATACAACATTACTACACATATACAATACACAAATATTGAATATATGCAATAAAACACTATTAAACTCAAAAATACATAGTAATACACATGTGTAATAAAACGGTATCGCACAGTAATACGTATGTGTATTACAGCAGTATTTTTTTGTTTTTTTTTATTTTTTATTTTTTATTTTTGTCGAGTGAAATATAAGAAAATATAAGAATAACGGCTAAAAAGAATTTTGAAAATATTTTTTTATTTTTAATTAAAAATAATTCTTTATGAGTTTTTAAGTTTTCTCTCTAAAGTTGAGTTTTCTCTTGATTCTCTCCCTATATATATATATATATATATATATATATATATATATATACCTCTCAGCTTGGGTCTAATCTTTATCTTATAAACTCGTTTATTTGACATCAAACTAAACTATTTTCTGGTCACCCTTCCATTTCTGTTGTTCAAAAACAAACACCATCCCTAGGGGAAATACCTAGTGATGAGCCTGATTTATTAAATTATAAATATGATAATTACCAAAACTAAGTTTTCCATTATAATATGACCAATCGTGACTACCAGTACATATAATATACTAATGATATTTCAAAAAGAAATAATAATAATAATAATAATAATAATAATAATAATAATAATAATTTCCTTTACATATCACTGGTACAACTAACTCTAATGAACCTCCCTAACTAGCAAACTCTTCAAACCATCTATGTACGAGAACCTCCAACCTCTCCTATATTTTTCATCCCAATCGGTTTATTACAGAAAAGAAACCTCATGCTCACAAATCAATGGTGTACCTCGACTAGAATGGGACATACTTACCCGCAACCAGTAAATTACAACTTTTAGTAGACCCAGCATGCTTGCGTGTACCGAATGACCTGACGAAAGAATATATTCTATAGTTATATTTAACAACCTCCAAGGGTCAAGTGGAGCATACGAGTGCATTCTTGTTATAACACACTGATTAAACTCATAACGAGCAGAAGTTTACTTACGGGTGAGGACGAACAAAAACAATTGCCCAATGACGGGATCGTACTGGAATAATTGATGTACAATTTGGGAACCAATCATAAGTGTTATAATGTTTACTTGGATAAATAAGGATATTACGGTATTGTTATGTATAGCCTTCGATACTCCATGCAAACATCTGGTAGTGTGCTATGCTGACAACTTTGGCCTTCCGTTACAGGCTTAAAATTTCTTGTCACTTGGTGGCAACTTTTGATATATACATACAGACAATGGCCATTGTTAGACTAAATCGATATGCTACCCTTGATATTTAGACACTTGT
The DNA here is from genome assembly GCF_021521415.1 of Bidens hawaiensis. NCBI lineage: Eukaryota > Viridiplantae > Streptophyta > Magnoliopsida > Asterales > Asteraceae > Bidens > Bidens hawaiensis. Next base: position 343,814 of record NW_027491564.1, read on the forward strand.
ACAGAGATGTGTAATACATATGTGCTATTTGAAATACCTGATTACTTGCTAATGTGATTCCTTTTGTGATGAGTTGTGTAGCAAACTATTATTAGTTATGGTATAATTGGTTATCATTATAGAATGGCCCCGGAGAAAACAAACATACTATTTGAGGCAGTGGTGGCCAAGATGATTGCTCGACAACTACAGACAATAACTCTGATGATAGCAGCACGAGTCGCTTCTAGCATTAACACGACAATGAATACAAATCAAATACCGAACACTAATACGGTCACTAATACTATTTCGCCGCCCAATACTAATACGGTTGCAAATGTCATACTCCCAACCAATACTAACATTTTCACGAATGATACTCCCCTACTGAATACTAATGCTACTACCAATATTAATAAATTCCCCTACTAAATTCCGTTGGAAACGGAAATCTCCTACCGAACATGAATACTGGTCTTAACAACCGTGATCCTTCACGACAAGAATATTTGTTTAAACAATCTATGTCATACAAACCTGTAAATTTTAGTGATACTAAAAGATCAAATGGGGTAGTAAAATGAATCGAAACAATAGAACCTATTATCAGAACCAGTAGTGCCCATCAAATTGCACCGTTGAGTATGCCACTTGTACATTTCTTGACCACGCCTTTACGTGGTAGAAAACGATGGTACGAATTTGGGAACAAAAGGTAATCAACCACACGACTTGGGCAAGACTTAAAACCTTTATATTGAAACATTTTCGTCCAAGGAATGAAACCTTAAAAATTAGAACAAGACCCTGAGAAATTGAAAATGAAAAATGCAGACAAATTGGAATAAACAAAATGTGTTAACGATCTGGCTCGACTGATGCCATGGTTAGTAGACCAGAAATAAGGACATTAGTTAATCCAGTTAACCACTAAACCTTTAAGAATTTCGTGACACAAGCCCGTGTGGTAGCTTTTGATTTGGTCAGAAATAGTTTGTTGAGTATGCCCGGGGAAGCATCTAGTACAAAGCGAACCTATCGTGAAACAGGGGTACAAGAGATACAATCAACTAAACGTGCGTGCCCTACAACTTAATCCGATACTTCGATCAGCCTTCGTTCCGAACGAACAATATACAATGAACTTTCGTCAAAGAGTGGGAAATGTAATTATTATCACATAAGAGAATGCCCGTAACTATAAAACTATTATGAATATTATAAACCAACCAACCCAACTTTAGTAATCAAAACTACCTCGACCCTAACCGATCTGACAACAACCAACCCACCAAGTATAGGGCACGTTAAGAAAGACTGCCCTAGTTTGAATCGAGTTGCAATGAAAAGACAAAATCAAGAACCAACATCGATGTCCATCCCTACTAGAGGTCGCGTATTGTGATTAAATCAGATAACGTAAGCACAGTACCGGGTACATTCTGAGTCTAGTAAGCTTTAGTTTTATTTAATGCGGGCACTGATAGATGTATTGTTTCTACAAATCTTTACCTTAGAACACTACTAGAAAATAGGCCTAATGCAACTTTTTAATAGTGTAGCGCTCGTAAATTTCGTTAATCGGCTCGATCGTTTATAAATGTTTGTTTAAAATCCAGGGTTTTGTCCTTCTAATTTAGGAGCCTTGTAATACGTTTTCAAAGTTCATTTATCCATCCTTTTGCTCAAAGCATCGCCTCTTATAACTTAAATTGTTAGATTTGTATGTAGCACCCGACATTTTCGTTTATCAGCATGAGACATTTGTAGAGTTTGTATTATATTAGAGATTTGATCCTTCAACTTAAAGGGCCTCCTCGTCATTTTTGAAAGTTACATTATATTAACTTTGGAGCAAGATATCGTATATTATATGTTGGAGGGCCTAAATGTAAAACTATTATAACTTAAACCCTAACCTTGTCTCCCCTACCTCCTGTCCGATCGCAGCAGCTGTAGCAGCCTCAAACTCCATTGTTTTTTTTTCAGCCGATTCCTGAGTGTAAAACTCTAATTCAAGGTTAGTCCTACCCTAATACAAGTTTTTTTCACCATTAAAACCTTTGTTGAACATATTAGGGTTGAGTTTTTATTAAAACAGTTTCTGACATATTCATACTCGTTTATTGTTTGTTCTGTAACTCGATCAAAATTATTATTTTTGATCTATTCTTGTTTCTATGATGTTCTACTTTGAGTCTAGTTTTCGGAACGGTATAATATGTAATTTTTGGACGAGATTTGAATGGTTTTTATGATTTTATAAGATCGAGTGTCAAAGCTGATGCGGGATGACGGATTCTAGTATGCCTTCCCGACATCATAACTCTTTTTTGAAAAGCCCAAATTGGTTTGTTCCACTTCTGGATCTTCATATTTTGAGATAGAAATCGAACCCAATTGGAATAGTTTAATTTGGTTTGTTAATGATTTTTATAAAAATAAAACCATTTTGTTGCGCATAGAAATAGTTGCACGTACCTTTCTGTGTTGGGAGGAATTTTTATTATTTTTGTGTGCATTGCCTAAGAAATTTATTAAACTCTTTTAAATATTTTATAATTTATTTCTATGGTTTTCCTATGTAGTAAAATGCATCTTCGCATGCTAAAATCTGCATTTTATACTCGTATTGATCGATAAGTTCGTTTTAGGCTTACCGGGTGGCTGTCCTTTTGAGCACTTTCAGGGCTGTTTTGATTGAGGTTTTTGCTCCACAATCTTCTTAGGTATGTCTAGTGTAACATACTTTAATATCGTGAGCTATGGTTTTCGTTTGATTGGTCAATTAGTGATAGATTGAAAACTAGTGTTCGGTTGTCTAGATTTGTTAAATTGTTGTGTTTTGCGCGAGGATTGAAGGAATTAACAACCAATTAAGTTTGTGTAACTTTGGTTTAATATACGGGCTATGGGAAAATAATTTTTGTAAGTATTGGGGCTGAATTGGTTGTCGGTTACTCAAACGGGTCGGTACAACGCGAATTCGCGTTTATTTGATAGTTGGTGCGTTGTGTTTGCGAGTTACCGACCCATCCAACTCGTGTAGTGTCGTGTGGACTTGTTGGCTGTGATTTTATTAAATTTGGTCCACACGGGGCTGAGTTGGTTGTTAAGAGCATAAACAACTCTTAAACGCGCGTGTTAGTATCACCTAGTGCTTCCGGGGGTAATTTGGGAATTCTTTATTCCCAGGAGTATCTAAGGGTCGTGTTGGTAAATGTAAGGCCCCGGGAGCTGTTATGATTGAGTTTGATGAGGTCAAGGATTTAGGTAACTCGAACCGTGTTAGAATGTTTCGTAGGATAAACGAGTCCTTTCGGTGTCGTTAGTAATGATTGTATGTAAACCGACAGGCGTTTGAGTTGTGGGGATACTTAGGGGTTCTCTAGCTCGTGGTGATTTCGTGCCTTGTGTCAGGTGAGTTCATGATGCCCCATTTTACTCATTTCAAGTTTTGGGCTAGCATACACACCATATTTCAACTTTACCTAATTTTACTCGTTTAAACTAATTGGATGGTTTTATATGGCCTTACTTGTGTTTGTGGGTTCATGAAATTATGGATGAATTATATTCTATGCCTTAGAATATTTGAGGCTCGTTTATGGTTATATATTTTATAAGGTTATATATATATTACTTATGGTCTAGACTCAAGGATATAGGCTTACTCGTATTGTAGTATGTCACGAGATGATATTTATGAATGTGTATGCAGGTGTTACTTTATGACCATAGGTTCACTTTCATGAAGATATTTTTGGGATGATATTATTGTATGTTGTATGTATGTTTGTATATATATTATTGTATGGCCAATAATTGGCGATGTTAATTAGTCGTTATCGACTAAGGATGTTTGTGCATGCCTACTTTGTGTTTACATACGTTGGATGGAATCTTACGGGTTTGGGTTGTACGTGTGCACAACCCTGATGTTAATTAGTCGTTATCGACGTGTGCTCAACCCTGATGTTAATAAGTCGTTATCGACTAAGGATGTTTGCGTATGCCTACCTTGTGTTTGCATACGTTGGATGGAATGTTACGTGTTTGGGTTGTACGTGTGCTCGACCCTGATGTTAATTAGTCATTATCGACTAAGGATGTTTGCATATGCCTACCTTGTGTTTACATACGTTGGATGGAATGTTACGTGTTTGGGTTGTACGTGTGCTCGACCCTGATGTTATTACTTGGATGTTATGAATAGGGATATAATTATATAGATATATAAGTATGATTACTTACCGTTTATTATGGCCTAACCGTTTATATCCCATTTTATATTTAAAATTCTTGGAATGAATTATACGTATGTCAATTATTAAAACTTGAACTCACTCAGCTCAAGCTGACTTTGTGTGTATGTTAGTGTGAGTTTTCTGGTTACGAGGAGGATGCTTACCGCTTGGACGTGCTCGAGACTACTTGGACGGTTGAAGGCATATCTAGTCGGGGATTTTACTTATGAACACTGTTTCTTTTCAATTATTACTAGTTATGTTTAAATTTGATTTTGGGCACATTTCCTGGGTTTTTGGGGACTTGTTTAGTACTTATGACTTTCTGCTGATTTTATACTCAGAACTGGTTTTCAAATAAAATGAGTTGCTTTGGGTTAAAATTTTATTAAGTTTTTGGGAATCTAGACACTTATTATTCCGCTGTTATTTACTCTGAATCGGTTTTAATTAAACGTATTGTTTTTGATTTTAATTTTTTGAGAATTTTTGAATATGATGACCAACTGTAGGATTCCCGGGATTCGGTTCTTACAAGTTGGTATCAGAGCCATGGTTCGAGGGATGTGAGCATTCCCGAATGCTTGGACTCGAACTGTAGAAGAAAGGATTAGAAATGTCAACCGTGAGTAGCTGCACGCCAAGAGGTAAATTTTAATTATGTAAATTTTATAATTGTTTATTCATTTTATAAGCATTAGGGTACCATTATGTGCATACTTGTTAAAGTGTTAGATAAGATGCTAATATGGTTAGGGGCAGGGGGTGCTTAGGATGGGCGGGTAAAGTAAACAATTAATAATATTTGATCAACGTTATTAGCAGTTTACCGGTACCTACCATGTTCTAAATGCCACTTATGCTTGATTGTGTTAGGGTTCTGTCTTTCTAGGGATAGGATATGGCTAATGCTCATGTCTTAGCATTAAAGTTCATCTCGTTCCTTAAAATCGCTCGTTCATATCTCATCCTCCAGAACGCTTTGCGCATAATTGTTTAGCTGAGCCGTAGCATGCTATAACTCCAGGTTTCCTTTTAACTTGTTGAGCTTTTAGCTTCGTTCCTGTTTAACTCGAGCGCCAGTAGGGGTTTTGCCTCTACCGTCCTCTAGTATGATTAGATGATTAGGTTTTGTCTCTATCTGCGTCCGTTCTTATTGCAACGGGATTCGGGGACGAATCCCATTGTAAGGAGGGTGGACTTGTAACACCAGTAAATTTCGTTAATCGGCTCGATCGTTTATAAATGTTTGTTTAAAATCCAGGGTTTTGTCCTTCTAATTTAGGAGCCTTGTAATACGTTTTAAAAGTCCGTTTATCCATCATTTTCCTCAAAGCATCGCCTCTTATAACTTAAATTGTTAGATTTGTATGTAGCACCGGCATTTTCGTTTATCAGCATGAGACATTTGTAGAGTTTGTATTATATTAGAGATTTGATCCTTCAACTTAAGGGGCCTCCTCGTCATTTTTGAAAGTTACATTATATTAACTTTGGAGCAAGATATCGTATATTATATGCTGGAGGGCCTAAATGTAAAACTATTATAACTTAAACCCTAACCTTGTCTCCCCTACCTCCTGTCTGATCGCAGCAGCTGTAGCAGCCTCAAACTCCATTGTTTTTTTTTCCAGCCGATTCCCGAGTGTAAAACTCTAATTCAAGGTTAGTCCTACCCTAATACAAGTTTTTTTCACCATTAAAACCTTTGTTGAACATATTAGGGTTGAGTTTTTATTAAAACAGTTTCTGACATATTCGTACTCGTTTATTGTTTGTTCTGTAACTCGATCAAAAATTATTTTTTTGCTCTATTCTTGTTTCTATGATGTTCTACTTTGAGTCTAGTTTTCGGAACGGTATAATATGTAATTTTTGGACGAGATTTGACTGGTTTTTATGATTTTAAAAGATCGAGTGTCAAAGCTGATGCGGGATGACGGATTCTAGTCTTCCTTCCCGACATCATAACTCTTTTTTGAAAAGTCCCAATTGGTTGGTTCCACTTCTGGATCTTCATATTTTGAGATAGAAATCGAACCCAATTGGAATCGTTTAATTTGGTTTGGTAATGTTTTTATAAAAATAAAACCATTTTGTTGCGCATAGAAATAGCTGCACGAACCTTTCTGTGTTGGAGGAATTTTTATTATTTTTGTGAGCATTGGAAAAATATAACAAATATATTTTTGAAAGCCTAAGACTTTTATTAAACTCTCTTAAATATTTCATAATTTATTTTTATGGTTTTCCTATGTAGTAAAATGCATCTTCGCATGCTAAAATCTGCATTTTATACTCGTATTGATCGATAAGTTCGTTTTAGGCTTACCGGGTGGCTGTCTTTTTGAGCACTTTCAGGGCTGTTTTGATTGAGGTTCTTGCTCCACAATCTTCTTAGGTATGTCTAGTGTAACATACTTTAATATCGTGGCTATGGTTTTCGTTTGATTGGTCAATTAGTGATAGATTGAAAACTAGTGTTCGGTTGTCTAGATTTGTTAAATTGTTGTGTTTTGCAAGAGGTTTGAAGGAATTAACAACCAATTAAGTTTGTGTAACTTTGGTTTGATATATGGCTGTGGAAAAATAATTTTTGTAAGTATTGGGGCTGAATTGGTTGTCGGTTACTCAAACGGGTCAGTACAACGCGAATTCGCGTTTATTTGATAGTTGGTGCGTTATGTTTGCAAGTTACCGACCCATCCAACTCGTGTAGTGTCGTGTGGACTTGTTGGCTGTGATTTTATTAAATTTGGTCCACACGGGGCTGAGTTGGTTGTTAAGAGCATAAACAACTCTTAAACGCACGTGTTAGTATCACCTAGTGCTTCCAGGGGTAATTTGGGAATTCTTTATTCCCAGGAGTATCTAAGGGTCGTGTTGGTAAATGTAAGGCCCCGGGGGCTGTTATGATTGAGTTTGATGAGGTCAAGGCTTTAGGTAACTCGAACCGTGTTAGAACGTTTCGTAGGATAAACTTTCGGTGTCGTTAGTAATGATTGTATGTAAACCGATAGGCGTTTGAGTTGTGGGGATACTTAGGGGTTCTCTAGCTCGTGGTGATTTCGTGCCTTGTGTCAGGTGAGTTCATGATACCCCTTTTTACTCATTTCAAGTTTTGGGCTAGCATACACACCATATTTCAACTTTACCTGATTTTACTCGTTTAAACTAATTGGATGGTTTTATATGGCCTTACTTGTGTTTGCGGGTTCACGAAATTATGGGTGAATTATATTCTATGCCTTAGAATATTTGAGGCTCGTTTATGGTTATATATTTTATAAGGTTATATATATTACTTATGGTCTAGACTCAAGGATATAGCTTACTCGTATTGTAGTATGTCATGAGATGATATTTATGAATGTGTATGCAGGTGTTACTTTATGACCATAGGTTCACTTTCATGAAGATATTTTTGGGATGATATTATTGTATGTTGTACGTATGTTTGTATATATATTATTGTATGGCCAATAATTGGCGATGTTAATTAGTCGTTATCTACTAAGGATGTTTGCGCATGCCTACTTTGTGTTTACATATGTTGGATGGAATGTTACGGGATTGGGTTATACGTGTGCTCAACCCTGATGTTAATTAGTCGTTATCGACTAAGGATGTTTGCGTATGCCTACCTTGTGTTTGCATACGTTGGATGTAATGTTACGTGTTTGGGTTGTACGTGTGCTCGACCCTGATGTCATTACTTGGATGTTATGAATAGGGATATAATTATATAGATATATAAGTATGACTACTTACCGTTTATTATGCCTAACCGTTTATATCCCATTTTATATTTAAAATTCTTGGAATGATTTATACAGATGTCAATTATTAAAACTTGAACTCACTCAGCTTAAGCTGACTTTGTGTGTATGTTAGTGTGAGTTTTCAGGTTACGAGGAGAATGCTTACCGCTTGGACGTGCTCGAGACTACTTGGACGGTTGAAGGTATATCTAGTCGGGGATTTTACTTATGAACACTGTTTCTTTTCAATTATTACTAGTTATGTTTAAATTTGATTTTGGGCACATTTCCCGGGTTTTTGGGGACTTGTTTAGTACTTATGATTTTGCGCTGATTTTATACTCTGAATTGGTTTTCAAATAAAATGAGTTGCTTTGGGTTAAAATTTTGTTAAGTTTTTGGGAATCTAGACACTTATTATTCCGCTGTTATTTACTCTTAATCGGTTTTAATTAAACGTATTGTTTTGATTTTAATTTTTGAGAATTTTTGGATATAATGACCTACTGTAGGATTCCTGGGATTCGGGGTCTTACAAGTAGCAACTTTTTTCAAATGAGTTGCATTCAACTCTAATGCAACTTCATTGAACATAAATGTTGCATTAGAAGACCTAATGCAACATTTTTCATGAAAGGTTGCAAAATTATACTATACTTGCAACCTTTTTAATAAAAAGTTGTGTATTATATTAGAAAATGCACGCTCACCCTTAATGGGCAAAATTTCTCGATTGATCTTATTCCAATGCAAATGGGTAGCTTTGACGTCATCATTGGTATGGATTGGCTCTCTCTTCACTGTGCCGAAATTCTATGTTTCAAGAAGATTATTCGTATCCCTATCGAAGGTGGCGTAATTCTAAACGTTGCCAGAGAAAGACCATTCTCAAAGCTAAACCTCATGTCTTGCCTTGAAGCCCAATGTTATTTGCGTAAGAAGTATGTCGCCTTCTTAGCCCATGACACCACAAAGGCCCACGAAGAAAAGCAACTTTCCAACATCTCGATCGTTCGTAATTTCCCCGAAGTCTTTTCCGAAGACGTTTCCGGACTCCCTCCCATACGCCCGTATTGATCTTGTACCCGGAGCAAACCCCGTAGCCAAAGCACCGTATCGTCTTGCACCCTCCGAGATGCAAGAACTCTCCAATCAAATCCAAGAACTCACGGACAAGGGTTTCATTCGCCCGAGTTCGTCTCCATGGGCCGCACCCGTTTTGTTTGTCAAGAAGAAGTATGGTACTCTTCGTATGTGTATCGATTACCAAGAGCTCAATAAGCTTACTATCAAGAATCGTTATCCCCTTCCGCGCATCGATGATCTCTTTAATCAACTTCAAGGATCCGCTTGTTTCTCCAAGATTGATCTCCGTTCGGGTTATCACCAACTTCATGTCCACGAGGACGACATACCCAAGACCGCCTTCCGTACTCGTTATGGGCACTTTGAATTCTGAGGTATGCCTTTTGGGTTGACTAATGCTCCTGCCGTTTTCATGGATCTTATGAATCTTGTTTGTAAACCATACCTCGACAAGTTCGTGATTGTTTTCATCAACGACATCTTGATATATTCTAAATCCGAGGACGAACATAAAGATCATTTGCGCGCCATTCTTGACCTGTTGCAAAAAGAACAGCTTTATGCTAAATTCTCCAAATGCGAATTTTGGCTAAAGCAAGTGCAATTTTTGGGCCACATCGTCAACGACAAGGGTATTCACGTTGACCCGGCTAAAATCGAGGCCGTTAAAAATTTAAAAACCCCATCCTCTCCAACAGAGGTTCGCTCATTTCTTGGTTTAGCGGGACATTACCGTCGTTTCATCCGTAACTTTTCGAAGATTGCTTCACCCCTTACTTCACTAACCCACAAAGGGAAAATCTATGAATGGGGTCTCGAACAAGAAAAAGCGTTTCAAACCCTAAAGGACATGCTTTGCAATGCTCCTATCCTTGCTCTTCCCAAGGGCAATGATGATTTTGTTGTGTTTTGTGACGCTTCCATCCAAGGTCTCGGTTGTGTTCTTATGCAACGAGACAATGTCATTGCTTACGCTTCCCTCCAACTCAAGGTTCACGAGAAAAATTACACAATGCATGATCTCGAACTTGGTGTGGTCGTGTTTGCCTTGAAAATTTGGAGACGCTATCTTTATGGCACAAAATGTGTGGTCTTCACCGATCATAAAAGTTTGCAATACATATTCGACCAAAAGGATCTCAACATGAGACAAAGACGATGGGCCGAATTGTTAAGCGATTACGATTGCGAGATTCGCTACCACCCCGAGAAAGCAAATGTCGTGGCTGATGCTCTTAGTCGTAAGAGTCACATTAAATCCGTTTTGCTTAATTGTGTCACCATGCAATCCGACCTTCAATACCGCATCTTCGACGCTCAACCCGTCTCCGTCACCGAAGGAAGTTTATACGACGAGGTGTCGTGTGGCGCCAAAACTCCAACTTGAAACCAAACGTAACGATTTACTTTATTATTTGAACCGTTTATGGGTTCCCAATCGTGACAGTATTCGCACATTCATCCTTGATGAAGCTCATAAGTCACGATACTCGATTCATCCCGGTGCGGATAAGATGTATGCCGATCTTCATCCCATGTTTTGGTGGCCGGGAATGAAGAAAGATATTGTGGTATATGTATCTAAATGCCTCACTTGTTCTAAGGTCAAAGCCGATCATCAAAAGCCGTTTGGCTTGCTCGAGCAACCACCGATCCCCGTTTGGAAATGGGAGGACATAGCTATGGATTTTGTCACCAAACTCCCCACTAGTCAAAACTGTAATGATAGTATTTGGGTAATTATTAATCGGTTGACCAAGTCGGCTCATTTCATACCCATTCGAGAAAAGTTTTCCGTGAGTCAACTAGCTCAACTCTATGCCAATAATATCATTTGTCGCCATGGAACACCGTTGACCATTATCTCCGATCGTGATGGTCGGTTTACCTCTCATTTTTGGAATTCATTGCAAACCGCCTTGGGTACCCATATTGATCTAAGAACTACTTATCACCCACAAACCGATGGTTAATCCGAGCGAACGATTCATACGTTCGAAGATATGCTCCGCTCTTGTGTGCTAGATTTTGGTGGAAATTGGGATACTCACTTACCACTTGTTGAGTTTTCCTATAATAATAGTTTCCACACTAGTATTGGCATGGCACCCTTTGAAGCTCTCTATGGTCAAAAATGTCGCTCCCCGATTTGTTGGAGCCAGATTGGTGAATCGCAAATCACCGGTCCCAAGCTTGTTCAAGAAACTTCTGACCGGATTGCTGTTATTCGTCAAAACCTTCTTGTCGCTCGTAGCCGTCAAAAGAGTTACGCCGATAAGAGTCATAAACCTCTCGAGTTTAACGTTAGTGATCGAGTTCTCCTCAAAGAATCTCATTGGAAGGGAGTGGTTCGATTTGGTAAAAGAAACAAGTTATCGCCTCGTTTTGTTGGACTGTTTGAAATCGTTGAAAGGGTTGGTCGAGTTGCTTCTCGTCTCGATCTCCCCGAAGAGCTCTCCAATGTTCATCCGACTTTTCACATTTCCAATATCAAGAAGTGCTTGGCCAAGGGGAATCTCCGCATACCCCTCGACGAAGTACAAGTTGATGAATCTATGGGCGCGATCGAGAAACCTATTGAAATCATGGATTGTATGGAGAAAGAAACAATGCGTAGCCGCATTCCACTTGTCAAAGTTCGTTGGGAATCCAAGCGTGGTCCCGAGTTCACTTGGGAACGGGAAGACCAAATGGAAGCCAAGTACCCGCACCTCTTCGTTACGACTTAATCTATAATTTCTGGATGAAATTTCCAAAAGTAGGGAATGCTGTAACATTTCGGGTTTCCATTTAATGCTTTTGAAATCATTACCTGACCCGGTTCGTGTTTGGGTGAGTTATTAATAAAATATTCCTTTTATTTAATTATTTCTTACATATATTTATTATTAAACTATCAAAGAATAGCAAAAAACAACCCCTAAACTAACTTGAAGCATGGGGTTGCAAAGCATGGGGTGCCGTTATCGATTGTGTCAGACAAGGATACCCGCTTTACTTCAAGATTCTGGAAGAAGTTCCACGAAGCCATAGGAACAAGACGGAACATCAACACAGCGTATCATCCTCAAACAGATGGGCAGTCTGAAAGGACTATCCAAACCCTTGAGGATATGCTACGTGCTTGTGTGTTAGACTTTGGAGGAAGTTGGGATGATCATTTGCACTTGGCAGAATTCTCTTACAACAACAGTTATCATTCAAGTATTGGCATGCCTCCTTTTGAGATGTTATATGGAAGACGTTTCAGAACTCCCGTATGTTGGGGGGAAATTGGTCAGAAACAAATTGGAAGTTTGGAAGTGGTGCAAGAAACCTCTTCGAAGTTTGATCAGATCAAGGCCCGAATGAAAGCTGCTCAGGATCGTCAGAAGTCATATGCGGATAAGCGGAGATGGCCCATTGAGTTTGATATTGGAGACCACGTGATGCTTAAAGTCTCACCTTGGAAGGGAATTATACATTTTAGAAAGAGGGTAAAGTTGAGTCCAAGGTACATAGGACCGTTCAAGATCGTGGCCCGTGTGGGTGAAGTGGCTTTTAAGCTTTATCTACCTGAAGAACTGGAAGGAATCCACTCTACCTTCCATGTCTCCCATCTAAGGAAATGTCTAGCTGATGATACATCTCATGTGCCTCTTCTAGACATTGAGGTAGACGAGCAGCTGAATTATGTTGAACGGCCTGTTGAGATAGTCGACCGCAAGGAAAATCAGCTTCGACGCAAGGTTATTCCCCTAGTGAAGGTGATATGGAAGCATCGTAAAGGATCGGATGCTACTTGGGAAGTCAAAGAAGAGATGCGCAAGTTTTACCCTCATTTGTTTAAGTAATAGTTAGGTTTCGGGGATGAAACCTCTTTTAAGGAGGGTAGACCTGTAACATCCAACTTTTGTTAAATAGTAACTAACAGAAAGTTTTATGATTATCTGTGTGTCATTAAATTAGTCATGTGATAAGTATGGATTGTGAATGAGATTTGGGCTCGGGAATGGGTTATGGGTCGTAGGGCCCATGAAACCCCTATAAATACCCAACCACTTCCCCATTTTCTTTCTTTTCCTTTCCAAGTGTACACACACACACTAAAACACACACTTTCTCTCTAGCACCCACATCCGAATCCAACCAAAAAGGAAGGAAGAACCTCGTGTGTGAACGTCATCAACACCAAGAATCACGTCCAGATCCTCGAGTTGTTTCAGATCTGGACCGAACCCGAGAGAAAAAGGTGAGTTGGTTAAAAAGGTTAAGTCTTGAGGTCGGATTCGACATGCAACCTGTTATACTAGTAGATTGGGTCGTAGGAAGTTAGAAAAACATAAACTTGGTGAGTTATAACCTCACGAGTGTGTTATAGAACAAAAAGGTGATGTTTGGACTAGGTAAAACACGGGTATACAAAGTTGGTACAACCCGAAACCCGTAAAAAGGGTTCAGACGGGTTTTATGAAAGGGTCTCGGGATAAGATGGCTCTAAAATGACAAACTAAGGTAATCGGGTCTTAATTGCATGAAAAGAGCTTCGCATCGCATGCCATGCGAAATCCAAGAATTTCGCATCACACGCCATGCGAAGCGAAATCCAAGAATTTCGCATCGCACGCCATGCGAAGCGAAATGTCCATGCGAAGCGAAATAGCCATGCGAAGCAAAATGGCCATGCGAAACGAAATGGTCATGTGAATTTCCATGCGAAATTCCATGCGACTCATTTTCTGATGCGTTTTTGATAAAGGACTATTAATGAAAATAAAATTTTTCCGAGTTGACCTGGCAGCTCAACCCCAGCCAGGGGCTCTGCCCCTTAGACCCTACTAGGGGCTGCTGCCCCTAGACCCCGCTACCAGGGGCGCTGCCCCCTAACCCCCGTTAGTTGAGGGTTTCATTAACTTATATGTAGGAAGTAGTAGTATTGGATAATTGACACGTGTAATGTATTGTACAGTTAGCCATGCACAACTAAGGAAGGGCATTACCATTAACTGCGAGAGAAACCGACTCTAGGTGATTTCTAGCCCCCTTTATCTGTTATGTTTCGGGGCTGTGTGCATACTCCTATTTGATAGATAATACACTTACTTGATTGGCAAGTGTATGATACGTGTATGGTGGTGTATTGAATGTATTATTACATATTAATTGTATGAACGAGTATGTACGTATTTATAACTAGAAGATATGTAAAGTACGCACGTATGATAAATGTATGGTTATTCGAGACAGAAGGGACCAGACCCTTATAATATCTGAGAGGATAGGGACCAGACCCTCATAATATCTGAGATGATAGGGACCAGACCCTCATAATATCTGAGATGTTAGGGACCAGACCCTTACAATATCTGAGATGTTAGGGACCAGACCCTTATAATACCCTTATAATATCTGTGATGTATAGGATAGGATAGTTTATGGTATACCATAGGGTTTATGAAAGAAGTATGTAAGTACGTATGCATGTATATAAATTATGTATGAAAGAGGTAATAACAGGTAACGTATGAATACGTATCTTCGGACACGTATGAGTAAGGATATGAATGTAATATATGTTAATTGATTAGTTGGAACTCACTCAGCGTAGCTGACTTTTAGTATGCACGCAGGTAAGTAGAATGAGGCGGGTTGCTTGAGGTGGGACACGTGGCAAATGGATGAAGACTGGCATCGAAGACAGAAGATTCACGTGTCGTTTATGTTAATGTTTATTAAAAGACAACTTGTATGTTAAGACATGATTTGATGTTTTGTAATGAAATGCATGAAGTTTTAATTATTCCGCGAAAGTCTTAATTAACTCTAATTTTAGGACTGTGTTTATGAGTAAATCCAACGCCAAAGTGGGGTTACCGGGAACGGGGCCTTACAAGTTAGTATCAGAGCGTAATTTCGAGAGAATAGGCATCCTTCATGCTTAAACTCGAACAGAGAATGGGACTTAAGGAAGAAAAGAAATAAGATGTCAGTCCAAGAATGCCATGTGTCTCCCAAGAAAGCTTGGAAAGTAATCATATTGTGTAAGTTGATCATGATCTTGTGTATAGTAAAGAATGAGTAAGAAAGCTAACTTAATAGCTAGATATAGAATTGCTTGTTTATGTGTGAAGATGTGAAACGTGTGATCAACCAACTATTATACGTAGAAACAAGCACAAGTGGACTCACAAAGGGAAGTGTGTAGGACACGGAGAGTACTGTGATCAGCTAATCACAATTGGCCACTGTTATTACCTGTTAGCCTTACTATCCTTGTACTAAACAATTCCTGAAGTGACGATGTTTGTGTTTTCTTATAGAATACGAATGGATGGTGCTAAGAAGACTGCTGGGCAAGGGAGTCGCACGAGTCGTCGTGGTAGACCACGTGTTACCCAAGTAGCCCCCGAGCAACTGATTATTGAGTCTGATGAAGAGAGAAGTGTGACTGTGCGAGATGAAGGGAATCAGCTCGACCTAGCGATTCAAGCTGCTATCACTCAGGCAGTAGCTGCTGCGATGCAAAATCACCAATAAGAAAGGTCAACCGCAAGCCATGCAGAAATTGTTGAGAAGACTGGGGAGGGTAGTAAGAAGGGCGAAGAGACTAAGAAAGAGGAATCGAGTGAAGATGGGTCTGTGAAGGTCAGTGATGGTAAGAAAGGCTGAGGTGGGTGCAGCTACAGGTTGTTTAAGGGATGTGACCCGCCAAAACTGTCTGGTACCGGGGATGAAGTTCCTGAATTTGAGAGTGAGGAAGACGACACTCCAAGAGTACACTACTGAGTTTAACCGTATGTCAAGAGTCGTGCCTGAAATGGTGAACACTGAGGCTAAGAGGATCAAGTGCTACTTGAGGGGACTACCACAAAATGTCCGCACCTTTGTCCAGGCTAGTAAACCTGCTACTTTTGATTTTGCGGTTGAACTCACAGAAATGGTTTACGATGACCTAGCTGTGGATGATGTGGTGGTAGTGGAAGAGAAGAAAGAGAATAAAGGGGTTTCTCCTGCTAAGCGACCGGGTAACCAGTTGTGGAATCCAAAGGTAAAGAAGCAGAAGGTGTGGGAGAATAAGCCATGCAAAACATGTGGGGAAGGCTCACGGAGGGGAGTGTAAGTTTGGGTCGAATGCGTGCTACAAATGCGGTAAGGTGGGCCATTACGCCAATGAATGCAATACAAAGCCAACATGCTTCCGGTGTGGTAAGACAGGCCACATGGAAAGAGAATGTACTGAAGCTGGGGAAGCGGTAAGAAGGATGCTGAGCAGTCTAGGCCAAAGACCAGAGCCTACATGTTAACACAAGAGCAAGCCAAACAAATCCCAGATGTTGTGACAGTTACATTCCTAGTAAATGGTATTTCCGCTTCCATATTGTTTGACTCAGGTGCGACTAGGATTTTTGTAGCTACCTCATTTTGTAAGAAAGCTGGAATGAAATGTTGTCGTGTGCCTAAAACTTTTATGATAGAGACCGCTAGTGAGACCTCGGTTAAAATTATGAGAATGGTTAAGCGTTTTAAGATAGAGTTAGAAGGAGACGAATTCCCTGTTACCCTTTACGTGATTACCTTAGAAGGATTCGATGTAGTATTGGGGATGGATTAGTTGTCTGAACTTGAGGCTCAGATAGTGTGTAAGAGTAGATTGGTAAGACTAAAGTTTTCGGATGGCAGTATAGTAACGGTTTATGGTGATAAAGAAAGTTCAGGGCTTAACGTGATTTCGATGATCAAAGCCGAAGGTTTGTTAAGGCGAGGGTGCAGTGCCTACCTGGAGTTTGTTGTCAAAGCTATGGCCGAGATGAAAGGAGTGAAGGACGTTCCGGTAGTATGTGACTACCCAGCAGTGTTCCCTGAGGACCTTCCGGGATTGCCACTGGAGCGAGAAGTAGAATTCCAGATAGAATTGATACCAGGAGCACAGCCCGTTGCGAAAGCATCTTACCGTTTGGCGCCGTCTGAGATGAAGGAATTGATGTCCCAACTGCAAGAACTCCTCGATAAGGGTTTCATAAGGCCAAGTGTTTCCCCGTGGGGCGCGCCGGTGTTATTCATTAAGAAGAAAGATGGGAGTATGAGAATGTGTATTGACTACACGGAGTTGAATAAGCTTACGGTAAAGAATAGATATATGTTGCCACGGATTGATGATTTGTTCGATCAGTTACAAGGTGCAAGCTGGTTCTCGCGAATAGATCTCAGATCAGGTTATCATCGGCTGAGGGTGAAAGAGGCAGACATCCCTAAGACAGCGTTTCGGACGCGGTATGGATACTACGAGTTCCTCGTGATGTAGTTGCTGACGCCTTAAGCTGGAAGAACGCAGAAGTCGTCGCGACAGTAAAGTTTTATAAGTTGATAATCAACTCAGATTTCTTTGAAGAGATCAGCAAGGTGCAGTCAGAAGTGTTGGTAGATGAATGGTTGATGAAGAAAGAAAGGATTTTTGGGCAGCAGAACGAGTTGATAGATAATAATCATGGCGTAAAGACCAGGTTTGACAGGATGTGGATTCCACGTCATGTACCAAGACTTGAAGAAAGACTACTGGTGGCCAGGTATGAAGAACGAAGTAGTAGATTATGTCAGTAAGTGCTTGACTTGTTTGCAGGTCAAGGCAGAGCACCAGAAACTGTATGGGAAGATACAGCCTTTGGAGATACCCGAATGGAAGTGGGAACACATCACCATGGATTTCATAACTAAGCTACCACGTACAGCTAAGAACCATGATACCATCTCGTTTGACTAGGAGTGCTTACTTTCTACCTATACGAGAGGCTGTCTCATCAGAAACGTTAACAAGTGTGTTCGTTAAGGAAGTTGTGGCGAAGCATGGGGTGCCATTGTCGATCGTGTCCGATAGAGATATCCGCTTTACTTCAATATTTTGGAAGAAGTTCCATGAAGCCAAGGGAACAAGACTGAACATCAGCACGACGTATCATCCTCAAACCAATGGGCAATCTGAAAGGACTATCCAAACCCTTGAGGATATGCTACGTGCTTGTGTGTTAGACTTTGAAGGAAGCTGGGACGATCACCTGCACTTGGCAGAATTCTTATACAACAACATCTACCATTCGGGTATTAGTATGCCGCCGTTCGAGATGTTGTATGGAAGACGTTGCAGAACTCCCGTGTGTTGGGGAGAAATTGGTCAGAGAGAAATTGGAAGTTTAGAAGTGGTGCAAGAAACCTCTTAGAGGTTTGATCAGATTAAGGCCAGAATGAAAGCCGCTCAAGTCCGCCAGAAGTCATATGCCGATAAGCAGAGACGGCCGATTGAGTTTAATGTTGGAGACCATGTGATGCTTAAAGTCTCGCCTTGGAAGGGAATCATACGTTTTAGAAAGAGGGGAAATTTGAGTCCAAGGGTACATAGGACCGTTCAAGATCGTGGCTCGTGTGGGCGAAGTGACTTACAAGCTAGATCTACCTGAAGAGCTAGAAGGAATTCACTCTACTTTTCATCTATCTCACTTGAGAAAATGTCTAGCTGATGACACGTTCCATGTGTCACTACTGGACATCGAGGTGGAAGAACAGTTGAACTATGTCGAGCAGCCAATTGAGATAGTGGACTGCAAGGAAAAGCTGCTTCGTCGTAAGGTTATTCCCCTAGTGAAAGTGATATGGAAGCACCGTAAGGGAACAGATGCCACTTGGGAAGTTGAAGAAGAGATGCGCAAGTTTTACCCGTACTTGTTTAGTTGTAATAGTTAGGTTTCAGGGACAAAACCTCTTTTAAGGAGGGTAGACTTGTAACATCCGCATTTCTGTGAATAAATAACGGAAAGTTTTATTATTATTGGTGTGTCGTTAGTTTAATTGTGTGCGTGTTTGTATTTGGATAAGGATTGGGTTGGTATGGAAGTGGATGGTGGGGCCTATAGCCTCCTATATAAAACCATCTCCTGTTCCTTTCACCATTTCTTTCCACCATAACACACACTAAAACACACGCTTTCTCTTTAACACCCGAAACCAATCCTGAGCTAAAAGAAGAAAGAACCTCGTGTGTGAACGCCATCAAACACCAAGAATCATGTCCAGATCCTCGAGTTGTTTCAGATCTAAACCGAACCTGAGAACCAAAGGTGGGTTTTGGTTAAAAAGGTTAAGTTTTAGGTCGATTTCGACATTCAAACTGATAGAATGGTAGATCGGGCTGTAAAATGTAAGAAAAACATAAACTTGGTAAGTTATAACCTCTTGGGTGCGTTTTAAGCTAAAAAGGTGACGGTTGGACTATGAGAAACACGGGTATACAAAGTTGGTACAACCCAAAATCCAACAAAAGAGTAGAATCGGGTCATAAGGAAGAATCTCGGAGGAAAATGGCCTTAAAATGGAAAAACGAAGTAAAAAGGGGTTTTTCGCATGAAAAAGGGCTTCGCATCGCATGCCATGCGAAATCTAAGAATTTCGCATCGCACGCCATGCGAAGCGAAATCAGCATGCGAAGCGAAATCGTATGCGAAGCGAAATCTCATGTGAAGCGAAATCAGCATGCAAAGCGAAATCACATGCGAAGCGAAATTCTCATGCGAAATTCCAAGCGAAATGGCCATGCGAAATTTCATGAAATCCATTTTCTGCCCCTTAGACCCTGCTAGGGGCTGCCACCCCTAGACCCAGCTACCAGGGGCGCTGCCCCTGGACCTCCGTTAGTTGAGGGTTTCATTAACTTAGATGTAAGAAGTAGTAGTAATGGACAATGGACATGCATAATGTGTTGTATAGTTAGCCGTGCACAGTTAAGGAAGGGCATTACCATTAACGGCGAGAGAAACCAACTTCAGGTGAGTTCTGGCCCCTTTTATGCGTTATGTTTTTTGGGCTGTGTGCATACTCCTATGTGATAGATAATACACTTACTTGAATGGTAAGTTTATGATACGTGTATGACCATGTATTGAATGTTATTATTATATGATGATTATATGAATGATTGATGAGACAGGTATGGTTGAATGGGTAAAGGGTGCATACTCTAATAATATATGCGAAGAGTACGGGGTTGCATACCCTAATAATATATGCGTAGAGTACGGGGTTGCATACCCTATAATATATGCAAAGAGTACGGGGTTGCATAACCTAATAATATATGCGAAGAGTAAAGGATTGCAGACCCTAATAGTATCTGCGTTGGTCATAGGACGAAAGGCTCTTTAAAACGTAGAACGGTTATGTATGTATAAAAATAATGAAGGTAAGTAAAGATATGAATGTATGGAAGTATGAAACTAAGAACGAACGTAATATGTGTCTTCGGATATATATATATATATATATATATATATATATACATATAAACATGTGTAAGAATATGAACGTAATCTATGCTACCTGCTTAACTAGAACCCACTCAGCGTAGCTGACTATTAGTATGCACACAGGTAAATAGGTTAAAGGAGCTGGCTTGAGGATGGCACATGGTAGGGACTGGAAGACTGGCATCTCGGGGAAGAAATGTTATGAAATATGATGTTATGTTAAGACAATTCAACTTTTGTTAAGACAAGATTTTTGTTGTTTTGTAATATGATGGTTGATGTTTTAGTATTCCGCGAAAGTCTTTAATTAACTCTGATATTTAGAACTGTGCTTATGAGTAAATCCAACACCAAAGTAGGGCTTCCGGGAACGGGGCCTTACATAAGATCCGACTAACGTTCATACAATGATAAAATGAAAACAAACGAATACGGTAAAACCCGAAATGTTACAGTATCCCCTACTTTTTGGAATTTTGTCCCGAAATTAGAGAATAGCTGTAGCGAACAACTGAAGATACTTCTCCTTCATTTGATCTTCACGTTCCGAAGTAAACTCAGCTCCTTGCGTCAATTCCCAACGAACTTTGACTAACCGTATACGACTACATTTAGTAAATTTATCCTTATGGTCCATGATCTCAACAGGTCTTTCAACGAAATGCATGGTCTCATGAATACGAACTTCATCGAGAGATATTTGAAAATTACCCTCAGCAAGACACTTCTTCAAATTAGAAACATGAAATACCGGATGAACATTTGAGAGTTCAGTTGGAAGTTTAAGTCTATAAGAAACGGGACCAACACGATCGAGAATTTCAAAAGGACCAACGAACCGAGAAGATAGCTTCCCTTTCTTTCCAAATCTCGCCACACCTTTCCATGGAGATACTTTAAGTAGAACACGATCACCAACATTAAACTCAAAAGGTTTCCTACGCTTATCCGCATAACAATTTTGACGACTTCGAGCAGCGAGTAAATTTTAGCGGTTTTGAGCAATAAGATCAGCCGTTTCTTGCACTAACTCAGGACCAGTAACTTGAGATTCTCCAACTTCATTCAAACAAATAGGAGAACGACATTTGCGGCCATAAAGAGCTTCGAAAGGTGCCATACCAATGCTAGAGTGAAAGCTATTGTTATACAAAAACTCAATGAGCGGTAGATGAATATCCCAATTGCCCCCAAAATCGAGGACACTAGAGCGAAGTATGTCTTCTAGAGTTTGAATCGTACGCTCAGACTAACCATCAGATTGCGGATGATAAGTAGTACTAAGATCCAAACGAGTTCCTAAAGCGGATTGAAGAGACTTCCAAAAACGAGAAGTGAAGCGACCATCTCTATCGGAGATAATGGTTAACTGAGTTCCATGATGATAAGCAATATTTTCAACGTAAATATGTGCCAATCGATCAATAGAATAAGTTTACTTGATGGGAATGAAATGAGCAGACTTCGTCAAATGATTGATGATTATCCAAATACTATCATGTTGCTTTCGAGTAGAAGGAAGCTTAGTGATAAAGTTCATAGCAATATCTTCCCACTTCCATACTGGGACTAGAGGTTGCTCAAGAAAACCATAAGGTCGATGATGCTCGGCTTTGACTTTAGAACAAGTGAGACATTTTGCAACATAGAGAGCAATGCCTTTCTTCATTCCGAACCACCAAAAGATGGAACAAAGATCAGCGTACATTTTATCAGCACCGGGATGTACAGAAAATCGTGACTTATGAGCTTCGTCCATAATGAATGTGCGAAGGTCATCATGATCTGGAATCCACAAACGATTAAGAAAGTAAAACAAACCATTGGGCTTGGTTTCCAATTGAGATTCCGCACCACACAACATCTTGTCATACATATTGCCTTCAGCAACCGATTCATGTTGCGCGTTAAGAATACGCTCTTCGAGATCATTTTGAACAAGAACACAAGTAAGCATCACGGATTTGACTTGTTTCTTACGGCTAAGAGCGTCGACCGCGACATTTGCTTTACTGGGATGTTAGCGAATCTCGCAATCATAGTCGCTAAGCAACTCAGCCAAACGACGTTGTCTCATATTGAGTTCCTTTTGATCAAATATATGCTGGAGACTCTTATGATCGGTAAATACTACGCATTTGGTACCATAAAGAAAATGTCTCCAAATCTTCAAGGCGAATACGATGGCACCAAGCTCGAGATCATGCATCATATAACTCTTTTCGTGAACCTTGAGTTGTCTCGAAGCATACGCGATAACCTTACCTCGTTGCATGAGAACACAACCTAGGACTTGGTTAGAAGCATCACTGAATACGATGAAATCTTCACTACCTTCGGGAAGAGCAAGAATTGGAGCATTGCAAAGCATGTCCTTAAGAGTTACGCTTCCTCTTGCTTTGACCCCCACTCGTAAGGTTTACCCTTATGTGTAAGAGCGGTGAGGGGCAACGCAATATTCAAGAAATTACAGATGAAACAACGGTAATATCCCACCAAACCAAGAAAAGAACTAACTTCGATGGGAGAAGTCGGTGTTTTCCAATTCTTGCTGGCTTCAATCTTTGCGGGATTGACATGAATACCTTTGTCGTTAACAATATGGCCCAAAAATTGAACTTCTTTAAGTCAAAACTCACACTTTGAAAACTTAGCATATAGTTGTTCCTTCCAAAGAAGGTCAAGGATAGCATGTAAATGCTCTTTGTGATCATTTTCGGATTTTGAGTAGATTAAAATGTCATCGATGAAAACAATTACGAATTTGTCCAAGTAGGGTTTACACACACGGTTCATGAGGTCCATGAAAACCTCAGGTGCGTTGGTTATCCCAAAAATCATAACACAAAATTCGTAATGCCCATATCGAGTACATAATGAAGTCTTGGGTATGTCATCTTCATTAACATGAAGTTGATGATAACCCGAACCGAGATCGATCTTCGAGAAGCATGCGGCTCCTTGAAGTTGATCGAAAATATCATTGATACGAGGGAGCGGGTAACGGTTCTTAATAGTGAGCTTGTTGAGTTCGCGATAATCGATGCACATACGAAACGATCCATCCTTCTTCTTCACAAATAAAACAGGTGCACCCCAAGGAGAAGAACTCGGGTGAATGAAATCCTTATCGGAGAGTTCTTGTAATTGGCTCGAAAGCTCTTTCATTTCGGATGGTGCAAGACGATCGGGTGCTTTAGCAACGGGATTCGCTCCAAGTACAAGGTCAATACGAAACTTGACTTGACGTATAGGAGGAAGTCCAACAACGTCACCAGGAAAGACGTCGGGAAAATCGCGTACGATAGGAATATCTTAAATCTTCTTCTTCTCCTTATCCTTCTCCACCACAAGCGCCAAAAAGGCAACGTACTTGTTACGTAAATATAGTTGAGCTTGAAAGCATGACATAATATTAAGCTTAGAAGCAGGCGTACTACCGAATACTTTAAGAACACGACCATCTTTGTGAGGTATACAAAGGAACTTCTCAAAACAAACGACCTCCACATGGTTAAGAGTTAGCCAGACCATCCCAACTATGAAATCAAAACTACCCATTTGCATCGGAATAAGATCTATACGAAACTTGACCTTATTAAGAACTATGATACGATCAAGAGTAACCGAATCAATAGTAATCGAATTCCCATTTGCTACTTCTACGGTAAAAGGCTTAGACAACCTATCCCGCTTTTCAATAATATATGCAAAGTCTAAAGAGATAAAGATCTTATCGGCACCAGTATCGAACAACACAAAAGCAGAATAGTTATTAATAGAGAACGTACCATTCACCACATCACTTGAACTTTGGGTTTGATTCACATTCATCAAGAAGGCATGACCATTCGAACCTTGAGGGGTTGGAGTAGCTTGATTAGTTGGAGGGGCTTGAATAGCAGGGACTTGAGCAGTTGCATTTGGCGGAGCCATAAGTTGCGGAACTTGAGGAGCATAGGGGTAAGGTGCAAAGATTTGAGGGATCGGGGGTTGGTAAGTTTGGACTTGGTAGGCTTGGCTAGTGTAGTATGGTATAGGCACAACTTGGGCTTGATGAGCATAGTATGGTGGCATAACATGGGCTTGATGGGCATGGGCTAGCAGAGGACACATATTGCGGAGACGACTAGGATCTCCATAATTGTAGGAAGCACGGGTATTTGGAACACCGTTTTGGGCCTGAGGGTTATTAGAAACTCTAAGAGTAGGTGGTGTAGGTTGTTGTGGAGCGGCTCATGCATTAGGAGGTACACGGCAAGTATTGGCAAGATGCCCATAGCGGTTACACAAAATGCAAAGACAGCAAGTGGTTGAAGCAGGATGATGACGGTTACTGATCGAGAACAATGGGTGTGGCCCGACATACGGTTTCTTGTTGGGTGCATTTTGGTTTTGAGGTTAATTGTTGGGTTAGTTCACGACATAGTTTTGGTGATGGGTCTTACCTTTTTGGTTGTTTTTGTTGTTGTTGTTCTTATGGTAACGGTTAGAGCTGTTGTTTTGATTAGGCTTAGGTTCGGCTTTTGCATCAATAGAGGATTCGGCCTTAGACTTCTCGACAACAGGTTTGGAGTCCTTACGGGATAACGTACCATCACGAATGTGATCATCAGTCAAAGAAGCAGCAAGGGCTATGGCTTCCTCAATCGTGAAACGATCTCGACTGAAAACCGCTTCACGGAAGATAGTAGGTAGTCCACGGATATACTTGCGAATACCGCAGGGCAACGGGGTCACAAGATGAGGTATCACCAGGCTCATTTCCTTGAATCGGTTCGAGTAGGTTGAGTTGTCGCCACCGATTTGTTTAAGTTCCCAAAACTCCGTCTCGAGCCTTTGCGGTTCATGCTCAGGTCAAAACTCTCTCTTCAAAGCATCTTTGAGCTCCTCCCAAGGCATAGCCAACACTTCAACAACACCTTGGAGGACCTTAAAAGAGTTCCACCAAGTAAGAGCTCGATCCTCGAAAATGCACGAGATGAATCGAGTCCGTTTGTCATCCAGACACTCACAGTGGATGAAGACATTTTCCATCCTCTCAAACCAGTGGAGGAGCTTAGTAGCATTCTCCTCGCCGTGGTAAGGAGGTGGCTTAGCACTCGTGAAGTTATTCGGTGCAGACGAAGTAGCGGATCAATTGGAGTTAATGTTTTGTAGTTGAGCCACAACCTCGGGCAAAGCAGCGGTGAATTCCTTCATGATATGAGCAGCCAAACGGCGATCATGAACAGACGATGGGCGGCGGTTGTTATGACGACGAAGTTATGAAGACATTCTGCGGGGACCAAAAGTGAAATTTTATGAGAATCGGGTAAGTTGTGTAAACGAGTCAATGAGAGACAATAAGGAAATGTACATAATTCATGCAAGTGACTTGTCATGACTTGAGGGCAAGTCACGATTTAAATAATGTAGATAACCTTTGGGATAATTCAGTAAATAAATTATGTATTTCAATTTAAATAGATGATATTGGGTTGGGCTTTCCATGGGCTTCAGATGGTAGCTCAAGAACCCAACATAAATAACGATTAAAATCAAGTGAGTTGGTCTCCCATGAGCTTTCCATGGAAATTTGAATGGCGCAACTAAAATTACATAACTAGGCTTTGTAAACTGGTCCTCCCATGAACGTTCCATGGTAGTTTAAATGACCCCAATTACATAAAGTGACTTAAATATTGAGAATTAGGCTTCCCATGAGCGTTCCATGGCATTTTATTAGCCTAATTAAATAACAATTAACAAACAATTTGAGTTGGTCGGCCCACGAGCGTTACATGGCATTTTTACTGACCCAACTAATTAACGAATTATCAAACCAATGAAGTGGGTCAGCCCATAAGCGTTACATGGCATTTTAACTAATCTCACTAAATATTGAATAAACAAATCAAAAATGAGTAGTTGGAGCATCTCGTGAACCACCACGGTGATACTCCAACCAAATATCGAATCAAAACGGGTTGGGAAATGGGTAGTTGGAGTGTCCATCGGTTGTCATGGATTTTCCACCCAACTAAACATTTAAAACAATTAAAAACACAATTTTGGAAATTTTCGAATTTAGCCACGAACCACCGTGAATTCGGTTTTTATAAAAGGAATGCAACCGTTTGATTGGTTACGTTTGATTCACTTAGGGCCCGGTCGTATGACATTGGGTTACTCGAGAAACCTCCGATTCCTGTTTGTAAGTAGGATGACATTGCTATGGATTTCATTAGTAAACTTCCGACAACCGACCAACATGATAGTATTTGGGTAATCATTGTCACACCCCAACCTAAGGCGGAAATGCCTGGGCGTAAGCATGATTGCCCATAGCTCAAGGTAATAATTATAAATAAATATGACAATATCTATTAATTAATTTATTCCATTTAAATCACACACCATCCATAAATAGCAAATAACCCATAACAATAATAGAAACAATCCAAAAATAAACTCAAATTAAATTGTTCTTGATAAAGCCTATGGTCCCGACTAATAATCCAATACTCAAGTCTTCAATTCAAGCGATAACCTACTTATGCGTATAAAATAAATAGATTTGTCAACAATAATGTTGAGTTAGAATGTTGTTGGTCATATTTTGTGGTTTATGCTTGTAGTTTTGAGTTTAGTTTTGGCTAAGTTGGGCTTCTGTATGTAAGCCGAGATCTGTTGGTCTCAGTGGGCTTTAGTTATGTTTGGGCCTAGTTGGTAGGATATATATAGAACATATGTTAACGATATTAGGTTGTTCATTCATTATCATTCAACCGTGTAAGTTAAGGGATTAAGCACCCTACGTATAATATGCGTGTGTTTTGAAGCTTCTTTGTTTGTTTTGCTTGTGTTCTTGGTTGTTTTATTGAATCGTCTTGGTGATTAGTTTCCGCCTAATCATTGAGTATATTGATATCACATTGAAAGATTCGTCACGGGACATACAATTGGTATCAGAGCCTAAAGACCTATACTAGGCTCGGTTATTGGTGATATCAAGGATTTAATTAAATATTCAAGATTTGTGTTGAAGGTATATTGTGTTGAAGGTTTTTGGATCTCGAAGAAGATTGTTTTTCATGTTCTTCGGCTGGTGAAAGCTTAGTTCGGAATAGATTTTGGCATATCTCATATTTAATTTGAATCCCATCATTCTCGGGATTTAGTTAAATATTCAAGATTTGCCATATCTTGAACTATTCTTAGTTCTCGGGTTGATTTTGAAGTTCTCGGGAAGATTTCAAGGTTCACGGTCAGCATTTAAGGTTTTCGGGAGGATTTACAAGTTCTCGGGGTGAATTCGTCGTTCTCGGGGTGATTATATCGTTCTCGAGCAACTTCGTGTGTCTCCGGATATTGTTGACAGTTCTCGGTCAATATTCTGTGTTCTTGGACAAAATTTGTTGTTTCCGGTCTCTCCATCAAGATTTCGGTTAAGGATATTATGGATTAATCAGGTGTCAGTATATCCTCAAATGCAACGCTCCATCAAGAACTTGACTCCATAATGGGGACTACCACTCGTGTGCCTCGTCTATTGACATCAGAAGGGTTTGCTGAGTGGAAGTTCAGATTTGAGAAGTACGTGAAAGCAAAGGATGCGAAAATGTGTAGAAGCATAGTTAGAGGTCCTCAGGCTATTACCTATCAAAGAGAGGGCTCCAAAGAAGTTGAGACAAAGCCATTAGAGTTGTATACCAATGCTGACTTTGACATTGTTGAGGAAGATGAGAAGGCTCTAGCAACCTTGACCATGGCACTTTCACCTGAAATTGCCTTGGGATTTAGAGAGTTGAACTCTGCCAAAGGACTCTAGGAGGCTCTCATTGAAGTGTTTGAAGGTAATAAGGACATGAGGAGAAGTAGGCAAGATCTCCTAAGACAACAATTCAACATGTTCAACTACGTGTTGGGAGAGTCTCTTGAAAAACAGCTTCACCGGTTCATTTCGTTAATCACGGAGATTAGGTCTGCAAATATAAATCTCACGTCTGCCGAGATCAACAACAAGCTGGTGAATTCGTTGCCACAAAACTGGGATTTAAATGTGGCTGTTTTCAAGAAGACTAAGGATTTGGGCAGACTGACTCTCTCTGAGGTAATGGTGATTATCAAGGTGTGTGACATGGACGACAAGCAGCGCGCTATCAATCATGCAAGTACCTACAATACTGCTGGTTATGGAGTTACGGCTAACAATGCTCTAGTTTCATAAGACAGCTTCCCCTGTTCAAAAGTCAGTCAGCTCAACTTTAGCAGACTCAGCAGACCTTCTCCATGTTCAGGTCATCTCAAAGTCAACCTACTCCACAACCTACACCAGCTGCCACAGCTTTCTTTCCATAATCAACTCCTGCACCGAAATCGCAATCTTCGGTGGCCATCTCCAGCCAGTCTCCTATTCAAATTCCTACTATTTCCAAAGAGACTCAAGAAAACATTGCTCTAATGGCAGGTTTTATGAACTGTATAATGCTTTTCTTGCTGGAGACCTGGTACAACCAGTTGTGGCTGCTGAGCTAGATTAAATACATCCTGATGATGTAGAGGAGATAGATATTTCTTGGCAAATTGCCATGGCTGTTTTTAGAGCCAAGAAGTTCACCAAGAGGACAGGCAGGAACAACTGGAATGTGCCTGCTAATTAGAAAGTGGGGTTCAACAAAAGTTCTCTAAGGTGCTACAACTGTCATGAGCCGGGTCATTTTGATCATGAATGTACCAATCCGGCCAAGGAGGGAAATCGAGAGAGAGCATTGGTTCCAATACATGGTGGAAGAGAAGAGAATGTGGCTGGTTCAAGCACGGGTGAGAGAGGTTTGGTGGTTCATAATTTCTTTTGGGAGGATCAAATGGCAGCACTGAATTTGAGCAATGAAGTTGCAAATTTTGCTGAGGTGGATGTTGATGAAGAGGAGAATGAAGCTGAGGAGCAAGTCAGGGATCTTCAGCATGCTTTCATGGCCTTCACCTCCACCAAACAAACTGAGGTAAATACTGTACTTTGTTCTCAATCATGTATTAGGGTGAAACATCATCAGAAATCACACAAGCCAAAGCTGATAAATACTATCTCTAGTGTCTTTCAGTTGCTTCACATGGACTTGTTCGGTCCTGTCCATGTCTTGAGTCTATCTCGTAATAATCAATATCTGGTCATCACTAACGAATACTCCCGTTCACTTGGGTGTTTTTCTTATCAAATAAGGGTGAAATAGCTGAGTTGATCAAGAAGTTCGTTGTGCTTATGGAAAATCAATTGAACTTAAAGCTCCAGGGAATTCGTTGTGACAATAGCATGGAGTTCAAGAACTCTACACTGAATCATTTTTGTGCCGAAAAGGGAATTTCTCGTCCGTACAGCTCAGCTCGTACCCCGCAGCAGAACGGTGTTGCTGAAAGAAGGAACCGTACTTTGATTGAAGCTGCAAGAACGTTGTTATGTGAATTAAAGTTACTTATTCTTCTGGGCTGAAGCGATCAACACCGCCTGCTACGTTCAAAATAGGGTGTTGATCAACAAATCTCAGATGAAAACTCCGTACGAGATTGTTTATGGTCACAAACCCACAGTCGCACACTTTCTAGCCTTCGGGTGTCCATACACCTTGTTGAATCTTGATTCGACTCCTAAATTCGAAGCAAAGGCAGATGATTGTTACTTCGTTCGTTATGCCGGTCGAACTTCCTACAGAGTCTACAACAAGGCATCGAAACAGATTGTAAAGTCATATGATGTGCGCTGGTTGGAAGAAAATGAGACAGATGCCCGTGTAGGGCCTAACTGGCTATTTGACTACGACACTCTATTTATGCCATTCAATCTAGTTCATGTGATTAATTTTGATATTTTAGGGGGAGAAACTACTGCTATTGTTGATTTTGAAGAAGATCTTTCTACTAATACTCAAGAGTTTCCTATGCTGAGTGTGGACCCGTCTGAACCCTCAGACACCAGTCAGCCATCATCTGAAGATCTGGAAGAGACTGTCACTGACACTGTTTTGACACAAGAACCTACTCTAGCAGTGATGTCACCAGTTGAGAGGGAGAGCATTATTCGTCAGTTATTCGGTAGCACATTATTCCCTGATTCCATTCCAAACGAATATGTTGCCAGCACCTCGTACTCACATAGTACTGCAGCATCGGGATGGAGCAACCCTCTCACTAAAGCCCTCGAAGATCCAACCAATTTATCAGCAAACTTTTCTATTCCTGATCACTCCATTCCATCAAGAATTCAACGAGATCATCCCATTGACAGTGTTATTAGTCCCCTTGAGGCCGGCGTCTCAACCAGAAGTCAGACTGGAACAATAAACAACTGCTTGTATTCTTGCTTCATTTCACAAATTGAGCCTAAGACGGTTGTCATGACTCTGCAAGAACCAAGCTGGGTTGACTCCATGCATGAGGAACTCAATCAGTTTGAGAAACTCAAGGTCTGGAGGTTGGTTGAACTACCCGCGGGAAAGAAGTCACTGGATACGAGATGGGTTTTTCGTATTAAGCAGGATGACTCGGGTGTTATCGTTAGAAACAAGGCAAGGCTTGTGGTTCGTGGTTTTCGTCAAGTTGAAGGTTTGGACTATACTGAGGTGTACGCTCCAGCGGCTTGTCTTGAGGCCATTCAGATTTTCTTGGCATATGCATCGTACATGGGTTTCACAGCTTATCAGATGGATGTCAAGACAGCGTTTTTATATAGCGAGGTAAAGGAAAAAATTTACGTGGATCAGCCACCGGGTTTTGTGGACTCCAAGCATCCGTCGTATGTCTATAAGTTGGATAAGGCTCTCTACGGTCTTCATCAGGCTCCTCGAGCATGGTATGCGATGTTGACTGCTCATCTGTTGGAGCACAGGTATAAGCATGGAACCATTGATCAGACGCTGTTTATAAAGACTGTTGGAAAGGATCTAATCCTGGTTCAAATTTATGTGGATGACATCATCTTCGGTTCTACCAGCACTGCTCTATGTTCTGAGTTTGTAGAAGTGATGAAGAAAAGGTTTGAGATGAGCTCATTGGGGGAGATGACAATGTTTCTAGGTTTACAAGTTCGTCAAAGCTCGACAGGCATTCTGCTACATCAAGGAAAATACGTCGAGGATATGCCGGCAAAATTCGAGTTTCAAGACTCCAAAAGTGCGGCGACTCCTATGGCTGAGAGACCTCTTCTTTCTTCAGATCCTGATGGGAAACCCGTAGATCAAATGTACTATCGATCGATGATCAAGTCTCTGATGTATCTTACTGCCAGTCGTCCTGACATCATGTTCGCATTCTGTCAATGTGCTCGTTTCCAGGCTAATCATAAACTCTCTCATTTTATTGTTGTTAAATGAATTTATAGATATCTGAAAGGGCAACCGAAGCTTGGTCTTTGGTATCCCAAGAATTCAGAATTTGATCTGTATGCTTTTGCTGACAGCAATTATGGAGGTGATGATATTGACAGGAAATCAACGTCTGCTGGATGTCAATTTTTAGGGTATCGGCTCATTTCGTGGCAATGCAAGAAACAACAAACGGTGTCCACAAGCACTGCTGAAGCTGAATATGTTGCTGCTTCTACTTGTTGTTCTCAGGTCATATGGATGCAACATCAATTGCTAGACTACGGTTTGGAATTTCTTGACACTCCTATTTTTTGTGATAATGGTGCTGCGATTGGCATTGTGAAAAACCCGGTCCAACATTCTAAAACCAAGCACATCAATATCAAAATTCATTTTATCCGTGGCTGTTACGACCAAAAGCTAATCCATCTTGAACAGGTCCACACTTATAATAATATGGCGGACCTATTTACGAAATGGGTCGGAACAGTCAGATTCAATGTGCTTGTAGGGTTTCTTAAGATGTTACATTTTGAAGACTGAGTTTTTTTTAGGTTTAATTTTGTACATAAATTTTTTTTTGTCATAATTTCTATACAAATTTAGGGGGAGAAAAAGAAAAATACAAAAAGAGTGTGTGTGTGTGTGTGCTTAATAATAAAAAAAATAACAATAATATTTTATTCTGTTGCTTAAAATTACGTCGGTTACTCAAGTTCAACGGACATATCTCATATGTTTGGTCCCGTTATCAACTCTTGACTCACGGGATAGCCATTAACCTTAGAACTGAAAGTGACTGGGGCGACTGAATATAAAAATTTATTTTTTATTCTTTCACTGAATGTAAGGCCTGTAAGTCCGGACGGCATGTAAGTCAAACGTTCAACCTTAAAGCCAAAAAGAAAAATTTATTTTGTATATAGAAAATTCTTTGATCAAGTACTAGGGGGTTGGAGTCAAATTGGGGTGATCTGGGGAAAGCCAAATACGCTTTGAGAAGAGATAGGTGGCATCATGGGTTCATGAGTGATGTCCATATTAGCTTTATGCCTAATTGAATCTAATCATATCACTAAAGCAATGAAAATCATACTAAGTTTCTAAATACCTACTATCAACCTTTTCACTATGTCAAAATAATGCTAAAAATGGATCATTGTGAAAGTATCTTAATCAATATGATTTCATGTTCGGATCTTTTCTTAAAAGGGGTGCTTGTTTTCAAACAGCTGAAATTTGATCCCTATATAGGTTGATTTTTCTAAAGACTGGATAGGTAAATTATTTTTGTTTTAGTTTAGTTTTTATTCTATTTTTTTTTAATTTATTTTATTTACCTCATACTTACTTGTGTCAGAACTAATGTCTTTAAGAAATCAATTTTTTAATCAGGATTATTTCTGAAATTGAGTGGGCCAGTCTTTTTGCTCAGCTGATATCTTGGTTCTCGGTCAGGTTACATTAGCCCAAGGGGTTCTCTCTAGGCTCAACGGATTTTCTTGTTCTCGGCCAGATCATGTTGGCCCAGAAAGAGTCATCGAGATGAGTTCTCGGCTCATGATAACTCTTCTCGGCCGATACATGTTCTCGGTCCATGGGTGTTCTCGGTACAGATGGAGGCGTCTTGGAAGTTTAAAAGCCACTCATTACACTCTATTAATCATTCCTGAAATTTGCATCTTCCAATATCTTCTTAAAGTATAACCATCAAATCTTTCACTTTCTCACCACCATCAATCTCTTCTTGTCCCCTTCTGTTTTCAAGCGGACTTCTTTAAAAGGTAAAGAAATCTAACTCAAGTGTTTCCATAAGTAGTATGGTTGAAGGATTTGCAGTGATGTCGAAATATTAGATGCATACGGTTCATGATTTTAGTAAGTTGATTTGATTTCTTTTGAAGTTACTGAATGATTGTTTTAGTCATCATTTACAGTTACAGGTTTGGTCATCAATGGTGATTGGGGATATGGAGATGATGATGAATAGTACTCTCAGGTTTTCGGTGTGGACTGATCAGAGTCTCCTAATCAACCAGAGAGATCTTCGGCTTAAAAATATTTTGAGGCGTTCTCGGTCAAACCATGACCGAGGATTCGTTGGTTCTACCAAAGATACATCGCATTTGGCGTTTCTGAGTCAATCAAGCCTAATAGTTGGTGCTATTTTCACTAACCAAAATCATGATCATCCAAGTGTCTATTTAGAAGTAGCATGACCCTGGATTACTGGCCGGGGTTACTATTACCGGAATAAAGGCACTAAATAAGACACTCAACTTCCAAGTGTCTATTTAGAAGCCACAGTATATACGCCGGAGGGAAGAAATTAAGGTGTAGAAGCATGCTAGATGTCTACGGTTGACATTTTTGATAATAGCTGACTTCAAGCAATAAACCAGGGGGGAGAATGTTGGGTCGTATTTTGTGGTTTATGCTTGTAGTTTTGAGTTTGGTTTTGGTTAAGTTGGGCTTCTGTATGTAAGCCGAGATCTGTTGGTCTCAGTGGACTTTAGTTGTGTTTGGGCCTAGTTGGTAGGATACATATAGAACATATGTTAACGATATTAGGTTGTTCGTTCATTTTCATTCAACCATGTAAGTTAAGGGTTTAAGCACCCGACGTATAATACACGTGTGTTTTGAAGCTTCTTTGTTTGTTTTGCTTGTGTTCTTGGTTGTTTTATTGAATCGGCTTGGTGATTAGTTTCCGCCAAATCATTGAGTATATTGATATTACATTGAAACATCCGTCACGGGACTTACAAATGTCACCAGTTTTGCAAGTTTATGATATAATATGAAATATAGCAAAACGAACATAAAGCGGTAAATGTAACCAAACCATGAGCAAGTAAAGTGTCAAGGGACCATTGCCAAGCAAATCATACTATAATGAGAATATGTTGGACCTCTCCGAATGCGTAAAGTAAACAAGTAATCAAACAACAAGTTTATTCAGTAAATCAAACACAATATCACGTTTGCTAATGTTGAGAAATGTATAATATGAAATACTATAGTACGGATACGTCCCCAAAACGTTTGAAAATAAGTAAAATAGGGGAATGACATAAACTCACCTTAACAAGAAGCAAGTGAGTATAAAATAAGAATAAAATATGTGAGTCGTCCGTTAACGCATCAAACGATGTAAAATATCAAAACCTGAAACTTTTAGAATAGAAACTATGAGTAAAAACAAACTTAACGCCGCTAGAATTAATCCAAACGGATGAGTAGAACTCAAGTTATGTTAATTTTAATATTTAAACGAGTCGAAAATGACCATAATCCGAACAGCGAGTCGGAAGTCATGTTTTCGTCAGAAGACTTAAAATTTCGTTAAAAGAATAAAAGTCTTCTAAACCGAATGTTGAATCCGACCAGAAGTATGAGAAAATGTAAAGTCAAACAAGTTAATTGTTTTGCCCTTATCGGGTTTTAAAGAAATTGACCAGTCAACACCCTTCAATCTCAGAAATTGATTGAAGGTCATTGACTAGGGAATGTTAATGTACGATAACTCAGTTTACAACTTACCCAGAAAGTGAAAGAATCAAGAGATATGAAGAGTCAATGGTTCACACGTATGCAAAGTCAACCGGTTTATGAACGTTTTTTTAAAAATAGCAAAACCGATGAGGTATTATGATAGACAGAGGGTAGGATGGCTAAGGAGACTTCCTTAGGGTTAGTGTAAAGTTTTGTGGCAGGTGATTATGTGTTGTTTATATAGGAATAGCAAAAACGAACTAAATATGGACTTGACACTCGTTTAAGCAAGTAAATATGGTTTTAATAAGAATATCAATGAAATAAGCTAGGAGATTTGATCTTGATCAGTAAGAAATGAATATAGACTTGTATTTTGGTTATAATACGTTTTCTTCGACCTTAATTCACTCAGTAATGCTTAAAATACTTGATTTGCCTGCCAAACACGAGATAGGAAATGAAATCGGCTAAGCAATCTGCCCGGCTCCACCACCGCGCTGCGCGGCCGCCTTGGAGCCCGCCGTCGCACAGCGCCCCAGCCACCGGAGGGGGAGGATTTCATTCTTTACATGTTTGGTCATTGTAGTTTGTTTATATCAACTATTGAACTATTTGTGATATAAATAAGAAATAAACTATATATAAAACATGAAGGGCCAAAAGTGAACATAAGAGAACTTAGATACTTATAAATGAAAAATATTATTAAAGATTAAGATCTGACTAACGTTCGTGCAATGATAAAACGAAAACAAACGAATACGGTAAAACCCGAAATGTTACAATCATCGATTGATTAACCAAATCCGCTCATTTCATCCCCATTAGAGAGAAAAATTCGGTCGAGCAACTTACAAAGCTTTATGTCAAGAACATCATTTGTCGTCACGAAGTACCTTAGACTATCATATCCAATCGTGATGGTCGTTTCATCTCGCATTTTTGGAAATCTCTTCATAAAGGTGTTGGGAACTCGGTTAGATCTTAGCACCACTTATCATCCTCAAACCGATGTTCAATCTGAAAGAACTATATATACTTTGGAGGATATGCTTAGATCTTGTGCACTTGAATTTAGTGGAAATTGAGATGAATATTTACAACTCATGGAATTCTCGTACGACAACAGCTTCCATTCTAGCATTGGAATGGCTCCGTTCAAAGCTCTTTATGGCTGTAAATGTCATTCCCCGATCTGTTGGGACAAGATTAGTGAATCTCAAATATCGGTCCCGATATGGTTCAACAAACATCCGATAGAGAATTGCTCAAATCCGTCAAAATCTTCTCACCGCAAGAAGTTGTTAAAAGAGTTATGTCGATAGACATCGAAAGCGTCTCAAGTTCAATATTAGTGATCAAGTCCTTCTCAAGGTATCTCCTTGGAAATGAGTGGTTCGTTTCGATAAAAGAGAAAAGTTGTCACCCCAATTCATTGGTTCGTTCAAGATAATTGATAGAGTTGGTAAAGCCGCTTACAAACTCGATTTTCCCGATGAACTCTCTATTGTTCATCTAACCTTTCATGTATCGAATCTCAAGAAGTTTCTAGCCGAGGGTAATCTGCATATACCCCTCGATGAAGTTCATATCGACGAGACCATGCACGTTGTTGAGAAACCGATTGAAATTGTGGATCGCATGGATAAGGAAACAAAGAGTAACCGAATTTCATTTGTCAAAGTTCGTTAGGAATCTAAACGTGGTGCTGAAGTTACTTGGGAGAAGATCAAATGAAGACCAAGTATCCTCATCTCTTTGTGGCTGTTTCACCTTAATTTCAAAACGAAATTTCCAAAAGTACGTAATACGCAACATCAGTTATTTTCCATGTCCCTTGTACCCGACCCGTACTATAATTTAGGTCTTGGATTATTAATAAAAGTTTATTACTTTGTTGTATGTTAGTTTCGTTAAAATTCATTTATGTACATTAAAAATCAAGTTATAACAAGTATGAGCAAGTGTATAAACTGCAGCAGGTTCAGTTGGTTTGTGTTCAGCTTGTTTAAGTTCGTTTAACCCGATTTCCAGCTCGTTTATTGTTTAATCTTTATCCTGGGAGTGTTATAATTCAAATTCAAGGTTCTAGAATGTTCTAGGTGAAATCCAATCTCAAAACAATGATAATTATCCCGGATTAATCAAGTATTATCTTCAATTTATGATAATCTTATCATTTGTTCAAAGTTTAAAGTGGGTTATCTCTTAGTTCAAGATAAACACGACCTAGATCCGTTTCCTATATAATCTAAGCTTAATGGTCATTCATAACTTGCTACACACCTCTCAAATCTCCTCCTCATTCATGTATTTGAGCCTAATCTAAGTGTTCTTCAAGAGTTTACCACACAAATTCAAACGAGTTTCTCTAATCATAATCAATTAGTTTCTCATTCAAATCCTGAGTAAGTTCGTATTTATTTTTATTATTATTTTTTTTTTTGAAATATTATGAACCCTATAATGAAAGCGCTCAATCAATTTCAAAGGACTTGAGGGATTTCATGTTCAATTTAATCAATCTCAAACTAGGGTTTGTTTTGAAGCTAATTGGGGGCTTTTCAATTTCACTAAGAATTGGCCCGAATTAGCTTCTGACTTTTCAATAACTTATGTTTATAATTAAGTTTTGGACGAGTTGGACCCGAATTCAACCTCATAATGACATTCGGACAGACTACTAGCTGAACAATCGCTTAAAGTTCGTTTTCTTTAATTTTATGTTAAATCTCATATTTTAATATTAAATCTTATCTGTTTTAGTTTTATTTTAACTTTGTAATATTTATGTGAATTTTAGGGTTTCCTCAAGTTTGGTTTGGTCAGCTCGCTTAAGAGAGTTTTCTTTTAATTAATTATTTTCTTTCGCTCACCAACTGTCTAAGGTGAGTAATTCACATCCCTTTTTCCGCTTTGTTTTGGGGCAACATGTGTACCACAAATTTTATTATTAGTTTAAACGAGTTCTCAACCACAATTCATATTAATGCGTTTACGTGTAATTGCTCGTTAATTGTTATATGCTTATTTCAAGGTGTTTATTTATTGTTACGGTGAACCTCATCCTCATCCTCATCCTCATCCTCATCATCATCCTCATCCTCATCTTTATCCTCATTGGTATGATCATACACCCATCTTAATAGCTTGACTTAGTGTCATGATGAACGGATTTATTTGTATTATTTCAATTAATTATTATAGTTACCGTATCCGTATGGAATTGTTATTTTTTATTCTATATATCAAAACTTGTGTTGTGCTCACCAACCGTTGTGTTGACAAAATATATATTTTTACGCATGTCGTAGGTGCTTATATTGGATAAAGAAAGTTTAAAGCAAGTATATGATACCATTAGGATATCAACGAACGTTTATCTAAATTGTATTTCTTTTTAAATATTGCTTTAGTTTTGGATAATGTTACTTATTTTTTGAATAATGTGTGATGTGTTGAATTATTGGAAATAAATTAATTAGTTATCGTCACTATATTATTGTTAATGTCTTACGAGCCACTGTGTAATCAGTTTTCGCCCTGACATTTCCGTCGTGGGTTGGGGAGGGCGGGGGGTGATTTTTAAAAAAAAGTTTATATATATATATATATAGGGGTGAGTTAATATATATATATATATATATATATATATATATATATATATATATATATAGGGGTGAGTTAACGTATAACAATCACTTAACGTACATTACGTACGCCAAAAACGTTCAAGGTTAAAACAGAAAAACGTTCAAGCCAAAATCCAAAGCCTAAAACGTTCAAGTTTAAAGCCTAAAACTTTATTGCTTAAACCCTAAAACGTTCAGGCTTAAAACCTAAAACATTCAGGCTTAAAATCTGATATTTTCAAAGGTTTAAACTCATTACTCTAAGTCAAAATTGACCGATTGAAGCTTCAAATTGATGATTAATTGGATCGATTTCAAATATTAATCGATCAATTGAATTCAATTTCAAATTCAATTGTTATCAAAAGCTAAGCAATCCTGTGAACAACAATAGGAGACAGGGTATCATGACGTTAGATGGTGGTTTCGACGATCGACGAAATGACAAATTGCTGAATGCTGCAGGTGAAGGTGGACGAAATTAATGGGGGCAGTGGTGGACGAAGACACGCTCGCATGATTGTAATTTTAGGGTTAGCATGGCTATTGAAAATCATTGTTCCAAAATGTCGAGTACCTATTGTACGATAAAGGATTTGCTGATACATCATTCGAGCGTCTCGGTCTTTATATTATTATTATATTATGTTTTAATGTAAAGGGCTTTTTGGTGATTACATATTACTGCCCATTCGCCTTAATTGTAAGGCACATTTGTTACCTTGTAATGAATGTGTCACATTCGTCTAATGTAAGTTCCATTCGTTAACCAAGTCTTAACGAATGGGACAAACGAATGTGGGGCTATTCGCTAATGTAATGTATAACGAATCAGGAGTCTCATTCGTAAGTCTTTAATGTAAAAAATGACACATTCGTTAAGGGTTAGCTTAACGAATGTGGTCATCCCCTATATATCTGTAAGATATTCATAAAGTAATAATAGTTCCTTTAATCGTATGTGTATCTCGTTACTATGTCCAAATACCTTCAGAACACACACACTAAAGTAATCCGTCATTCTAAATGTATAATCATGACTCCGAACGTCATGATGTCATCAATGATCTAGATCCGGCTCTAGTAATCGTATTTCATAAGTGGTATCAAAGCCACTGATCTGATCTTCGTGACTGTTCGTGTCATAATTGTATTAAATCTGTTCGTAATAGTATATAATCAGTATGAATTGAGCGATTGATAAGTTAATCGTAATATCGGAAACAGAGAGTTCAATTGAGGTTCAATTTACTTTGATTTGGACTTAGTTAAGTGTATTAGAAGTTGAATTAAGTGTAATTGAAGTGAGTATGAAGGTTAATTGAGCTTTGGACTGGTAGTTAGATTGAATTTTAGGTTTGATTGACTTTGTGTTAATAGTGGGATTGTGTAAGGTTTGAATTGGTTTGATTCGATCTAGTTTTTAGTGTAATTGAGTTCGGTTTAAGTCCTAGTAGGTTCGGATTTGAATTCCGAAGTGAATTGGATAAGTTTTGTGGTGGTTTGGATTGATCTGGACTAGTTTGAAAATCTGGACATCGATGAGTGCACATTCGTTATGTTGAATGTACATTCATTAGGTTTTGATTGCTAATTCGTTAGAGGTCATCATGATCTTCGTACCTGATTTGTTCTGAACTCATTCGTTACAAACCACTGTACACAATCGTTAACTCATTAGCTAAGTCACTCATTCGCTACTCAGACACATTCGTCAATACCACATTCGCTACTCAGACCCATTCGTCAATAACATCATTCGATACTCAAACACTTTCGTTAAAAACCTCATTCGTATCTTCACTCATGTGACATTACTATACTCATGTGAAAAGTGTTCTGTTAATTCGTGTTCATAAAGTAATATTCCATTCGTGTGAAAAGTGTTCTGTTAATTCGTGTTCATAAAGTAATACTCCATTCGTGTGAACTTAAGTTTCTGAATTTGTCAATTTCAGTCCCCTAATTTTCTAAAATTGATAAAACATGTATTCTCCAAACCAAGTTTCGTATTACGCACTTGCTTCTCAAAATGTGCTAATGCAACAGATGCTCACTATGGACAATGAGATCAGATCTCATAACAAATGTCCGAAATTACTCAAACGGTCAGACTTTGCTAGATGGGAACCAAGATTCCGAGCTCCCTTGGGGTCTGTTCACCTTGGTTGCGTTAGACATCTTGTTGTTGTGTATGCGGCACCATAGGTTGGTAGTGCTACGACTGGGTACACTGATAAGCTATTTCATTTGTATGAGGCAAATGAGATTAAAGATGCTGAGAATGAGACAAAGGCATACTCAACATTGACAATGGCATTACCCGAGAATATCTTTCATCAGTTTAGCCATATCAAACTATGTGCTACGTTGTTGGCACAACTGAAAACATGTAGTATGGGGAACACTCTTGAAAGCAAAACGACCATGGTAAAGTTTCAATTTAGGAACTTTACGCTTCTCAAGAATGAAATCGTTGAGGAGATGATCAATCGTTTTTGTCATCTCATGGCCGAAATGTCTACAGTTAAGTTAGAGTCAACCGAGA
The DNA here is from genome assembly GCF_021521415.1 of Bidens hawaiensis. NCBI lineage: Eukaryota > Viridiplantae > Streptophyta > Magnoliopsida > Asterales > Asteraceae > Bidens > Bidens hawaiensis. The sequence continues at coordinate 385,177 of NW_027491564.1, forward strand.
TGGATAAAATAGAAACCTTAAAGAATGCTTTTCCACCGACGTATTCTACCTTTCTACTCGTCTTGAAGGAAAACGACTACTTCCGTAATGAAAATCTCACTGCTGAAGAGTTTATCAACAAATTGGAAGAAAGAGAGTATGACATGAAGTGCCAAACTTCATTGAAAGACAGCCATAATCCAACTCTATATGGAGGGTCGTTGCCGACAAATACTTCTGCGGGCTTAGTTCTGATTACAGCATTCTACTCACAAAGTTCTACTGATGGAACTCAAGGCTATAATTCAGGACCTAATGTATGTTTCATGGCATCCGGTGCGAATACTTGATCGACTCAGTCTTGCTCACCACCAAACGTTAATATGAAGGAGGCGGAGCAACAGTTCGCGTTCATGAGCACTTGCATGACGTCTTACGAACAACTCGTTAGGAGTAAGATAGCAACGAGCGAACTGACTGATGAGGATTACAATCAGATAGATGCTGATGATCTCGAACTCATGGACCTTAAATGGAATATGGTCATGATTATTCGTAAAGTAAAACGATTCATGTAGAAAACTGGCAAAGATCTACCCACGTTGAACAAATGGGTAGGTTTTGATAAGTTACAGGTAAAGTGTTATAACTGCAATGAATTAGGACACTTTGATAAGGAATGCGACAAACCAAAAAAGGAGTATACTAGTCCACGTAATGCTGATCATTCTTATTGGAAAACTTCTAATGTACTTGAAAAGAAGAAGACGACAGAGAGGGATCAGGTCAAGGCAAGTAACTCACAAGCATTGGTCGTGAATGAAGGGCTTGATTGGTCGCAAAAGCTATTGGGAAACCAGGCAACCTCGCCATGGTTGAACCTACTAAGCAGTTTGAAGATGCTAGTGGGGATAACTTATCTGAAGACAGCAACAATTCAGAATCAGAAACGGATTCTGACAATTCGACCGGTGAACAAACTGAGCCATTCGCCTTTATGGCGAAAATCAAGGAGGTTTGTACCAATTCATCTTTTAATTTATCTGTGAATGAGTCACACGAGATAGTTACAACTCAAGTCGTTACCGAGTGTGAAAATTTTTGCGAATTCAAGTGTAAACTTGAGTTTGCGTTGCAACAAAATGATTTACTCGTGAACGAACTTTCAATGTTTAAAGATTGCCATAGACAAAATCCAAAATTTTGGATCAATCGACTCTAAAAATCAAAATTTTGTCTGTGAGTAACCACGACTTGAAAGCCGACGTTAATTGTAAGCTTGTGATCATTGAACAACATTTTCAGGAAATTCTAAAACTTAGAACCAGCATTACAAAACTCGAAAATTAAGTCTTAGAATTGAAAAATAAAAACAGTAAATTTAGAGACTCGTTATTTCTTTTGAATGAAATAATTGAAGTTAGCCATTCACATCAAAAGAACGGAAAGGCTGGTTTACATTTTGTGGAAGTTCCTCCACCTTTCAAGAGTGATTACACAAGCATTCCCGAGGTCGTTAAGTCGAATACAACCTTGGAAAAGCCCGAAGTTAATCATAAGAATGCTGAAAATGTTGAATCAATGAAACCAAAGACTCATGATTCAGTGCACATTAAGAGTAACTCAGTCTTCACTGAGAATTAACTCGATGGTTCGATCGAGGAATTGAATGAACAAGAGGAGATTGTTAAAAATAATGGCATACCTTCTAACAATCATATCCTCTGTGAACCAGAAGAATTCGAACAAGCAGTTTATGGTTTGAAATATTCTATCAATTCATCAAACAACCAAAGGTTTCTGTTAATATAAAACAATCAAACAAACCAAAAGTGTCTGATGAGGACTTAATGAAATTTGTTAATCCTCAAAAAGAGCCTAAAGTAACAAATGTCGGGTCTTTAAGTTAAAAGGACTTAACAAGGTCTTTTCGGATAAAGAAGTTCCTTTAAACTTATTGAAACCCGAGATGATCGAAAGTATCTACAATGACGACACGTCCAAAGTTACCAAGCTTAAAAAAGAGTTTCCTAAGTCAAAATCATCTAAAATTCAAGATAAACCAACTGTGACTACTTTTACACCTATAAAGTTTGTAAAATCTTCATGTTTGGAGAGTTCATCAAATACGACAGATCTTGAATTTTATAAAAATAAAAAGGGACTAAAAGACACGGTTTCAAACATGGTAACTTAGGATATTCCAAAGGTTGAAGTTGTTCAACCAAAGCCTGAAATTAAGACCAATGTTGCACCACAAAAGATTCTTGATATACATCTGTATTTCAAATGTGGTGAGACAGGTCATGTTGCGAAAAAATGTAAGGCTAAGGTTGAAAATGTCAAACAAACAACAAAAGTTAATACCTCGGTTGTTAACATTAAACGACAACCTATGGAATCGCATGTGGATGATTCTTTCATAATGTATTCGAACATTAACCCAAGAAAAGTGGTTCGGGGGTTGATGCGCCTAACGTATCGAGCAAATCAGTTGACTTTGTTCAACTGATTTGTAAGAATACGGATTCGGGAGTGATTCGGGATGGTTACTTGAAAAAGAAAACCATGAAACTGATCACTTACTCTCAAGTGCCTCAATCATTTCCTAATTCAAGTTTTAAAGTAAATATTTCTTCGAAATTATCAAAAAGAGATCCCAAGACTGAGGCTTGGGCTGCCTTTTTGAACTAATCATTTACTTCGTGTGCGGAGTTCATCTAGGTCTATATCAGGCGATAAGTGGATATTAGATAGCGGATGTTCTCGACATATTACCGAAAACCTTGATCTCCTCAAAAACGTTCATAACATTTGGGGAGGTTAGGTGGCTTTCGCGGGTAACCACGGGGGAATGACTACCAAGGAAGGAGAAGTCTCGAACGGACGAATTACATTCGAGAAGGTATATTATTGTGAGGAGGTTGATCATAATTTATTGAGCGTTTCATAGATTTGTGATAAAAAGTACACTACCATCTTCATTGATAAGGAGTGTGTTATCCTTCAGCTGGGATACACTATTCCTGAAGAAATGGTTGTCATACGATCACCCAGATCGGATGATATTTATGTCCTCAACATGAGTACTAATGTAACAGTTTCACCTTCTGAAACTTATTTTGTCTCTAAAGCGACAGAGAAAGACTCGATTTGAAGGCACCGACACATGGGACACATCCACATTCGTAAAATGAATCATCTGATTGCAAATGATCTTGTGGATGGTGTGTCCCTGAAACATTTCAGATTATCTGACCATTGTGTTGCTCGCAAGAAGGGGAAGCAGAAGAAGATGTCACACCCAAGCAAATCGATTAACTCGATTGAAACTCCACTAGAACGACTTCACATGGGTTTATTCGGTCTAGTGAATCGGGCTAGCATAGTGGGTGATTACTATTGTTTAGTTGTTACCGACGACTTCTCTCGTTACTCATGGGTGTTATTTATGCGGTCTAAAGATCAGACATCGGTTTTTATTCAAAACCTTATCACTAAGATCGAATCGCTTTACAAACTGAAAGTTAGACGAATTCGAAGCGATAACGGTACTGAATTCAAAAATAACGTGTTGGACTTCTTTTTTATTCAACGTGGAATACATAGGGAGTTCAGCGCACCGTATGTTGCTCAACAAAACGGTGTGTCTAAACAGAAGAACCGAACGTTGATTGAAGCGGCTAGGACAATGCTAGCCGATTCTAAGCTTCTCGTTCAGTTCTGGAACGAGGATGTGAATACTTCTTGCTACACGCTTAATCGTGTCCTAACGGTTAAGAAGTTCAAAAATACCATTTAAGAACTTCTTAATAATCGTAAGCTGAACTTAAAGTATTTGGAGCCATTCGGGTGTCCATGTACGGTTTTGAAGAAAGACGCCAGGAAATTCGACGAGAAGGCGTTTGAAGGATACTTTCTTGGGTATAACTCACCCAAGAAACGGGTCTTTAATTTTTCTTCGGGGTACGTAGAAGAGTGGTACCACATTAACTATCAGAGCTACACTAGACCTCCAACCGGAAAAGGACCTGATTGGATGTTTGATTATGAAGCGATATTTAACTCGTTCACACCATCATTTGAAGAAATATCTGAAGACTTGGTTCACATTTATTTGGAGGACCAATGTCTTCCAAAGTTAAGTTCTTCTACACAGGACGTGAACGATATACCTACTCCATCGGAAACATCATCCGATATTTCTGAATAATCCAATGAAGCTAAATTCGTTGATTCATCTTCGGTTTCTTACTTTCTTTGGATAAAGCTCAAGAAGTTCATGAGCCGATTCAAACTGAAGATGTGTCTCCGACTGTCTCTTTAGACACAGCCGAGGAGAATATCACTAATCCCGGTGATACTGTATCTGTTCCTGCGAATCCTTCTTTAAGGATTTACATGAATCCGCATGAAAAGATCATCGGTAATGTAAATGACGGTTTTAGAACTAGACACCAACTGGCTAATGTATGTGATGAAGAAGCCGATTCTAATGTATCTCCTACAAAAGACTCCGTGATGTGTGCTTATGCAGATATGCATGCCACGGGTATTCTGAACACTACACGATACACCTGTTTCTTATCTCAGATTGAACCGACGAGTGTCAAGATGGCACTTAAGGAACCATCTTGGGTAGAAGCTATGCAAGAGGAGCTGCAACAGTTTGTACGACTGGGTGTATGGGACCTAATCAAGAAACCCGACAGAGTAAAACTGGCGATACCGACAAAATGGGTATATAAGTGCAAAAAGGAAGATCGTGGGGTGATCGTGAGCAATAAGGCACGTTTGGTCGTTCTTGGGTATAATCAGCAAAAAGGCATAGACTACACTGAAGTGTACGCTCCAGTAGCACGACTGGAAGCGATACGCATCTTCTGGCCTATGCAGCATATAAGAACTTTAAAGTCTATCAAATGGATGTTAAGTCTGCATTTTGAATAGGGAAATTCATGAGGAAGTATACGTGAAACAGCCTCCCGGCTTTGAAGACCCTGACTATCTAAAGCGAGTTTACCATTAAACAAAGCTCTCTATGGTTTACACCAGGCCCCGAGAGCATGGTACAGCACGCTTGCTGACCATCTTATCGATAGTGGCTTCAAATGGAGGACTGTAGATTGTACACTTTTCAATAGGAATGTTGGTGATGATCTGCTCCTCGTCCAGATATATGTTGATGATATCATCTTCGGCTCCACAAACGACAGACTATGCAAGGAATTCGAGACTACGATGCAAACAAAATTTAAAATGAGTGCGATGGGAGAGATGAGTTTCTTTTTGGGACTGCAGGTTCACCAGTCTGAGACCGGGATATTTATCCATCAGACTAAATATGTGAACGATGTCTTGAGCCGATTCAAAATATCTGCCGGAAAAATCCCATCCACACCTCCTCTCGTGGGTCATAATTTGTCACCGGACAAATTAGAGGATACCGTAGATCCGACCCTATATCGAGATATGATTGGTTCTTTGATGTATTTGAATACGTCTCGACCTGACATTATGTTTGATGTTTGCTTGTGTGCTAGGTATCAACCAAGTCCACGAGTGACGCATCTGGCGGCGGTTAAGTGAATCCTACACTATCTAAGGGGAAATCCTGACATCGGGTTGCGGTACCCCAAGGACGATATTTTTTATTTAACTACTTACACCGATTCTGACTACGGAGGTTGCAAGATCAACTTTAAGTCAACAACGGCGGGTTGTCAATTCTTGGGAAATCGGCTTATTTCCTGACAGTATAAGAGGTAGACAATGGTCTCTACTTCAACAGCCGAAGCGAAGTATGTGGCGGCCTCAAGTTGTTCTTCACAAGTACTCTGTATCCAGCAGTATCTGTGGGATTACGGTTCGAAGTTTCTTACTACTCCCATTTATATTGATAATTCGGCCGCTATATCTATCACCAAAAACCCGGTGCAACATTCAAAAACGAAACACATTGAAATCTGTTATCACTTTATACGTGATTGTTTTGAAAAGAAATTAATTGATATTGAAAAAATACATACGGATTTTCAAAAGGCTGACCTTTATACCAAAGCTTTTGACAAAATACGATTTCAATATCTGCTTGGTATAAATGGTTTAAAATCTTTGAAAGATGTTCAAAAGCTCGGTTAGATCAATTATATTTTATTTTTTGTGTGTTTATTTTTTATTTGTATGTTTTTAGGGGGACAAAACATAAAATACCAAAAAGATTGTGGTTTATGTTTGTACAGAAAAATTTTCAAAATCCAAAAACATTCAAATATTAAAATTCAAAAACATCAAAAAATGCTCCTCAAAATGAGTTCTTGAGCAAAAAGGGAAAATGATAGTAAATTGATGGGATTGATATAGTACATGAATAAATTAGATTAAAAAATACGTAAGGCCGGCAATATGATATGCAATGATAGGCTTGACAGACTATATAGGAATTGATAAGATATAAATATAATGAATGCCGAATCTGGTGGTAAAACATCTTGGCATGTAAAACTATATCTGATTGAATAAGTCAAAAAGTTGAAAGATTACTGTGTGTGCATGCGTTATTTTTTGAATAAAATTCTGCTTTATTTTTCCTTTAATTTTGCGAAGAAATTCAACTTTATTTTTTATTTATTTTTATTCAAATATTGGATCCTCTCCTGCGCAATAAGATTATCCGACCTGAGGATTAGTATTTGAATATTCTACTTTATTTTCTTCGTGTTTCGTATGAAATCTTAAACTTTCTCCGCGCAATAATACGGGATTATCCGAATTGAGAGTTAAGATTTTATACAAAGTCTGCTAGTTTTTATTTTGTTAAAATGGCACCTTATTTGCGTGTAGTCATACCGACCTTTAGGGAAAATTTTAACTTTCTGCTTTATTTTCACTTTATTATTTTTGCACGAGTCATAGTTAATCGAAGTTTAAAGTCAAGAAAAACGTACATGTGAATACTCACTGTATAAGAGATAGAAATGTTATATCTGATAGGTGGGGTACACATAAGATTCGTGCTTAATTGAACCTAAATAATATTGTAAAGTTTCCAAAAAGTCTGTGTAAAGTTTAATGGGATAACTATATCAGCAATCATCGTTGGGTTACGTGTATAATAATATCGAAATTGAAGTGTTACTTAGAGATATCTTTGTCAATATGATTCCCTGCTCGAATTCACAAAAACATGTACTACTTTAACAGTTGTTAGTTTTACTTCTTTACATTTAGGGGGTGTTTGTTTTTTCTTCAAACATCTTCAAGGGAGCTAATGTCTGCAGGCGCGCAGACATTACCCTTGAAGACTGTTTGTTTTTTTTCTTAAAACAGATCTGAAGTTATCTTCTTTCATCTTAAAAGAAAAGCAAGGAAATCTTGCTTAAAACATCTTCACAAAAAAACCCTACTCTTCTCCCTTTGCAGCCACCCTCTCATCCACTGCTCCTACCACCGTCCGCCAACACCACCACCCACCGTACGCCGCCACCACCACCCCCGTACCCCGCCGCCACCGTCCACCACCATCCACCGCCACCACCACCGTCCACCACCCACCATCCATCACCACCACCGTCCACCACCCACCATCCATCACCACCACCGTCCGCCACCACCACCACCATCCATCACCGCCACCACCACCATCCATCACCCACCACCACCACCATCCATCACCGCCACCACCACCACCATCCATCACCGCCACCACCACCGTCCACCACCCACCATCCATCACCACCACCGTCCACCACCCACCATCCATCACCACCACCGTCCGCCACCACCACCACCATCCATCACCACCACCGTCCACCACCCACCATCCATCACCACCACCACCATCCATCACCGCCACCACCACCATCCATCACCCACCACCACCACCATCCATCACCACCACCGTCCACCACCAACCAAAACCATCCATCACCACCACCCATTGTCCACCACCACCATCCACCGCCACTACCCACCGTCCGCCGCCACTACCACCATCCACCACCACCACCTTCCACCACCCACCAAAACCAAATCGGCATGGCAAGCAAAGACTAAAAACTAGATGTAACTTGAATAAATGACTTCTATCTTGTGAGATAAGTTTGACAGTTATGCAGACAGTATCAGCTTATAAAAACAAACAGTCTTATATTTTCAGCTTGCAGATCTTCAGACCACATCTTCAGTTGCAGACATGAAAACAGATGAAATCAGCTTGCAGACAGTTTATGTCTGCAAAAACAAACAGCACCTTACTGTATTTTCTTTTTGTTTGAAAATTTTCAAAATCCAAAAAATATTTTAACTTTTCTGCTTTAAATCGAGCTAACGGGTAAATTTAAAACAAAAAACAAAAAGATTTACCCCAATTTAAGTTAATTCGTGCTTAAAGTATTACGTTTTAATGGAAATCCGCTTAAGTTAATCATTTCCGGTCATCGATTTATCGGGTTTAATGTAAATAATAACATTTAATTCAATTGAAACCCTAATTGGGAATTAATTGATTATTTAATTCATTGAATGAGTTTTCACTCATTCGTTAACGGATTTAGCTATTCGTTATAACAGTATTAACGAATGACAGGTCATTTGTCCTTATCCATAACGTATGGGACTCATTCGTTATGGATGCACATTCGCTTTCGCTGATATAACGAATGGGAGGTCATTCGTGTATTGTTATAACGAATGGACAATCTAATGTATCATTCAACGAATGTGACTCTTTCGTGTGAGTTTTAATTGGATAAACGGGTTGAAGTTAACGAATGGGTCATTCGTTAACTCAATATTGACGAATCACCTCGATTCGCGTAACATTCTTGAAGGGTTTTATAATCTCCAGGTGACGAATGGATACACATTTGCCTATTCACTATTTCATCGAAATACCATAAAGAACTCTTGCAAAATTTTTCCAAAAATCCTAAACTCATTATTACTCAGATTCATTAACTCGATGTTATTTTACAGGTAATGGCGAGCACAAGGATGAAAAAATTGTGCGATATGAACATCGTTTTAGGGTTTAATTGATCCTTAAACAAACCGAAATGAACTGAACATAAAATTGATAAAATGCTTATAGTTTTTTATAGTTTACAGATGTTTGTTCATTTGTTAGTGTATTCTAATCATTTACGACATAATCGATTAAGGTTAATTGAAAAATGAATTCATAATCGTTTAAGTTTAGATGACAGTAATACATCTTTGACTTTTAAGGTTGTGGTTAATTTGGACTTTGACTTTGGTTAGTCAAAATGGTTACTATCAGATTCGTTATTGCATAACGAATAACCAAGCCATTCGCTAGTTTAGCGAATGTGGTTACTCGTTTGGGTAATGAATGAATCATCTTTCGTTAATTGTAACAAATAAGGGTGTTGATTCGTTAAGGTAACGAATGGATTATTTATATAACGAATAGCATGTTATTCGTTATGGTTTTCTCATATGAATGTATTCATTCGTGTAGATTATATCAAACGAATGACTGGTGATTGGTTAATCAGAAAGAATATTTTTGATTATTTTAAAACTAATGTATTCATTTTTAATAGTATGGCTGACGAGAACGTGCCCAATCTCGTACTTGAGCAACAACCAGAAGAAGAAGTTCAAGCTCAAGTTCAACAAGCTGAACAAGAAGAAGAAGCACCCGTACTTTTACCGTGGGACAAGAAGCTCAACATATGTGCCTTCTTACAAGAGAACTTCTTTGGCACTCCGATGTTCAGTGGCATGATAAACTTCTTGATACGATCAAGGATTTACAAGGCAATATCCACAGACACTTTGATTTACCAGAGAATTATCCTGGCGTTCGCGGATACTGCTCGATATGATAAGAGGGAAAACCATATCGAGGCTACTATTAAGGAGAAGAGAGTTGTTGTGGATGTAGGGGTCATTAGAGATGTTTTAGGGTTTCGAGACACTATTGATGACAGATGTGAGTTTGATCGAGGGTTGACACGTGGTTTGTTTAGACGGATAAGATATAAGGGGGATTTGGACCGTTCCATGTACAACAAGGCAAACTTGTGCGAGCAGTTCAAGAACTTATTACATGTTCTTATTCATTGCCTTGGAGGACGAAAGGGAGGATACGACGAATGCCGTGTGATGTTGCAATCGACTTTCGTTGCTTTGGTGCTGAATAAACTATTCAACTTCTCTGAATTGGTCTTCTATCACTTGAAGGAGAATTATGCGAGCCAGCACAAATTCTTAATGTATCCGAGGTTCCTTCAGCTGATTATCAATTATTTGCAGCCTAACTTATTCAAGGATCCAACGAATCTTGCAGATTTGATGAAGTTGGAACATATGAACCTAGAGACTATGAGGCGTTTACGTACTTACCAAAACCAGAGTTTACAAGATCGGCCGAGGTACAAGAGGTTGATTGGCCTTCTTGCCAATATCGATTACGAGGCCCCACCTAATGATCGCTGGGCTCACGATAATTCCGATTCGGATCGTGAAGATGGTGATGGAGGTACAGGTGGTGGTGATGATGGTGGTCAAGGACCTAGTACTGATTGTCATATGCTGAGAAACGTAAGCGTAAGGGAAAGGAGCGTATGATTGAGAAGGCCGATAAACCGAAGAAGCAGAGGGTTAGACGTGGATCTGTGGTTGAGATTCCGAGTCAACCGACTATGCCTACTGTGAGACCGTCTACACCTGTCTCTGTTCCCGCTTCTGTTGCTCATGTGATTCCTCGTTATCCAACACCGGTTCCGATGCTTACGTCTCCGGTGCCTCCTACGATGACATTGTTGACTACTGCAATGTCTGATCCTCATTTTGGAGATATTCTACAGACGGTACTTGCACAAATGCCAAGTCCTCAACCACAAGCTACACCAGCAAGTCCTACTATGTTGCCGCGACCTGAGCACTCGTTTATGTCATTCAACCGTCCTCAGGGTCCGATGCAACCTGTCCATCCAAACTTCTACCATATGTCTCCTAATGCCCAGTTGTTTAATATGCTGAATTTGATACATCTGCAACAAACTCAGATGCAAGCAGATCGTATATTTCAAGAGAAGATGCGGGCTGAGCAGCGAAATATGTTTAGACATATTCAGTACATTCAAAAGGAAAACTGGGAATTGAAAGCCCTGGTTGCTGCTCAGGGGGGGGAATTGATAAGCAGAATGAGATCATTCTACAACTGACATGTAAAGAAGATGAGTTGAAGAAATTGAAGAATGATGATCAGGATCCTGATGATGGTGGAGTTGGTGATCAGCAACCGGGAGGTGGTAATACATTGTCGGTAGGTGATAAGGCTGGATCGAGTAGTGGTGGTAGTAGTGGCGGGAATAATTTACAGATTATTCCTTATAAGGATTATACGAGAGCAAAGCCGATCGATACGATTGCGGCTAATATGATTATATTTGTGGGTATGGATGGGGTTGTGCGCAGTACGGTGAATGTAGATGAGATCGAAGAGGGTGAATTTGTTGACCATCCTTTGACTAAAGAACAAATTGCTTTGTTTCTGGATCTGAATGAGGATGAGGTGGAAGAATTGGGTAGATCGATAGATGTTGACACTGAGTTTGAGGAAAGTGAGAATCCTAGCATTCCACATGGGAATATGCCATATTTTGAAGAAGTCGAGGTCGAAGACGTTACTGCTGAGGAGTATCCCGACATGTATACTTCGATTAATTCTGATTCGGGTATTCCATTCTTTACTACTGAGCAAGAAAAAGAGAAATGGAATGAAGAAGCCAAGACCAGTCACCTGTCTGCTAAAGAGAAGAAGAGGAAACGTGCTTTAGATGGCATGTTTGAGCACAACGTCAAACGGATGAACAAGATGATCGAGACACTTCGATACAACGAGCAAGACGAAGTTAGACAAGTGAAGGTCCGAGCATCTGCATACCAGATGAAAAAGTACAAGAGTCCGAAGAATGTGAAAGGTGATAAGGTGGCGTGGCAGTACGACTCAGAACTTAAGGTATACGTAATCAAGTGGGAACACGGATTATATTATTTTAAACGTATACATGAAGTTTTGGCGATGCCACAGTGGGATGTGAGAACCTTAGCCAACCGACCATTCGTGAATTGGGGTAACGACAAGTGGGACTCGTGGTTCTATGATCATATCTTGCATGAAACCCATTACGATTTCAAGTTCTTCAAGCCTCAGGTGCCTAGTCACAAGTACATTGATGAAATTGATCCGCACACGGGCTGGAGGAAAATGATCTTACAGGTGAAGTCGCCGAAGACTATGAAGAGGGCAACAATGAAGACTTTCCCATAGAGTCTATTCACTACGTTCAACAGGTGGTACTACGACAACAGAACATGTGAAGTGGTAATAGTATTGGGATCTGGATTGAACACACAGTTCATTCGGGTTATTGATCCCATGTAGCTCGTTAACTTATCGGAGTCTGATAACAACGCTTTATTTCACAATCAGATCGGGTTCGCTAACGTAAGGGACTAAGTTCTTGCGATGCAATTTCAACAAGTGGTTCGTGTTTGCTATGCGTTCAAGATCCATTGCTGCAATGATTGGACAACGAAGATGTTTAAGAAGTAAATTATAAAGAGCTCGAGATGAGGGGGAGTTTGTTGGTACATCATTCGAGCGTCTCGGTCTTTATACTATTATATTATGTTTTAATGTAAAGGGAATTTTGGTAATTACATATTATTGCCCATTTGCCTTAATTGTAAGGCACATTCGTTACCTTGTAACGAATGTGTCACATTCGTCTAATGTAAGTTCCATTCGTTAACCAAGTCTTAATGAATGGACAAAAAAATGTGGGGTTATTCGCTAATGTAATGTATAACGAATGAGAAGTCTCATTCGTAAGTCTTTAATGTAACGAATGACACATTCATTAAGGGTTAACTTAACAAATGTGGTCATCCCCTATATTTATCTGTAAGATATTCATAAAGTAATAGCAGTTCCTTTAATCATATGTGCATCTTGTTACTCTGTTCAAATACCTTCAAAACACACACTAAAGTAATCCGTCATTGTAAACGTATAATCATGACTCCAAACGTCACGATGTCATCAATGATCTAGATCCGGCTCTAGTAATCGTAATTCACAGAATTAATGTATCGGATCCTTTATATATATATATATATATATATATATATATATATGTGTGTGTGTGTGTGTGTGTGTGTGTATGTATGTGTGTGTGTGTATATATATATAATGCATCTATTTATTATGCATAAAAATTTTATTAGTGCACGAAGAACTCTAGTTTGAGACCCGGCAACCACGACTTTAATTTCCACGCATCCTATTTATTCTCTTATTTCTTTTCTCGTTTTAAAAAGATCGTTAGTGTAACTCAATCCAACCTTTCACGCTCTCTATAGTAGTTTCAAGTTCAAATTTGAAGGCTTCTTCTATTGAAAGAATTTGATCGGCGTCGACGTGTGATGGTTGCTAGGTAGTGATTTAGGGGCCCTTTTTTTCGTCCACCTTAGGCTCAAACTTCCCACCGATTCTGGGGGAAGGTCCTGGTAGCTACTGACATAAATCTATTATTGGTACTATGTAAGAGTTACATTAATACTAGGTAATCTATTTTTTATATAAATTGCCATTAAAACTTCTCTAGTGACTACCAAGAATTCTTTTCAAGTGATCACCAACAGGACTGTCACCAATTGATTAACAATTTTTGCAATTTCGTCGTTAGATGTTGTTTCCGACAAATTTCCAGGTAATCTCATAGAATAGTAACCAAGTTTAGTGAGTGTTCCAATCAAGTCACTAATTCTAACTTTTGTACCGATTAATTCATTTGATGTGTTGCAAAACACATATACTCGTTTTATGAATAAAACATGCTTAATAATATTGTTAATATAAAAAAAATGGCATTTATTTACGGTTTCTCGTGTTTACAGGTACCCGTATGTGGAAGGAGTGAAGAACGTGCTTAAAAGATGCAAAAATTCAAGTTACGAGATAGGCACGAAGTTCGAGAAGGTTTAAAAATAAAATAACATGAAAAAAATCAAAATCAAATACATATAACCCTTTGTGAAGTGCGGAAGGTGCCTTGTGCGACTCGGCATGCTCAACTTTGTACCCTGACTATTTTGTCCTATTGGACCCCACGGAGAGCAAAGATAAGTCCCCCGCGCAACGCAAGGGATGTTTGTCGGTTTTTAAGGTTATTTCAAGTACTTAAACAGCATTATACAACCCTAGACGCGATAACAAGTCTTTCGGTCGTTAAACCTTCTGTCTAGGGTGATTTTGCAGAGTAAGGAGCTTCTGGTTTGAGAGATTGAAGACCGGAGATTGAGTTTGAAGCTTAAGCGAGTCTCGGGTTTGGTTTAACGTTTCCTTTTGCATATTCTGTGTTTTGGTTGTATGTTTGCTACTGATTTCAATGAGTTCTTACTGTTAAACATGATTGTTGGCTAAATCTTATGTTTACGAGACTTTGATTAATTAAAAATCTTGATCTGTTTGTTGGATTTGTTCATGTGTTTTTACTTCTGGTTCATTATTCAATTGAATTTTTCACATGACATGATTCTGGTTGATTGTCTTTTGATTATAGATTGAATGTTAGGTCATTTACTTTGTGTTTATGACTCGTTTATGATTTGCTGAGCTCGTATATCATAGTAGCTGATTTTGATTAATTATTAGAAGATTAGTTGCATACTTGCTTGAATATCTGACGGGTGATAAGTTGTTGGGTTTGTCTGTGTTGTTAGGGTTTTAGGTTAAACGATCTGACAGAAGGTTTGCCTATTTTTTCCTTAGGTTCACTATTTACCCATATCCTTTAGACTATTTTAGACCACCCCGTACATTTAGGTGTATAGAGATAGTGACACCGATGGGTTAGCTGTCTTCTAGGGTAACTAATCAGAGTTGGCGAGCCGACAGGTGAACCAATAAGCCGGTGTTTTACACGATCTTTAGGATTTCCTCTTCGGTGACACCTTGACAGTGATTAGGGATCCATTAGGTTTCCTTGGGTTTCGTACTTTTAGATCCCGGTTCCCGTAGCAATTTCCCGGAACCAATAGATGCTCGAGTCGTCACAATTCGGATTCCTTGCTTATGTAACCTTTGCTCATACTTGAATTTTTTTTAAATCTTCTATTCGATAATGTAATTTCCTAGTTTAAATTAGTTTATGTAATTATTAGTTTTTAAATAAAATAAATAAAAAACCAAAAATTAATCTTTTATTAGTTATTAATTTAATTAGCGCTTAGAACTAGTTTCCTCAATTTAATAAGTGTCTCTAGGGTTTGATATTCTCGGTCTTCCCGTAGCAATACAGCAACCGATAGGTTCACTTACCTTTTTCTAGTGGTTTGGTTTAGGGTATTATAGGTTTTTATTACTCGTGCTTGGTTGATTAATTACAATATTTTTATACACCACTTTTTTCACATCAAGTTTTTGGCACCGTTGCCGGGATACTTGTTAATAGCGAACTAGCTTCTATTTGCTTTCATTTATTTTTAGATTAGTTTAATTAATTACTTTTATGTTATGATAATATTTAATTGCTCCTAATTGCTATATGTGCCTTGATGGTAATGTGTGTGCTTTAGGGATAAGCTTGGGTCCTCTCTTTTTTATTTGTTTTTCAACAGATGCGACGTACTTGTTCGCTAGGACCACCGGAATTCACAGCTTTTGACGAACCCAAGAGAGATTTTCGTGAGTGTCATAGTGAGTTTCAGGATATTGCACGTGCTCTATGCAAAAGCAACGTACACGTTTCTGATTCCATTTTAGATATGGGTGATGCTAACCCCCCCTAGGTGTACGGTCTAATCGAGAACAAATGAGGGAGTCATGGGGAGAAGATCTGCTATCACACCTCCAGCGATGCCAAATGCTAATAGCTGGCAGATTCTGACGAACGTCATGAATTCTATTACTAATTCTTCCCCATTTCATGGACTTGAAGACGAGGACACGCCGGGCCATCTGAATAAATTCACTCGTATCTGTGACACTTTCAATATTGCCAATTTCAGTCATGCTTCTATCTACCTTCACCTTTTTCCATGCTCTCTAGAGGGACGAGCTTCATCATGGTTGGAAAGCCTTCCCCCAGGGTCCATCACTACCTAGGATGATCTTCAAGCTAAATTCCTTAAGAAGTATTTTCTACAATCTAAAGCGTCGCGACTTTGTGATCAGATCTATTCCTTCCGCATGGACCCTAATGACCAATACCCTTTGGCTTGGGAAAGGTTCCATAATCTACTTAGTAGATGCCCCCTAGCATGGTCTGTCCGAATGGGGCATAGTCGAGAAATTCTATAACGTGATGACTTTTCAGATGAAGCAAAGATTCAATATGTCAACTAGAGGGAACATGTTGGATAAGCTAAATATAGATGAGTGTGAGTGGTTGTTGAGAGTCTCTCCCTAGCTCAGTAGAAGGAGCTATCCGCCCGAGGTACTTACAAATATTTTGGGAAATCAAAATTGAAGACCGAAGCCTACGGTAACTCTGTACGGTGAAATAACTCCAACTATGGTTAAAGGTCGGGAGGTAATGCTTAGGGCTTTCAGCCGAGGCAGAAGCAGGGGCAAGTTAGAGACTTAGAGGCATCAAGGAGTTTGAGTGAGGGAAAGAATAGTGGTATGGATATGGATCTTAAGGAGCTTCTAAATAAAAAATATGTCGTGCTGTCACACCTTCTTGCCAGAGATAATAACACACAGTAGAGACTAGAAGAGCACGAAATCATATCAAAGAACCAGCAGTCATCATTCTTAGAGTTGTCTCGAAAGGTAAATGAGATGATGAAGCAGATGCTACCTAATAAGCAGGTTGGAGTATTTCAGGGCAGCACCGAGCTTAACCTAATGGCACAGTTGAAGGCGGTGACCACCCGTAGTGGCAGAGGAGGCGATAGAGAGCAGCCGTCGGCAGAATATGAGGAGCCTGTGGACGAGGAGACGGAGATGGAGACTCCCATGAGGACGTAAGAGAGGCGATCCCCAGCAAGTACCGCGTCAAACGGTGAGTCTCCTGTGGAGAAAGTTGTTGAGAAGAAGATTGAAGAGAAGAATAGTCCCAAAGTCGATCTTACTCGAGTCCCGTATCTTGCTCATCTTCTGCTGCTGAAGTATTCGCAGGAATACGAACATTTCTTGGACATGTTTAAACAGATAAAAATCAATCTTTCGTTTGTCGAATCACTCCAGCATATGCCCAAATATTCTAAATTATTAAAAGATCTTCTTTCGAATAAGAAGAGGCTATAGGGGCTTTTGACAGTATGTCTAAATGAAGGATGCTTTGCGGTAGTCCAGAGCAAGCTGCTGGAGAAATTAGCAGACCCGGGACACTTCACGATCCCGTGTTTGTTTGGCAGCTCGACTGAGATCTATAAGTTGGCCGATTTAGGTGCTAGCATAAATCATATGCCATGTTCACTCTATAAAAAGCTAGACCTTGGCGAGCCAGTCCCGACGCGCATGAGCTTATCCTTGGCCGGCCATTTGGTCAAATAACAGCTAGGAATCGTAGAAAAGTTACTTGTTAAAGTTGATAAATTTGTTTTCCCTGTGGATTTTGTTATTCTAGACAAGGAGGCTAACAATCAGGTCCCGCTCATTTTGGGACGACCCTTCCTGCGTACGGCTAAAGTGCTTATTAACGTCTTCGACGGAAAAATTATACTTCGTGTAGGGGAGGAGAACGTCACCTTCGATGTCTTTAAATTAATGAGAAACTCCAGTAGTCAGGACGATTCCGTTTACTTTCTTGACACGTTTATATATCAGTTCGAATGCTGTTTTGACTACATCTCTGGAGCAGATTTGCTCAATCAGGAGGACGAGGTTGATGTTCCACCGGAGCATGACCTGAGCATTCTTGCTAGCTCACCTTCTTAACACCCCAAGGTGTTCATGATTGTCGATAGCACTGAGGGACCGAAGAAGATATCATCGACTGAAGCACCATCGTCCCTTGAGCTTAAAGAGTTGCCTCCTAAATTAGAGTATGCTTTCTTGGACGGTGAGTCCAATTTGCCCGTCATCATTTCTTCTCAATTGACGGATGATGAGAAGTTGAAACGCATAGGATACTCATAGGGGATGAGTACAAGCCTGTAATCCAACCTCAGAGGAGATTTAATCCTAACATGTTGGAGGTGGTAAAAAAGGAGGTTATCAAACTCCTCGACGCAGCCCTGATTTATCCCATATCCGATTCTTCATGGGTGAGTCTTGTTTAGGTCGTCGCTAAGAAGGGAGGGATAACATTTGTCACTAAAAAACTTATTCCGACTAGGTCACAATTTGGCGGGTTTGCATCAACTACAGAAGGCTTAACGACGCTACTAGGAAAGACCACTTTCCTCTTCCGTTCATCGATCAGATATTGGAGTGTCTTCCGAGATGACAGTTCTAGTATTTTCTTAACGTGTTTTGAGGTTATTTCCAGATCCCGGTCACCCATGAGGAACAGGAAAAGACCACCTTTACATGCCCGTATGGTACCTTCGCGTACAACCGTATGCCTTTCAGGTTATGTAATGCTCCGGCTACTTTCCTGCGTTGCATGGTAACGATATTCCAGGACATGATCGAGAGTTCCATGGAGGTTTTCATGTACAATTTTTGGTATACGGGGACTCGTTCGATCAATGTCCTTCTAAAATTGAGAGGATGATGAAGCGGCGCATAGAGACTAAGTTGATGTTGAACCGGGAGAAGTGCCACTTCATGATGACTAAAGGCATTGTGCTCGGGCACAAGATTTTGCGAGACTTTATTGAGGTTGACAGAGCTAAAAGCGACACCATCAGTAGACTTCCTCCACCGACTAGTGTGAAAAACGTTTGTAGTTTTCTCGGGCATGCAGGTTTCTATCGTAGGTTCATTCGAGACTTTTCTATGATCATCCGGCCAATAACTCTCCTTTTAGAGAAGGACATTGCATTCCACTTTGATGCTAATTGTCTGAAGGCGTTTGAGTTTCTCAAGAGGCGGCTGGTTAATGCCCCTATCTTGGTAACACCCGACTGGAGCTTACCATTTGAGCTCATGTGCGACGCTAGTGATTTTGTAGTCGAGCTGTTCTAGGGCAGCGGAAAAACAAGCACTTACACCCTACCTATTACGCGAGTAAGACCCTCAATGATGCTCGGGAGAATTACAGGACAACCGAGAAGGAGCTTCTAGCAGTGGTCTTCGTGTTCGAAAAATTCCGTTCGTACCTCGTGTTATCCAAAATCATCGTTTACACTAACCATGTTGCATTACGATACCTGTTCGCCAAGAAAGATGTCAAGCCTCGTCTGATACGATGGATTCTCTTACTTTCCGAGATCGATATTGAGATCAAAGATAAAAAGGGAACAGAGAATGTTGTTGTGGATAACTTATCACGTCTGGAGGATCCGAAGAGAGAGGAGATCAGAGAGGACACCATCAGGGATAAGTTTCCCCATAATCGTTGATGATGGTGAGGGCGAGTTTTGTGAGGGAGCCAGTCTTATACGTTAGTGCCGAAGAGGAGGGTCTTCCATGATTCTTCGACATCGTGAATTATCTGGCCGAAGGAGTGGTGGTTAAAGGCATGAATTATAAGAAGAGAAGGAAGTTTTTCGCAGATGCCAACCATTACATATGGGATGCACCATACTTGTTTCTTGTAGGAGTCGATCGAGTATTAAGGAGGTGTGTGAGTGGGGAAAGGGCTGTGAGATTCTTAGGCATTGTCATGAGGGTTTAACTGGAGGCCACCATGGCCCGTCTTCCATCATTAGGAAAGTTCTAGATTCCGGCTTTTATTGGCCATCGATTTTCAAAGATTCACACGAGTTTGTTAGACAGTGTGAGACATGTCAGCGCACTAGTAGAATCTCATCCCATAATAAAATGCCCCAAAACCCTATTCAGGTTTGTGAGGTTTTCGACGTTTGGGGCATTGATTTCATGGTTCCATTCCCTTTTTCTCGAGGGAACCGGTATATTCTCATGGCCATCGACTACGTTTCTAAGTTGGTTGAGGTTCAAGCTTTGCCCACTAACGACACCCGAGTTGTAGTGGGATTCTTGAAGAGGTTGTTCTGTCAGTTTGGTAGTCCCAATGCCTTGATCAGTTGACGTAGGATGTCGTGGTCTACTCAAAAACAATTAATTTTAGTGACTTAAATACCTATACTAGTACGGGTAAGTAAGGTAGTCTCCATAGGGACTCAAGGAAAGTGCAAATATTTTTATGATTTTTAACTAAATTAATTAATTAACTAAAGCGGACATACGATGTCAAGCGGGTTGAAAGATTAATATTAAAGCAAAATGATTACTTTTTAACTTTGCAAACAATAATAAAAAGGTATTCACTCTAGGTTCGGGTAATGCGACATTCAACTTAATCACATATTCACCTGACTTGATTACACGGTAATTACTATACCTATTAGTTTGATTGTGATGACAAACGATGCCTTAACCGAATTGTTGACACAATTGAAATTAGTCTACCTAATTACTAGTTTATGTTATGAAAACCAATTAAATTTCAATAACCGATGATATTAGTCCAATGACACGAGAGTCTAACCCTAAGTGTTGATGAACACAACAAAACAAGTGATGCAGTAATCAATAATGAAGAACACGAACTGTTTAAACAATAAAAGCAATAATCAAGCAATATCAAATCATAAAACGAACCAAACTCTTAATCTTTAAGCACAATGAATCTGGTCATAAGTCAAATTACACAAAAACCTATCCTAGAATTGTAAGACCCCGAATCCCATAAATCCTACAGTTGGTAATCACATCCACAATTTCACAAAAATTTAAAACCAAACAATTCTTTGTATTTAAAACCAGTTCAGAGTAAATAACAGCGGAAAAAGTTTAAGTATTAAAAGTCCCAAACACGGGTACAAGTGTCCAAAATCGAATGTAAATAAAATATCCGTTTTATTTGAAATCCTTGACCAGAAATGCCTTCAACCTTCCGAGTAGTCTCCAGCACGTCCAAGCGGTAACCTCCAATCCTTAACCTGAAAGTCAAACTAACATACACACAAAGCCAGCTAGAGCTGAGTGAGTTCAGGTTTTCATAAACAATATTTCATACTTTATTTCAAAACTTATAATTCTAAACAATAGAGAGGATAATAATAAAATAATTAATATAATTCACCAAATAATACATTCATCGTCGAACACACGTACACGGGCCTCTCCACCACGAGTCAAGACTTGAGTAATATATTAAGACCTAAGCATGTGACACGAGCCTCTCCACCACAGGTCAAACCCGAGTAATATATTTGACTCGGTCACAGCTTACACATCCAAGCACGTGATACGGGCCTCTCCACCACGGGTACAACCCGAGTAATATATTTGACCCGATCACAGCTCAACATACAACGGGCCTTTTCACCACGGGATTTTAAAACCCGAGTAATATATTTGACCCGCCAAAATGATGATCACGCCACACGGGCCTCTCCACCACGGTATTTGAAAACCCGAGTAATATATTTGACCCGGCCGTGATCACCATGCACACACACATCAATAAGACTGCTCACATCATTCTTAGTCACGAGGAACTAAATATCATCACGCAACCGTAGGCTATAAGGTAGCATACTCATACATACATACATACCTCCATACATACATACATATATATATATATCATCCCAACGTGAACTAAGTAAATAGGTCTTCTCGTATTCAATTTCTACCAAGCCTGTTAACTTCCTCGAGTCTAGACCATCAACGACGTACGTAACCTTAAAGGATATAAGACCATAAACGATTCTAAAATATCCTAAAGCGTAGCAAATAATTCCAATATAGCTTTCAAAATGCACAATCACGAGTAAGACCGTGTAATACCATTCAAATCGTTGTAACGAGTAAAATCGTATAAAATTTGTATTTCGGTGTATATGCTAGCCCAAAACGTCAAAAGAGTAAAAAGGGCATCATGAACTCACCTGACACAAGGTATGATTTCACCAAAAGCTAGAGGATCCCTACGTAGCCCCACAACCCAAACTCCTGTCGGTTTACATACAATCAATACTATTGACATCGAGATGACTCGTTTATCCTACGAGACGTTCTAACATGGTTCGAGTTACCTAAATCCTCGACCTCAATAAGTTCAATTATAACAGCGCCCGAGGCATTGTATACGCCAAAACAACCCTTAGATACTCCCGGGAATAAAGAATTCCCAAATTAACCCCGAAAGCACTAGGTGGGACTAGTATGCGCGTTTAAGAGTTGTTTAGGCAATTAACATCCAACTCAGCCCCGTGTGGACCCGTTATGATAATTTCACAGCCAACAAGTCCACACGACACTACACGAGTCAAATGGGTCGGTAACTTGAAGCACAACGCACCAACTAATCAATAAACGCGAATGCGGGTTGTACCGACCCATTTGAGTAACCGACAACCAGCCCCAATACCCATAAAAATCATTTTCCAACAGCCCGTACATTAACCCGAAACTATCCGAACTGAATTGGTCATCACTTACTTCATCCCTAGCATTAAACACAACAAAACACTATTCTAGCCAACCGAAAACAATCTTTCAAACTACAACTAGTTGACCAATCAAACGAACACCAAAGGACATGATTTTAAAGTATGTAATACTAGACATACCTAGGAAGATGTTGGTGCAAAAACTCAATTCAAACAGCCCCGATACGATCACAATTGAACATCCACCGGTTAAGCCTAAAACGAACTTATCGATCAATAACAAGTAAAACGTGCAGATTCTAGCATGCGAAGATGCATTTAATTACATAGGATAACCTTTGAAATAAATTATTAAATTTTTACCAGACTTTAATAAATGTCTTAGGTTTATAGAAATATTTTTATTATATTTTTCTAGTGGACACAAAAATCATAAAAATTCTTCCAACACAAAAAGGTATGTACAGCTATTTCAGTGTGCAACAAAATGGTTTTATTTTTATAAAAATCATTACCCAGCCATTAAACGATTCCAATTGGGTTTGGTTCCTAACTCAAAATATTAACTTCCAGAAGTGGAACCAACCAATTTGGACTTTTCGAAAAAGAGTTATGATATCGGGTAGACAGACCATAATCCATCATCCCGCATCAGCTTTGACACTCGATCTTATAAAATCATAAAAAGTATTCAAATCTCATCCAAAAATTATGTATTATACCTTTCTGGAAACTAGACTCAAATTAGAACATCATAGAAACAAAAAATTGATCAATAAAAATATATTTTCATCGATTTACAGACCAAACAATAAACGTTTACGAATCTGCCAGAAACTGTTTTGATCAAAACTCAAACCTAACATGTTCAACCAAGGGTTTAATGGTGAAGAAGACTTGCATGGATGTTAGACTAACCTTGAATTGAAGTTTTACACCTTAATCTTGGCCGGAAAAAGAAAAAAACGAAGGTGGGAGGGGCTGCACATCAGCCGTTCGGACCATCAAGGGAGGGTTAGGGTTTTCTTTTTTTTATTATTATAATAAAGAATGTTACACTCTAGCCCCTTAAGTTGGAAGGTGTAGCAACTTGAATGAAAAGTCAATTAATTCAACTTACGGGTATGACAAGGAGGTCCCCGAAGTAAGCCGGTTCAAACCCGATAAATATACAAACTCTACAACGTGCATGCCGTTAAACGAAAATGTCGGGTGCTATACACTAATATAATACTTAAAATCGTAAGAGGGGATGTTTTGGGAAAAAGGATGGACAAACGGACTTTTAAAACGTATTACAAGGCTCTAAATTAGAAAGATGAAACCCCGGATTTTTGACAAACATTTATAAACGATCGAGCCGATTAACGAAATTTACGGGCATTACAAGAATGAACACAGGAATTTAGCCGAGCGTTGACATATCGTTTAAATTAATTATCTTGAAGAACATACGATCAATGGCAAAACCGGAAGCTTCAGGATGGTGTAAACTCGTTCCCGTGTTCTTCTTCAGCCTCTGGAACAAGCGGTATAATGAATGGGGGCTTAAATGTGTTTATATAGTGATTCGGGTTAATTTTCTTTGTTTTAAGGTGGTTCGCGTCACGCGAAGTGGTAATGGGCCTGTCCTTTGCGTAACGCAAAAGAAAAAATAGTCGGGGTCAGATTTGGCCTGATTCGCGTCGCACGAATTAGGATCTTCATAATCCTTCACGTCACACGAAGGACAAAAGATATAGCCAAAATAATTTTCTTTTCTTATTTCTACCTCGTGAAGCGTGCAAGCCCAACCCTGCACTTCTAAGCCTTCATTCCAAGCTCGTAAATCAACCTATTAAACCTCCATAACATCTAATGCTCTGAAACACGTAAAGATGCTTGAAGTACCAATGTTCATTCATTTATTTAATTAAATATAACTAATTAATATAATATAATACCTAACTTTTATCCAACCATCAGTGATAGGGGCACACATTTTTGCAATGCCCGGATGAAGAAGCCGTTGGCACTGTATGGGGTCTCCCATCGGCTGTCCACCGCCTATCACCCACAGATGAGTGGGCAAGTGGAGAACGCAAATCGTGGTGTTAAGCGAATCTTGGAGAAAACTGTCGGCAAGAGCCGAAATGACTGGTCTGACAAGTTGGATGACGCGCTATGGGCTTTCCGCGCAAAGTTTAAAACACCTATTGGGACCACACCTTTTAGGATGGTTTATGAGAAAGCGTGTCATCTGTCGGTTGAGTTAGAGCATAGAGTATATTGAGCGTTGAGATCCGTTAATCTTGACTTGACCCAAGCTGCGAAAAGCCGGCATCTCCAAATTCATGAGATGGAGGAGCTAAGAGATGAGGCGTACGCGAGGTCGTTGAGTTGCGTACAAAGGCGTTACACGATCGGAAGTTGAAGAAGGTGAAGGAGTTCAAGTGTGGGAATCGTGTGTTGGTTTATAATTCCCGTCTGAAGTTATTTACTGATAAGCTTAGATCAAGATAGGTTGGTCCGTACGCGGTGAAGGCGGCATTCCCGCACGGTTTAGTAGAGCTTGTTGATCATGAGGGGAGAGCGTGGAAGGCGATCGGCCATAGGTTAAAGAGTTATATCCGTGGCCGGTTGATTCGGTCGAGGAAGACGTATTTGTCCTCGACATCCCTACTTTGACTGCTTGATAGGGATAGGTCTCGGGTAATACCCGAGTGTAGAGTTTGTATAATTTTTATTTGTTTCCTTTTATTTTTGAATTTTGAGTCAGTTTTAAGTTTTAGAGTCTGCTTTATGTCTGTTTTTCAGGTTTGGATACTCTCATCCATACTCAATCTCCATTCGGACCGGGGGGACATTTTGAGCTTATCTAATTGTAAAAGGTACCCGGAAGCTACGGCTACGAATGAAATGCTTTACGGTCTCATTATCGAAACATGACATACGAAGGTAACTGCAATATTACCAGGGGAGTCTGTTCCATTTTTTTGTGCGTTGTTTTATTTATTTTATTTTTTACTTTGTCTTTTTTCTGTCTCCTATTGAGAAAAATGTAAAATTTAAGTATGGGGATGGGAGACTGACGATTGTTGATTTAAAAAATTTTAAATAATAATAATGATAATAATAATAATAGTAATAAATAATAATAAACATAAAACTAAAATTGAAAAATTTTGAAGAATGTCCCGAAAATTCTTTTACGAATAATGGAAAATGATATCATTATTTAAGGTCGATCTTTTAAAACTACTATTATATGAGATTAAATAAAAGATAGCGCAATAAGCTTGAGATATGTCGGTAGGCCCAACTAGCTTTGAAAGGTTTCCCTTGATCATTTTTAATATGCTTAATAATCATAAACATTGTGGGTTTTCATCTTGAGGGAGATAGTGAAGCTAAAATTCGATAATGCATAGGGAGTATTACCGTAATCTGACTATGATGTGTTGTAAAACACACGTATTTTCCGCACCTTTCATCTACGTAATATATTATATTTTATGTGTTTTTACTCGTTTTAGATAGTTTTTACATACATTTATTAATCTTGTAGGTTTTGGGTAAAAGAAAGGAAGAAACCGGGACTTTTCGAGCTTTTTACAAGCCTTTTACGCATACAAGTTCAAGACAAAGCTCAAGGCCCGACCCGTATGTATCATGGAGGCCCAAGACCATATTATATTATATTATATAAAAAAATAAAACCCTAATCAGCCTAGAGAGCTGCTGATCGGATTTAGCAGCAACAACAGCAAGCAATAGCAGCACAACAGCATCAACAGCAGCACAGCAGCAGCAACAGCAGCAACAGCAGCGGCAGGAAGAAAAGAAAAGAAAAAAAGTGTTGTTCGGCTAGGGTTTAATCGTGTGACGGCTAGGGAAGGAAGAATACACAAGAATCTAGCCTCGGGAAGGTTCGACATCAGTTTACTCAGCAAGGAACGGCCGGGAATTCATCATATATCCTTCATTTTTTCACATTGTTCATTACTTTGATTATCTTGTTCAATTGTTTACTAGTTTTTGCAATTGATTGATAGATTGAATTGTTTATGAGTATTGTTGATTGTTGAATGATGTTTGAGATGATTAGTAGGAGTTTTATGATGTTTTATTTGATCATTAGCTGCTGTCCAAAAACTATGTTCGGCTAAACTTGTTAGTTCTACCTAGGGAAGATGAAAATTGTTGAGTTTTGATGAGTTTAATGGATTGTTTGATTAATGGACTTGAATTGCTATTGTAAAGTTTGATTTAGACATGAAATAGGTTATGTTTAGTGGCTGGAAATTTTAGTGATTCATTGCATAAACCCCGTGTGTTGATTGATTAGTTTTGTATTGATTGATCGGTGCATTGTTTGATTCTAGACTTTGTGTTTAGGGTTTGTTTGCGGTAGGTACCACCGTAGGGTTTTGTTGCGTGAATTTGTGATTAAAGTACAGCGGTTAAACATCTTTCTTGAGACCGAGAGGTGATAGGAAGTAGGGTCATCTCATTGCCTTTGCATGCTAGAATAGGGATTGCGCGAGAGCGAGTTCGTTTCTTGTCAGGTTTAGGTATTTGAGTGACTAGTTGATCTATTTTGGTTTAAGTTGAATTGTTCCTCTATCCTTGGTTGTGTAGTATTCATTACCATTAGGGTCGAGTGTTGGTGAGACCGAGAGGTGATCCTTCATTAGAACACGTTAGCAATTATTTCCCGGTTTGGTCGTTTTAGGCGATTTTGAGTAGTTTAGGCTTGTTGAGTGAGACCGAG
Source organism: Bidens hawaiensis (assembly GCF_021521415.1). NCBI lineage: Eukaryota > Viridiplantae > Streptophyta > Magnoliopsida > Asterales > Asteraceae > Bidens > Bidens hawaiensis. Next base: position 412,424 of record NW_027491564.1, read on the forward strand.
AGGTGATCCAGTGAGCCCGAGCGATCCTTAGCCGTGTCATCTTTAGGGACCGGTGTCTTGAAGTTATTCAATCCATTAGCTTGTTAGGCCTACAATTTGATTCAGACCTAGGTAGACGTTTTTCTCCATCTTAAGTCAACACAGTTAGTTTTCCGTTAAGTTTTCTATTTTTGGTAAGTTTTGTTAGTTAATCCAGTTAGTTCAGTTAAGTTAAAAGAATTCAAAAATCAATTAATTATTATTCTAAGGTAGGTCTCGTCTAGGGTTAGTGATCTTTAGCGTTCTGACGTGTCCACGTGTTCGATACTCGGACTTCCTAAGTCTATACTACTTGCGATCGGTACACTTGCCGGTTGTGTGTGGTTTTAGGATTTTCGTTTTAATATTAAAGCTTAGTTGTGAGGGTCATTTTTATATGATCATTAGACACACATCAGACTACCTTGAGGTGGTGAGAATTACATGCACTTAAAATTAGCACGCCACTCTGTTTGATGAAAGTAAATAACGAGTGGTGGCGCCCCGCCATGTCCATCTTTTATATGAGCTTAGAAAAATAGTTAATATTTAGGTAAAGATGCCTAAGAGCACAAAGTTTTGTTGCATGAACATCAAAGATGTGCAATTATTTTGAAAGTAAAAGTGAATGAGAAAGTTATGCAAATGCCAAAGAAGCATTCATTAAAAAAACCTTAGAAAAATAGGCCAAAAGACACATAATAGACAGAGCCAAGAGCTTATGTGTTACGTTAGGGATTGTGACTCTAAGGATACACAATTGGGATTCGAGGTTTTTAGTCAATAATATTTTTAGGAATGCTAAGGGTGAAGGCCTGGGACCGTCATATACTGGATTGCAGCTTGAGTGAAACAATGTTGGGCCGAAATCCGATAATATAGTTTTAGGTTTAGGTATTGCTCGTGCAACCTCACTTAACCTTTCATCCATCTAAATTCCACCTAAGTGTATTTTCTTCTTACCATTAAAGGGTTTTTAGTTTACGGTGATAGGTTGAACCAGCCTATTTCAACTCGGTTTTAATCGTCTTGATTATGCCTAAGATGTGGGTAAGCATATCTGTAACTCTTTAGGTGTGAGACCCATAGGTTTATTGATATTACTTGAACTTAACCGTAAAATATGATGGGGGCTTGATAGGTTGGTGGCTGGGTTTAAGTGGACAATAATATCGGCAATCGTGGTTTGTGCTTAAAAATTAACCTATATGTTTTAAAGATCGATTTTGAATTATGATATCATTGCGTTATATATTTTTCGAGGACGAAAAAAGATAAGTGTAGGGATGCTTGATGTGTTGCAAAACACATCTTGTTTTAATACTCGTTTTGTGAATAAATCATGCCTAATTGCATTGTTTATAAATAAAAAATGGCATGTATTTACGGTTTCTCATGTTTACAAGGTACCCATGTGTGGAAAGAGCGAAGTACGTGCTTAAAAGATGCAAAAATTTAAGTTATGGGATAGGCGCGAGGTTTGAGAAGGTTTAAAAATAAAATAACATGAAAAAAATAAAAACAAAATACATATATACCCTCCGCGCGGCGCAGAGGGTGCCTCACGTGACTTGGCATGCTCAGATATGTACCCCGACTATTTTGTCCTATTGGACCCCTCAGAGAGCAAGGAGTCCCTCGCGCGGCGCGGGGGACGTGTATCGGTGTTTTAGGGTTATTTCAAGTATTTAAACAACATTATACAACCCTAGACGCGATAACAAGTCTTCCAGCCATCAAAGCTTCTGTCTAGTGTGATTTTGAAAAAGAAGGAGCTTCTTGGTTGAGAGATTGAAGACTAGAGTTTGAGTATGAAGCTTAATCGAGTCCCGGGTTTGGTTTAACGTTTCCTTTTGCATATTCTTGTGTTTTGTTTGAATGTTTGCTACTGATTTCAATGAGTTCTTACTATTAAGCATGATTGTTGGCTAAATCTTATGTTACTTAGGCGTTGGATGATGTTTTGTGATTGATTAAGGATTTAAACGGTTTTCAGGTTTTGTTTACGAGAGTTTGATTAATTAAAAGTCTTGATCAGTTTGTTAGATGTGTTCATGTGTTTTTACGTCTAATTCATTATTCAATTAAATGTTTTACATGCTCTGGTTGATTGTCTGTTGACTATAGATTGCATGTTAGGTCGTTGCATTTTCCCGTAACCAATAAAAGCCCGAGTCTATCACAATTCGAATTCCTTGCCTATGTAACATTTGCTCATACTTGAATTTATTAAAATCTTTTATTCGGTAATTTAATTTCCTAGTTAAATTAGTTTAAGTCATTATTAGTTTTAAATAAAATAAATAAAAATCCAAAAATTAATCTTTTATTAATTATTAATTTAATTAGCGTTTAGAACTAGTTTCGTCAATTTAATAAGTGTTTTTAAGGTTCGATATTCCTGGTCTTTCTATAGTTGTACAACACCCGATAGATTCACTTGCACCACTTGTAGTGGTTTGGTTAGAGTATTCTAAGTTTTTATTACTGGTTGTTCTTGGTTGATTAATTACAATATTTTTATACACCACTTTTTACCCATCATCATTTTAAAGAGATCTTATTATCCATACGTTTTTTACATGTAATGTATCATTTAATTTTTATCTTTTAAATCTCAAAATAATTGTTGCCTCCACTTCTAAAGCCATTTCAGCTCAAAAAGCAAATTCATACCTGCGTTTCATTATGAAATCGAAGAGGCCGGAATTAGAATTAAAATATGTAATTTTCCCTTCCCAAATACAAGGTATGAATTCTCTTCCATACCTGCGGAGAAAAAAGCAGGTTGTCGGACGGAGTTTCTGGCAAAGACGAGGTGACTGCGATGATGGCCGGAGAAGAAATGCGGCTTTCCATGGTGATGAATGAAGAGCAAATGTTAGATTTCATTCATTTTGTGTTACGGTTTTCACAAATTGTCAAAGTTGGAAGAGGGACATAATGGTGGATGAAGAAGAAGCAACAGCTTTTTCCTGTAAACTATTCTTTAATTATAAATAAAAATTTTAAGAGCTCTCTGTTGCTTCTTAAATTCTCTCAGGACATCATATTACTTTATTTGTAAGTGAAGGTTTTTCATACATTTGACCCGAATTCATGTGTATGGGTCTCATCAAACCCAGATAGCTCTTAAACGGGTTATAAATCTCATTAAATTAAAAATTAATCTTACCAAATATTTGATATGAAAATCCTATTTATTAGGGATATAATAAAAATTAATATCCGATTTAAAATATATATATATTATTTTAATTAAGAAACATTTTTATAATTAAAAAAAATAAGCGGATCATGGTTCACCAAATCTAGATAGTTTTTAAACGGATTATAACATATCATTTATTTGTGAAACCTTTACATTCATTAAACCCTAAGTGTATTATTAATTTTCTTACAATAAAGAAAATTAAAATCCAAAAAATAAATATTAAAAAACCAAAAAGGTAAAAAAACACCCGTAATACGGGGAATAAAACCTGATATATTAATATATAATTGTTAAAACCTTAATTTGAAGATAAATGGAAATGCTAACAATTACATGCCAGCATATAAAAAAAAGAAAAAAAAACGTTACATGTCTATCTTTTTCCGTCATAAAACTTACGTTTACCTTTTAGTTAATTAATTAATCGATTATTAACAGACTTATATTTGTAAAAACGAATTAAATGAGTTGAATGGAAAATCACCTAATAGTGAATTTTCAACATGTATAATGTCCTAAATCGTTTGGTTACAAATTTAAATACACAAAGCAATCCTTGCATATAAACAAAACTAAACGTTGTGTTCCCGAGCTCACTTAATGAAGGAAAGGAAAGGAAAGGAAATGAAAACATTTCCATTCATTTTCTCTATTTTCATTTTCCTTTCCTTTCCATCCATTCAATTCCTTCCAAAATGAAAGAAAATAATTTACACTATAAAACCTCCATTTTCCTTTCCTTTCCTTTGCTTTCTTTCCTTTAATGAAAATCGGGAACACACTTGTTGTTCTTTCCTTCCTTTAATGAAACTCAGGAACACAACACTTTCTTTCCATCCCTTCATTTCCTTTCCTTTCCCTTGTTAAATGAAACTCAGGAACATAGCATAAGAGCACCCCCAAACCGAAGCCTTTTCTTGGATGGTATAATCTTTCAATTGAAACATGTTTTCCTTTATATACGAATTCGACCCATAAATAATTAAATATTGAAATTAAGCAGAAGACCGAGGAGGATAAAGTTCCCAAAGTGCCACAGTAGTGTCTTCAGAGGCCGAGGCCATTTGTTTACAATCCGCAGAAAATGAAATTGCATTTACACTGTAAAAAGAATGGTAAAAACATGAACAGGGGATAATTAGGCGTGCCCAATAATGTCCAATTTATACAAATAATTAATACGTACAGCATTAAAAATCAGATTTTTTTTTCAAAAAAGAACAAATTAGAAAATACAATTTGGACAACTTTCAACACATTCAACGGCATTTTATGGGTTTGACCCGTTAGGATAAAACATAACCTAATTTGATCCGTTCATAAGTAAATGGGTCAACTGTGGTGTATAGGATTGTACATGAACCGAACGAACATGAGCGGAGCATGTTTGTGTTCGTTTGTTTAACTTTAACCGAACACAAACAATTAAACAAATGGGGTTTTCTTGTTCGTGTTCGTCCATTAGAAAATTAAACGTGTTCGTTTGTGTTCGTTCGTTAACAATATATACGAACGGTTCACAAGTGTAAACAAACGAGCATAACTGAACATAGATGGCCGTACATAATCAAGCCAAAATTAGTTAAAAGTTATGTGAAAACCATATGTTGGGCTTGCAAAATTTATTAAAACTAGACTAAGTTGTAATGGGCCAAAGAATTTTTGAAGGAATATATTAACGAACGCAAACGAACGAACTTATAAAAAACGTAAACTAACGAATATAAACAAATATAAACGAACGAACGAACGAATGAGATATGTGTTCATGTTCGTTCATTTATCATTTATCAAAATAGACGAACTTCCTGCCAAACGGACCACGACAGTTCACTGAACGTTCGGTTTGTTTTATGGGCCTAGTGGTGTACTAAGTGACTATGTGCATACCGTGGCACGGTGATACTTCAAAATTGCCAAGGGATTTCCATTTTTGTAATTATAAATCCTGATCCTGTCATCACATAATAATTGAGAATTAGATCATTGATCTTTTATGTAAAAGGGTAAAATGGTCATTTTACACTGACTTAATAGCCAGTTTTAATGTTTGTTAGCATCGAGGACCAAAACCGTTAGGGTGTGGCAAACAGTTGGGACCAAATATGTGATCAAACTTACCACATGCCATCTTTGTAATTAACTCGAAATCATTAATAAACAAATTAAGCATTTTAAGGACGTGAGTGATTCTATTTCTAACACAAGATAAATCAGATTAAACTCAAGACACCACATATAAGATAAACTGATAAAGAATAAAAAAATTGCATTTTTTGCCTTTGCCTTAAAAACACTGTACTCCTTATGTCAAACAAAACTTGGTTATTTTAGTAAATATATTAGTTAAAATGAAACAATGATCAATTCAAACTCAACTTAATTATATATATAATAAAAAGCAAACTAGCTGCTGTAAGAATTCTATCATACATTGAATAGTCTAAAACTGCAAATGTTAACGTATACTGTACAACTAAATAATATTAAATAATTGGTTTTTTTATAAGTTCATTAACTGTTAAAAGAAAACTATATATGTGGTTGTGATTAATTACCTTTTCTCAATGTTCCGATATAAATTTTATTAGAAGCAATTGTATTCGTATCGTAAAGCATACTGAGTGCAGTTACTGTGACGAACTGAACCGATACCCGACTGAATAGCATAGGTACCGGTGTCGGTATTATTGGGACCAGTATCGGAATGATTTTTACGGTTTTCGATCGATGTAAAACTTAATAGTTGTATGTAAGGGCCTAAACAAGACAGTCCGGTTGACCCATCAAATTATTGTATTAAACTGAAAAAACCACATGATTAAATTAATAATCTAACGTTTTGATACGAAACAACTGAGAGTTTTGTAAGAGTTTGGATGCGCACTTTATGTGAGTTTGACACATTTGACTGGTTATTAACAAATCACAAACCCAAACTGAACCGTTTTTATATAAATGAGTTAAAATTTTAAAATCTGGTACTAACCTGTGGTCCCAACCAGCAGTCCCAAAAATTTTGCTATCTGAACGGATTGAAGTTCCGGCTATACCAGGTCGCTCCAAGCTGATTTCTTTCTTCACCAAACAAGAACCCTAACACGTGCCAAACAAAATCACATACGTTTAAAATCTTTTTATTTGAAAAATTATTATGGGCAAAGGCACTTCAATCACATATGATATCAAAGATGAATATAGATTTATCATATTACAACTTAAAAATAAAATGATTTGAAGTTTCTATCCATAAACTTGTCTGAGCTACAATTCAATGATAACATCATCCATGGTTTGTAATCAATGATAAATGGGCAAATAAGTAATTTTGCTTCGAAGTTTGAACTATATCATAAGATGGCAAAATACGCTAGTTTTTTGGTACCACTTACCCGAAAAAATCAACTCTAACGTTTTTATAAATAGTGCATCGAATACGATTACAAAAATTATATTATAAGAAAAATGTCAAAAATGATATAGACGGTTTTATGCATTAAAAAGACACTTCGACCATTGATCTACTAAACGTGCTTCCTTTCAAAAAAATTAGAGAAAATTGCACAAATGGTTTCTGAGGTTTGAGGTTGTTGCAAGTTTGGTCTCCAGAATTTAAATATTGCAAACTTAGTCCAAACATATGTGATAGGGTTGAACGTTTTAGAAAATCTCAGTAAATTTTTTTAAAAAAGTGATGCCATGTGCTGTTCAAGTGAGGCTTGTTATGTCTTTTCAAACCTGGAACCCTATTTTTCAACCTCTAGAACTCATAACGTCAACTTCATCACATTCGATTACGCACTAAACCTTCGATTTTGCACCGATCGATGGTGAGGAAGTTGACGTTAGGAGTTGATACAATCGAATAGAGAAATCAGAGAGAAGAAGGTTCAGCCAAATCAAGTCTACTGTTATTACCGGTATTTCAGTTATTAATACAGACTCGATCAGCTACACCAGATTAACTAACTAATTACAGTACGTCCTCCTCTTTCTAACAAGTACAAAACTAGTCCCTAGACTTAGTAACTTCTAACAATTATAACTTTTACCCCTGAGATATTACTATTGTAACAATACTCCCCTGTTATAAAGAATCTTTTCCTCAATATTTAAAACTAGGCACGCGCAGTTGGAACTCTTCAAGATCTTCCCATGTAGCCTCTGTAACAGGTAAATTTTTCCAGTGAACTAACACTTGCACACCTGCACGATGTCCCTTTTCCAATAGTTTCCGGTCCAAAATTGCCCGATGTTGAACAATGAAGCGATTGTATTGAGGCAGGGGAATCACAGAAGGTGCAGGCCCTAGAGCAGCTTTTAATAGAGATACATGAAAAGTGGAATGAATCTGGGAATCCGCTGGTAAGGCAAGCTTTTACACCACTGCTCCAATTTTTTCCACAACCTGGTAAGGACCAAAATACCTAGGACCTAACTTTTGATTATGATGCTTCTTAATAGATGTTTGAACATAGGGTTTCAATTTGACATATACCCAATCACCAATAGCAAAACTTCTCTCAGTTCTCTTCGTGTCAGCCATCTGTTTCATTCTATTTTTGGCTCTAGCAAGGTTAGCTTTTAAAGTTACTGACTTTGCCTCTCTATCTTTAAACCATTTTTCTACTGAAGCTACTTTAGTGTCATTAGGAATATAGGGCAGATGTATAGGAGGAGAAATAACATACAATGCTTCAAAAGGAGACATGCCAATGGAAGAACGAACATTGGTATTATGCCACCATTCAGCCAAGGTCAACCATTTAGGCCATAAGAGAGGATCATCCATGGCCATCCATCTCAATTAGGTTTTAAACACCGAGTAAGTATCTCTGTCTGACCATCAGTTTGGGGATGGTAGGCAGTAGAAAATTTTAACTGAATCCCTCGTAGCTTCATAAAGTCTTTCCAGATTTGGCATAGAAAAATAGGATCACGATCTGATACAATTGTGTTAGGACTTAGGACAACCATGCAATTTGAAGACATTATCAAAGATGAGTTGAGCAACTTGTGCAGCAATATAAGGGTGAGATAAAACCAGGAAGTGAGCATACTTAGTAAGCCTATCAATCACCACCAAGATAGAGTCTTTACCATCAGCTTTAGGAAGACCACTAATAAAGTCTATTGATATATTGGAAAACACAAAATTAGAAGTAGGAAGAGGCTGAAGCAAGCCTGGTGTAGCCACCCTCTCATATTTGGCCTGATGACAAATCTGGCAATCTTTGACCCGTTGTTTCACATCCTTATCACATTTTTTCCAATAGAACAATTGCCTAGTCTGTGTAGAGTAGCATAATACCCAGAATGGCCACCAATAGGAGAAGAGTGACACAAATGCAGAATATCTTTTCTAAGTTGTTCATTATCTCCAACGACAACCTTGGATTTCCTTTTAAGCACGGTACCATCCCAAGTATAATGGGGAACTTGTGATGTATGCTGCAACTTGTGTAATAAAGCCTGAATCTTTGGATCTTGATCCCAACTTAGTTTAATCCTTGGCCAAAAAGGCAAGGATCAATAGAACTCAATCCCATTTGAAATAAAGCTAATCCTTCAACCCTAGACAAAGCATCAGCTACCTTGTTCTGCACCCCTTGTTTATAAATGATTTCATAAACATATAAGACTTTGCTGGTCTGTTCTAATGACAAAGTGCTTGACAATTAAATAATGGTGCCAATGTTTGACAGCCATTAAAATTGAAAGTAATTCCTTCTCATAAACAGACATAGACTGCTGTTTGACTGAAATATCCTTGCTGATAAAAGCCAAAGGATGACCTTCTTGCATTAAAACTGCTCCTAATCCTTTAGAAGATGCATCTGTTTCCACAATAAACACTTTAGTAAAATCCGGTAAAGCTAAGACATGAGCAGTTGTAAGAGCAGTTTTAAGTTGAATGAAAGCAGTTTGAACATTATCATTCCATAAGAACGCTTCTTTCTTTAAAAGATTGTTCAATGGTCTGGCTATACCACCAAAATATTTAATAAACCTCCTGTAATACCCTGCCAAACCCAAAAAAAACGTCTTGGTTTTTTTAGAGTAGTAGGAACAGGCCAATTCACCACAGCTTCAATTTTTGAAGGATCAGTGCTAGCACCCTCTTTTGTAATCATAGGGCCTAAATATTCCACCCTTGAACCAGCAAATGTGCATTAAGATTTCTTGGCAAGTAATGAATTTTGCTTGAATAAAGTCAAAACAGCCTCCAAATCTGATAAATGGTGTTCTATAGAAGAACTATAGATCAAACTATCATCAAAAAATACTAAGGCAAATTTCCTCAATAAAGGCTTGAATGTAGCTGGTGCATTGGTTAACCCAAAAGGTAAAACCAAGAACTCAAAGTAACCTTGGTGAGTTATGCGGTTTTAGGAATATCAGGTTCATACATTCGAAGCTGATGGTATCCAGATCTGAGGTCCAACTTAGAGAGAAAATGGTTGATCCTCCTAATTCATCTAACAATTCATCTATCAAAGGAAGAGGAATAGGGAAACTGTTCTTCACTGTAGCTTCATTTAATTTCCTGTAGTCCACACACATTCGCCAGCTACCATCTATTTTCTTGACCAATACTACACTACAGGTGAAGCAAATGAGCTCGTGCTCTCTCTGATAATTCCCATATCTAATAATTCCTGTGTCATTTGCTCAATGATATCCTTCTGAGCTGTTGGATATCTATAGGGTTTTTGAGCAATGACACTAACTCCCTATAAAATGATTTGATGGTCACAGGGTGTCAAGTGCAATGGTGGATGTGGAGTCTTGTATGGTAGGAGCAAGATTCCCTTTGGAAACTGCTGAAGACATTAGTTGAACCCTGTGAAAACTTGGCAGGAGTACCCAAAATACCCTCCATTTTCTCACTAGAACACAAACTGACCCGTTGATCTTTAGCACCCTTCAACTCAAGCATTTTATTGTTTACTATAAACTTCATAGTCAAATCTTTAAAATTCCAAGTAATATCTCATTGAATTCCAAGAACCACATCATAGTTGGTTAAAGGAATCAACAGCACATCTGTTGTGAACCAGTGCCCTTGCATAATCTACTGAACATTCTCACAAACTTTGTGACAATTAATAAGATTTCCATCAGCCACCATAATCTTCATAGGTTGCATTTCTTTTGTAGGGCACCTCATGTTACAAGCAATTCTTTCATCTAAAAAATTACGAGTAGAGCCAGAATCAATTAGGATGTGTAGAGGCTTAGCACCAATAGAGCCAGTGACCTTCATAGTAGAGTAAGATGCAACTCCCATGATGGCATTTAAGGAAATCTGAGGGTCCAGATTTTCATTGAATGCAGGGTCAAAAAATGCATCCTCAGAATCATCTTCCCTATTTCAATAGAAAACAGTTGTTTATTCTTATACTTATGAGTACATGTGTATTTTCAGTACACCCAAAAAATTCACCCCTGGCTCTTTTATCATTTATTTCCTTAGTGGTTAAATTTGGTAATGGGGTTTCTTGGTTTATAGGGAGGAGCAGGTAATAATGGTAGGTTAACTAACAATGGTAGGTTAACTGAAGAAAGTGGAGTAGGACTGTGATAGAAACTAAAAATCTAAAGTACTGAAATTAAGATAATAGCCACATTCAAGATAGGCTTGATCTCCAAACACAGAGTTTAAGAACCCTAATTCTGATAAATATAAACATCCATAAGCCTAAATTATCTCTACGGTAATTTATAAAGAGCATGTTTGGGATTGAATTTGAAAAATGCTTTTTAGTTAAAATGTGTTTGGCAATCACAAAAATCTTTTTTATTTTAGCTTTTTGAAAGGGTTAAAAAGCAGCTTTCCAAAAGCCCCAAATCCTGGCTTTTCAAAATTGCATTTTGAAAAGGCCAATAAGCATTTTTCAAACTCAATCCCAAACATGCTAAAAGAAATAAGATAAGCTGCCCCACAATTATCTCCTACATATCTGGTAACTGATTTAAGAACGTGGGTATATATCAATACTTCCAGCCCGAAAAATCGACTTGACCTCAAGTCGAAACGAGGAGAACTCATTTGCCAACAGCTAATAATTTATCCGAGTCGCTTCTTTCAACGGATGGTTGCACCAAGCAATAAGCCATTCAGTGGTTGCTGAGATCTTTGGCTCCACTAATCTTCGAGCCGTATGCTTCCATAAATCACGAGCTTGAACAACTGTGGTCGAGTTGAGACCTATATCGAACCGATATGCCATAACTTTGTTATGTGCAAGTGTACTAACCCACACTTGATGACTGTAAGTGTAGCCCCTGTTTCCAATGTTCAACGTGCACGGCAACTTCACAGGAATTCGATTTTCCTCCAAATTTTTCACATGTAAATTGGTATGCAACAACTTTAGGGTATTTTGGTCTTTTCCAAATCTCCAACCTTCAATTGAGTAACATCTCTGATCTTCAATTGACTCCCAAAAACATGCTCAGACTGATCTGTGATCTCCAATTGAACATCCAAAACATGATCAGATGGATCTTCAATAACGCTAGGGCTGTCATTAAGGATTTCCCCAGACCCCTTCAGTTCCTCCCTCATCTTGTTCTTCAAATCATTGTATGATTCTTCACTGTTACAACCATCTCCGATCACCCAAACTTTGATATCTTCAACATCGTCCCTTAAAGATGCAAGAATGAAATCTAATCGTGCTGCATTTGTTGCTAATTGATCTGCTAGATTCCGGGTTGTAGGCGTCATTCGATTTCCCGGCAATGGAACCATTTATAGAAACTAAAAATCTAAATACTGAAATTAAGATAATAGCCACATTCGAGGTAGGCTTGATCTCCAAATACAGAGTTTAAGAACCCCAATTCTGATAAATATAAGCATCCATAAGCCTAACATTATCTCTACGGTAATTTATAAAGAAACAAGATAAACTGCCCCACAATTATCTCCTACATATCTGGTAACTGATTTAAGTACGTGGGTATGTATCAGATTGTAAGTAGGTTTAGAATAAGAACAAGAGGTTTTATAGGTAGGTTTAGAAGAATGATAGGGTAAGGTTTTGAGGTTATTATCTTGTTGCCTTGCTAACATATAGACTTCTGGTAAGCTTCTTGGTCTTAGCAATTTTAAAGGGTTTCCAGTTTCTGGATTAACAGCATTTAGAAACAGGCCAATAGCATATTCATCAGGAATAGACACTCTTATTAGTGCCAAATCAAACTCTTGCAAAGATCCTGTTTGCCTAAGAGATGCCAAAGCATCCATAGCATTTTGGTTCATTATTAAGGCAAATCTAGTAGAGATAAAATGTTTATATTCACCCCATAACATACCCTCAATAGATCCCCTCTAGACTTGATGCCACAATATAGCCATGTCTTCAAGATGAATAATAGCCAATTTTACCTTCTGATGTTCAGGGATGGCATCCACAGAAAAGAAATGCTCCACACGGCATAGCCATCCCTCTACATTTGTGCCATTAAATTTTGGGAAGTCAATCTTGATAAGACGACTGAAACTTCCAGAATTGTGACCCATGACATCATTATTCTAATTATATGGCTGGAATTGAGGTGGAGGTTGTTGATGATTACGATTAGGGTTAGTATTCATTTGTCGTACGTTTTGAAGAAGCTCTGCAATTTGTGCCGACAATTGCAACTGAGCTTGATTCAACTGAGTTTTCACAGAATCAATTTCCACGTTCAATTGAGTCTTCACGGAATCGATCTCTACATTCAATTGTGTTTGTGTTAAACTTGTAGCCGCTTCCAATCGTTGTAATGTTGCATCATGATCATTGAGTCTTTGTTCCAAAGATTGATTACGAGTCGCCATTGTTGCAGGATGAGTGAATTGATAGAGCGATGATCAATTACAGGAATTGAATCAAAATTAAACGAATATCAGGTTTCAAAAACGAATTTGATCGAACAAAGTGAATCGAAAAGGAATGAACAGATAAATTGAGTGATTTGAACACAAATTGAACGAATCAGGGAAAAAATTGATGAATTCGGGTTTCAAAATCAAGAACGAGTCCCAGGATTAAACTGCTCTGATAGCAACTTGATAAAATCGAATAGAGAAATCAGAGAGAAGAAGGTTCAGCCAAATCAAGTCTACTGTTATTACCGGTATTACAGTTATTAACACAGACTCGATCAGCTACAACAGATTAACTAACCAATTACAGTGCATCCTCCTCTTTCTAATAAGTACAAAACTAGTCCCTAGACTTAGCAGCTTCTAATAATTACAACATTTACCCCTGAGATATTACTATTGTAACAGGAGTTCTGGAGTTTAGTTTGAAAGAGTATTTTATTAGGCTTCCAAATTTGCAGACACAATTACCCTCAAATGACATCACTTTTCCATTAAAAACTAACTTGGATTAACAGTGGGGAGAAAATGTGTAACTCACAAATTTTTGGACTAAATTTGTAATTTTAAAAATTTGGGGACCAAGCTTACAGCCAAAGTGTCAAACCACAGGAACGAAACTTGAATCGCCACCTTTAATATTATATAAAAGTTTATTTCAACTTAAATATGTTCTTACCAACAAATGATCCAAAGTAAACATGAAAATTTTGTCATCTGCACCTCCTGAAACGCCCCCACTGAACATCCCATCAATAGACAGACTTAAAACAGATAAAACAGAGAAATCCTTTTATTAGTATAATAAACCAATAATACAAATAACATGGCTACAAAACGAGCATTTGGTTATTAAACAAAATGGTAATTTCAGCTTCACAATGAAAATATAATTGTTGGTTATCACAAACCTGGCTCTGAATGAAACCTTACAGAAGTCAACGGGACCCCGGGATTCCTTAAATCCCACCAACCCATTGTTCCGTCCTCATAACTGCATACATAAAAGTCAACCCAGTTTGTGTTTTATTTCCAACGGGTCAAAGAGATAAAGTTATAAAAGCTTAGATAAAAAAGAAACAAGCCAAACAACTGAAAATGGCCCAAAGTGTTTTTAATGACTAATATCCAATATTTCATTTTATAAAAGAAGATATTTATTGAAAAAATATAATTCTGAACGTGTATTTTAGACGCTGATTATTTATGACATCTATTATGAATCTACTAGGGTAAATGAAAATAAGAACAAACCCTGCTAAGACGTGTAGGAATCCTTGTGATTCAGAAGGCAAAAACGCTTGAACTGCCATGCACATACCTGTGAAACAATAATGATAGGCATTATATAACATATATATAAAATAAATTTATGGTTAATTCCCTAGTTAGAAGCATTTAGATTTGAAATAATCAAACTAGATACTTGAGATTCCGTGATTTTCATAATTCATGGAGTTAATAAATAAAATAATAGCATGCGAGTACCTTTTCCTTTGGTGAAATCGTTTGTAGAGGCACCAGAAGAATGTGGTAATGTTGCGATTCTTTCTGCAGCATTGAGATCCCATATTTCAACCTTTTATTTCATATTTAAAGTAAAAATCATGTGGTAAAACGAATATAAAATAAATAAATAATAAGTAATTAATTAATGATGGTGACGTGCATACCTCTGAGCGCTCACCACCAGCCATGGCCACATATGGGCGTCCTTCCTGACAGACATCACCTGAGATAAAAATTATTATATGAAACGCTGATCAATAAACATGATATGCTATTATCTAAACATGACCCAATTAAACCCAAAATTATTTTGACCCATTACCCAATTCACCCGAACCCGCCCATCTTGACACCTCTAGTAAACCATAACCATCTCCAAAATGTCAAGAAAAATAGAAAGTTACTTTTCAATATTTCGCAATTTTTTTCCTCTTCTTGGATGCCATGAGAAACTTCTTCACTGGTAGCTTCTATGACTTCTTTCACATGATGAGGTGTCGGTTTTTCAGCTTTTCTTGTATCAGAAAAAGGCCTCTTCACTAATGAAAGCTTGCAAAAGTGATAGAAATTTGCATCAATGGAAACCGAAGGTATCCTGTTGAGATTAAAAAAAAACCATCATATTCAACATATGTGTTTTTCATTAATATAAGTGAGACTTAAACTTATATCTTGAGGAGCCATTCATATATATAATTATTAACTACCATGATCATAACTCGTAAATAATTAAACAAATACCTCGATAACTCCCCGTGTTCAATATCCCAACACCTAACAGTTCCATCCTTGCCCTGGCTGCAGTGAGGAAGTTACAGTATTACCACAAGAAAGGTGTAATCGCTATTTAATTGCTATTTGGTCAAAATTGAAAATTTTGCATTTATGTATATTTGAAAAATTGCATACAAATTCCAATCGAACTAATCCCGGATAATCATTAGTCCCTACCCTACATACAAATTCTGCAACCACAGGGTGTAATTATTAATCACATACAATATGAAATAAGAACCTGATAACTTTGTTGTCCCCAATTGAAACACTTATAATCCCATGTGCAGCACTATGCACCCTGCATTAAATGTTATATAAAAACCGATGATAAAAAAATTTAAAGAATTTGCAGGCATACCATGCTGATGAAATAGTTCTATGTTGCAGACTGTCCCAGATTCTTAACTCACCGTCTGAAGATCTGGAGTAAAAGCAAGGCTCATTATATAATATGGAAAGATAGTTGGTTGAAAGTATGATTACCCAGAGAAGAGCAGGTTGTGAGAAGGGTGGAAGCAAACATCCATGACGGAAGCACGGTGGCCTCTGAGTACAGCCACGGGATCAGGCGGTGGTCGTTTGCTCGTATTCTGTCATTTAATCAAACACCTTGTGGGCACTATTATAATTTCTGGAGATAAAAGAAAAGAAAAAAGATTCTTACTCCGTTGTTTCACTGATTTAATTGATTGATTTCTGGTCGAAACCAATAACCAAAATGCGCTAATCCAGGACTAGAACGTCCGGGTTTTATCGGATAGGTAGGGTTGTTGTAGAGGTGTGTTTAAAATTCAAAAAAAAGAAAAAGAAAAACTTCTCCATTCATTTTGAGGATGATATTAGTTTGGGTGGAAATCATGTGTGAAAATAACACATTTGTTGACTTTCTCTCTTCATATGCAAGGCACAAGCCAAATCCCCCCATCATTTCAAAACGTCCATAACTTTTTTTACGACATTTTTATTCAAAAACAATTTCACCATAATAACGAGTGTCTTCTTATCTTTTATATGAGTACCATATTGTTATATAAAATTTAAAAAAAAATAGTGGGTTTTTTACGTATTGTGTTTTACCAAAATAGTTTTAGGTTTAGGTATTGCTCGTACGTTCTGGTGATGCATTTCGTTTTCTTGTGCATAATTCCAAGAACCCTGGAATAAACAAAGGCACCATACTAGAATCAAAAGATGCATCATGGTTTGAACATATGTTCCCATGCTTGGGTAAAGGAAAACCAAGTTGTTCTAGACCGAATGAGGAAATTGTTCTAGAAAACGATGGTGCAATAGATGAACCTCGAGAACAATCTGAGATAGAGGAAGTTGAAATTAGAAGAACGGCAAAGGACTGAAAAATCCTTTGGCTCTGACTTCCTTACTTACATGGTAGAAGAGTAACCTCAAACGTACCAACAAACTTAATGATAATTATTATTATTAATTTCAATTTCAAATGTTGCACTAATGATCATTATTCTGTTCTATTACACTTTAATGATCATTATGACGTTTGTTATGATTTTTATGATAATTACTAAGTATCATTATGACGTTTGTTATGATTTCAAATGATGCACTAATGATCATTATTCTGTTTTATTACACTTTAATGATTATTATGACGTTTGTTATGATTTTTATGATAATTACTGAGTATCATAGCCATCAATGGTGAGATAGATTCTATCTTACAAAATCATACTTGGGAACTAGTGGATCTTCCTCAAGGATGTAAACCACTAGGATATTGATGGATCTTCAAGAAAAAGATGAGACCAGATAGCACCATTGACGAGTACAAGGCAAGGCAGGTGATCAAAGGATATAAACAACGAGAAAGTTTAGATTACTTTGATACATATTCGCCAGTTACGCGAATAACCTCCATCAGGTTGGTGCTTGCCATTGCCGCCATTAGAAATCTGGAAGTTCACCAAATGGATGTGAAAACAGCTTTCTTGAATGGAAATCTGGATGAAGAGATTTACATGGAATAACCAGAAGGTTTCATAGCCATTGGGCAAGAAAAGAAAGTTTGCAAACATGTAAAATCCTTGTATGGATTGAAAATTGAAACAAGCTCCAAAACAATGGCAACAAAAGTTTGATCGTGTCATGCTTGATGCCGGGTTCAAAATCAATGAATGTGACAAATGTGTATGTGTGAAGGACACATTAGATGGATATGTCATTCTGTGTCTATACGTAGATGATATGCTCATTACTGGAAGTGATGACAAAATCATAACGTCCACAAAGAACATGCTAAAGGCAAGATTTGACATGAAAGACATGTGTTTTGTGGATGTGATTTTGGGAGTTAAAATCACACGAACCCAAAGTGGACTTGTTTTAAGTTAAGCCCATTACCTGAACAAAATTCTTGAGAAGTTTAATGCTAATGACTCTAATGTAGCTAGAACTCCCATTGACACGAGTCAACATCTAGCTAAGAATAGAGGAACCCGTTAACCAGTTGGAATACTCAAGAATTATCGGCAGCTTGATGTATCTTATGAGTTGTACTAGACCAAACTTAGCATATGATGTAAGCAAGCTAAATAGATACACGAGGTTCAATTCATTGGAACTGTGTGATTCGGTTGCTTCGATACCTAAGATACACCCGGGAATACGGGTTGCATTATAACAGATATCTGACAGTTGTCGAAGGACACTGTGATGCAAATTGGATATCTGACACGAATGATTCCAGAGCAATAAGTGGGTATGTATCCAGACTTGGATGTGCTGTTGTATCATGGAAATCGTCTAAGCAAACGGTTATAGCTAGATCCACGATGGAATCAGAATTCATCGCCCTAGATAAAGCGGGCGAGGAGGCAAAATGGTTACGTCAATTTGTTGAGGATGTACCAAGATGGCCTAAGCCGGCATCGGCCATTTGTATACTTTGTGATAGCCAATCGGCAATTGGCAGAGCTCATAGCATAATGTATAATGGTAAGAACAGACATATTAGACGTAGACATAATACGGTACGACAACTAATCCCTATAGGAATTATCACTGTTGACTATGTGAAGTCAAAGGATAATATTGCAGATCCGTTAACAAAAAGGCCTAAGTAGAGAGTTAGTTCAGAAGTCGTCCATGGGAATGGGACTAAAGCCCTTAAAAATTAAAAGTTCATACGAAGGAAACCTAACTCAACAGACTGGAAATCCCAAGAATTGAGTTCAATAGGAAAACCTAATTGTATGAATTAATGAGGTCACTATAGAGGAAATAACCCTATGTATTTAAAAGGTAGTTTACTACATGGTTGGTAAACTTCCTAGTCCATTCCTAAAAGTGACAAGTGTGAGGCTAAGCCTATGGCTTTTAATGATTCAACTAAGGTAACCATACATGGTGAATCACCTATGTGAGAGAGAAGTGGGGTCGCTTCGAAGGGTATTGTTGGGGCACAATACTTAATGGCTCTCGCAGAACCAGGCTCATGTTCATGACCATAACGAACATAACTATGAGGACTTGACTTTGTCAGGGAGAGTCTTGTGTGAAGTGTATTGTCGTCTACACAAACGACAGATGAGTTTAAAGACATCGCTGTCTACTCAGAGTCAGTGGGCTAAGTGCGCTTCATAAGCAAAGGTTCAAAGAGTAACATCTACCTATTGTATGCAAGATTCAACTGTTGAAATCTAATCGGAATAATGTTGTTTCGACCTCCATTCATGTGGGAGATTGTTGGAAAATTAAATAGAAGTGTGTGTGAATTAATGTCTCAAAAATTGGTCAAACGATTTAATGATAATAACTATTCTCTTAATGATTATTATTATTATTATTAATTTCGGTTTTGGGAATTTCGTAACTGAAGTTGGTCAAACCATTTAATGATAATTATTCTTTTAATGATTATTATTATTATTATTATTATTATTATTATTATTATTATTAATTTCGGTTTCAAAATTCTCACTAATGATCATTATTTTATTTTATTACACTTTAATGATCATTATGAGGTTTCATTTATGTTATGACTTTCTGGCTATAAAACCAGTTCAAATGCTTCAGCCAAAGACATGGAAAAACACACAACTCTCTCTTCCTCTCTGCTGCAACATCTTACGATTTTGTTTCAGACAAGTGATCAAGTCCGGCAGTCCGCTACTGCTTCGAACCGGAGTACCCTTGTTGGTATCCCGTATTAGAACCAGAACAATAAAATTGAAACAATAAATGATAACAGTGAACCGGGCTTGTGTTTGACACAATTCCCTTAAACAGATTTGGGTCTGTTCCCAGGGTACTTCGGTTCGAAGCAGTAGCGGACTGCCGAACTTGATCACTTGTCTTAAACGAAATCGTAAGATGTTGCAGCAGAGAGGAAGAGAGAGTTGTGTGTTTCTCCATGTCTTTGGCTGAAGCATTTGAACTGGTTTTATAGCTAGAAAGTCATAACATAAATGAAACCTCATAATGATCATTAAAGTGTAATAAAACAGAATTATGATCATTATTGAAACTATTGAAACCGAAATTAATAATAATAATAATCATTAAGAAAATAATTATCATTAAATGGTTTGACCAACTTCAGTTACGAAATTCTCAAAACCGAAATTAATAATAATAATAATAATAATCATTAAGAATAGTTATTATCATTAAATCGTTTGACCAACTTTTGAGACATTCATTCATACACACTTCTATTTAATTTTCCAACAATCCCCTACATGAATGGAGGTCGAAACAACATTATTCCGATTAGATTTCAATAGTTGAATCTTGCATACAATAGGTAGATGTTACTCTTTGAACCTTTGCTTATGAAGCGCACTTAGCCCACTGACTCTGAGTAGACAGCGATGTCTTTAAACTCATCTGTCGTTTATGTAGACGACAATACACTTCACACAAGACTCTCCCTGACAAAGTCAAGTCCTCATAGTTATGTTCGTTATGGTCATGAACATGAGCCTGGTTCTGCGAGAGCCATTAAGTATTGTGCCCCAACAATACCCTTCGAAGCGACCCCACTTCTCTCTCACATAGGTGATTCACCATGTATGGTTACCTTAGTTGAATCATTAAAAGCCTTAGGCTTAGCCTCACACTTGTCACTTTTAGGAATGGACTAGGAAGTTTACCAACCATGTAGTAAACTACCTTTTAAATACGTAGGGTTATTTCCTCTATAGTGACCTCATTAATTCATACAATTAGGTTTTCCTATTGAACTCAATTCTTGGGATTTCCAGTCTGTTGAGTTAGGTTTCCTTCGTATGAACTTTTAATTTTTAAGGGCTTTAGTCCCATTCCCATGGACGACTTCTGAACTAACTCTCTACTTAGGCCTTTTTGTTAACGGATCCGCAATATTATCCTTTGACTTCACATAGTCAACAGTGATAATTCCTGTAGGGATTAGTTGTCGAACCGTATTATGTCTACGTCTAATATGTCTATTCTTACCATTATACATTATGCTATGAGCTCTGCCAATTGCCGATTGGCTATCACAATGTATACAAATGGCCGATGCCGGCTTAGGCCATCTTGGTATATCCTCAACTTTTAATCGTGAACTGTCCCGGGTCTGCTAATTTCTCTGGCAGCTTGTTCTGAACTACCGCAGAGCATCCTTCATTTAGATATACGGTCGAAAGCCCCTCCAGCTTTTTCTTATTCGAAAGAAGATCTTTTAAGAATTTAGCATATTTGGGCATCTGCTAGAGTGCTTTGACAAACGGAAGATTGATTTTTAACTGTTTAAATATGTCCAAGAAATGTCCATATTCCTCCACATACTTCTACCACAAAAGATGAGCAGCATACGGAACTTGAGTAAGATCGACTTCGGGACTCTTCTTCTCTTCAATCCTCTTCTCAGCCACCTTCTTTGCAGGAGACTCGCCGTTTGACGCGGTACTTCCTGGGGCTCGCCTCTCATGCGTCCTCACAGGAGCCTCCATCTCTATCTCCTCGTCCACCGGCTCCTCATCATCTGCCAGAGACTACTCTCTATCGCCTCCTCTACCACTACGGGTGGTCACTGCCTTCAACTGTGTCTTCGGGTTAAGCTCGGTGCTTCCCTGAAACGCTCTGGCCTGCTTATTAGGTAGCATATGCTTCATCATCTCATCCACCTTTCGAGACATCTCCAAAGATGACGACTGCTGGTTATTCAATAAGGTGTCATGCTCAGCCAATCTCTGATGTGTGTTATTGTCACACCCCGACTTAGGGCCTAGGCGTGACACCCGTAG
The DNA here is from genome assembly GCF_021521415.1 of Bidens hawaiensis. Classification (NCBI taxonomy): domain Eukaryota; kingdom Viridiplantae; phylum Streptophyta; class Magnoliopsida; order Asterales; family Asteraceae; genus Bidens; species Bidens hawaiensis. Next base: position 434,070 of record NW_027491564.1, read on the forward strand.
TTGGTACCTGTTTTGAAAATATATCAGAGTTGCGGGTTATTAGCGGAAGTCTTAAATAAAATATTAATTTATTTTGAACAATCTCTCGGATAAAAAAAAATCCAAGTATTTGATTTATAAACCTTTGTTTATTCTTGTTTACAATATTTTATTTATTGAAACTAAGCCATCCCTATCTGCGAGCATCTATCTCCAAGAGTGACTCTTATTCCTTGCTATATGTGCTATTCTTGCTTTCCTGTAATGAGGGGGGAAAATACGTCAGCGATATGTTGGTGAATCGTTGACTCTGAAAACATTTGATTGACAAAATAGTTTTGAAACAAACTCAGCAGAAACGTCTCTTATTTCTGAGAACTTGTGCCACTGCCATACACACACAATTACAGTTCTCCAAGAATTGATGCCCAGAACTTTCGTTATGGATGTTTAGCCTGCAGCCACGTAGCCTTGATTGATAGACTAGACAGTTATGTTTGGATCCAGACACACATGTACTCGATCTGAGTTGCTTTTATTTTCTACCTTGTGACTTACGGATCACGTAATCCCTTAAAATTTAGAGATCACGTAATCTCATATTTTGACTGACTGTTTAAGATAAACAACCCGTTTATCTGACTGACTGAAAAAGGTTTAACATATTCACCTGTGATTGTGATTGTCTGTTTCTAAATGATATGGTGATCTCGTTTGAAAACCCTTGTGAATGAATGATGATTGATCTATAATAAAATAGGTTGTATAAATACCTGAATCGTCTCTTAATCCTGCTACAGACATTTTGTCTGGTTTTGATATCTTTAAACCTTGACTGATCATTTGTTTGAATAAAATATTTAGACCCGTAGTCTTTTTCATTTGTTTACAAATCATGTGTTAAGTTTCTTTTTCATGAAGAAACATCTATTGATTGGTTTCTTCTTCAAGAAGAAACATTGAATTAACTATAACCCTGGTATGTAAAATCTTACGTTTCTTAGTTGTGAAGAAACTACTATATCTGCTTGTATGTAAAAGCTTATGTTTCTTAATCATGAAGAAAATTATTTTAACTATAACCTTTGCATATATAAAGCTTTTGTAAATATACTTATGATCAAGGTTTTGGGCTATACCCCAGACTATGGTCTAAGCCATATAATAACATAATAATAAAAGAATATTTAGGCAGGTATTTGGAGTTTATATGCCTAATCTTGTACGAGCAGCACTTCTACTTTCTTTCGCGTATCTAGGCTTAAATCGTCGTAACTTCTGGGCATGGAACGCACTACGAGGTCGGCACGCTTCTCGAGACTAAGTGTGTGTAAAAGTGTGTGGTTTGGTGTGAGAATGAAATGTCAGATCCCTCCCCTTTTATAGCCGATTTTAGGAACCATCGCGTAGCGCGATGGTCCCTTCTATTGGGGCGTCGCGTAGCGCGATGACAGGTTTTGACGTGTGGCATGCTGACTCAGCCCTAGCGTCTGCCACGTGTGCAAAATGCGCTATCAAAACGCCACATTACGCCCATCGCCCGAGTCCGTGTCCTTGCGCGTGCGCGTCGGGTGCTTCGCACCCTCCGCTAGGACTATGGAGAGTGGTTAGCCACATTAAAACATTTTTATGGAAACTTGCTTCCTTATAAAGAGCTTCCATTTCTTTTCTTGTTTCCATGTGGGATGAAACTTTTTCTTCCTTATTTATACCCATGTGGAATACTTCCACTTTCTTCCATCGTTCCATGTGGGATGAAATTTTCTCATTTCCTTAACATGAGATATTTTTATTTTCTTATCTCATTTTTCCCATTACTTATCTTGAAAATATTTTTAATCCTTCAACTTTCAAAGTTGACATTTTAAGTCCAAAATAATTATGGGATTTTCTAGGATGTTACAGTTATTATCTCTGTCAATAAGTTGGGAAAGCATGGTAGATTGTTTAGTTAGAAACTCCTTAAGATCCAGATCCATACCACTGCTCTTCCCCGCACTCAAACACCCTGCCACCTCTGTATCTCTGACCTGACTCTGCTACTACCTCGGCTGAAACCCCTGAGCATTACCTCCTGACGTCCAACCATAGTTTGAGCTATTCCTCCATCCGGGGTTCCCGTAGGTATTCTATCCACTATTCTAATTACCCAAGTAGTTCACCTGATCCTGCTGATAGACCGGAAAATAAACTGTGTCGTGCCCTCCTCGGCAGATCTCACACCTATGAACGACCTTTTTCAAGTCCTTAATTTCCCTATGAATTGCCTCTAAGGCAGCCGTGATGCTAGTATCATTCGAGACTTGATGGACGCCTCGAGTGGAAGAAGTGGTGGTTTGAGAAGTAACACGGGCGAACGATCCCTACTGCTTGGCTAGGGCAAAACTCTCAAACATCGACTCGCACTCATCTATATCCAGCTTCTCTAACATGTTCCATCCAGCTGACGTGTTGAATCTCTGCTGCATCTCAAAGGTCAGCCCGTTATAGAATTTCTCGACTACGGCCCATTCGGACAGACCATGCTGGAGGCATCTACTAAGCAGATTATGGAACCTTTCCCAAGTGAAAGGGTATGACACGTTAGGGTCCATGCGGAAGGAGTAGATCTGATCACGAAGTTGCGAGGCTTTAGATGGCGGAAAATACTTCTTTAGAAATCTATCTTGAAGTTCGTCCCAGGTAGTGATAGACCCAGGGGGAAGGTTTTCCAACCATGATGAAGCTCGACCCTCAAGAGAAAATGGAAAAAGATGAAGGTAAATAGAAGCACGAGTGGCGTTGGCGATATGAAAAGTGTCGAAGATGCGAGTGAATTTGTTTAGATGGCCCGGCGCGTCCTCGTCTTCAAGTCCGTGAAATGGGAAAGAATTAGTAATAGAATTCATGACATTGGGCGGAATATGCCAGTTACTAGCATCGGGCATCGCCGGACGTGTGATAACAGGCTGTCTCCCCATAACTCCCTCATTCGCTTTCGAGTGAACCGTACGCCTAGGAGGAACAGCGTCTGCCATATCTAACATGGACTCTGAAACGTGTACCTTGCTTTCGCGTAGATCACGTGTAATCTCTCCAAGCTCCCTAAGGCGCTCACGAAAATCTCTCTCGGGTTCATCAGAAACTATGAACTCTGGTGGTCCTAGTGAACGAGTACGTCGCATACGCTGTAAAACAGATAAATAGTGAGGACCCAAGCTTATCCCTAAAGCACACAAAGCACATATAGCAATTAAGAGCAATTAAATAATAAAATAAAATAAAATCTAATTATTTAAACTAAAACTAAAAACAAAGAAAAAGCAAATAGAATCTAATTCGCCAATTACCAAGTGTCCCCGGCAACGGCGCCAAAAATTTGATGTGCCTAAAAGTGGTATATAAAAATATTGCAATTAATAACCTAGCACAACGAGTAATAAAACCCTAGAATACCCTAAATCAAACCACAAGCAACAGGCAAGTGAACCTATCGGGTGTAGAATAGCTATGGGAAGTCCGGGAATATCGAACCCTAGAGACACTAACTAAATTAACGAAACTAGATTCTAAAAGCTAAATAAATTAATAATTAATGAAAAGATTATTTTTTTTGGATTTTTATTTATTTTATTTAAAACTAATAATTAATTAAACTAAATTAAACTAGGAAAAATAAATTAAAGTTCTTAAGACTTAGATGAAGACAATAATGAGAAAGGCGTTACCTAGGCTTGAAATCCTATTTGCGAATATTGGATGCTTATCGGCTATGGAAACTGTGATGGAACCGGGATCTAAAGATACGACGCCCAAGACATCCTAGTGGATCCCTGATCATTCTCTGGGTGTCACCTAAAGGAATACTTAAACGGTGTATGACGCAAACGGGTTGGTTGGATTACCTCTCAGTCTCTCCAACAATATTAAAGTACTCTAATGAATAGATCACCTCTCAGTCTCACTAATCATAATACATCCGGGAGTGTATGGGACGTAAGAAGTAACCTAAAGATGCTCAAAAAGACTTAGGATAACAAAAATCAAAGGACAATAAGGGGGAAATCCACTCTCGTGTAATCTATACCCAAACAGCCTAATGAATAAGACAACCCCAACTATCTATTACATATCAGTCTCAAGATAGGAAGAACACTTAAAATCCCTAAACCCTCAAACAATAGTTCCTATGGATTATGTTGACTATAAACCATAAACTAGTTACTAACACACAGTAGGTAACCTAATATGCGTCTACACATGAAAGACATTCACAAAGACACATATGGAACTTATTGAATAAAAGTAAATTAATATTAAGCATGCATATTCATCTTAAAAACATCAAAAAGTCTATTACAATAATGTTAGTCCAACACCAATAACCCAATACCGACAAGCAAACCAAAAGTCAACAAATATTCATTTAAAGCCTAGATAACTAAAACGGTTTTAACCAACAATCATGCTCGAAACAAAGAAAATAATAAAATGATTCAACTATTTTCATAATTAAAATAATAAATCCCAAAAAAAGTTGATGACCTGCGCCGCTTTCTGTCCCTCAAAATCCAACAGTGCCACCAAGGATAACAATATTTATAATTGTGGCACTTGACTTTTCTTTCCAGCTCACGTGGACTATCTTCACAATATTTGTGATGGCTCTTCCGTTGACTTCTACAAAGGAGGTACTGATAATGATGATGACTAGTAGCTGCTTGTGAACCCTATGGCAGTATGGCGGCTTCCTCCTTCCAAGACGAAAATAATATATTTATCCTGCCAGCTTTTAGGTCTTCTCTTGAGCACATGTACGCGGGCCCAGCCCAATTACAAAACAAACGAAAGAATTCAGTAATAAATATTATTATTATTGTTGTTATTACTATAAATATTATTATTAATATGAAACGTACTTTATATGATATTTTCTTTTTTTATATTTTTTTCTTTTTAGTAGCCCTGCTTGCGGTGCGCACATATGATGTATATATGTGTGAACCCTCGGGTGGGCAAAAGTGAAATTGCACTAATTTTGACGTTATTTTACTAATCTCGTGAAAATAACGTTAAAAGTGACGGACGGTTAATCAGGCATCATGTAGTGGCGTTGATAGCCGAAAGACAAGGGTACATGCACCGATCAGCCGGTGTCCCGATGATTGAGTGCTATGTGCCTTATGTCCAAGGCTTGATGCAAAACTACTATCGAGCCGGGGGTCTCACCGGAAGCAGCCTCTCTATCCTTATGGGGTAGAGGTAAGGCTGTCTACATCTTACCCTCCTCAGACCCTACTATAGCTTTGCTATTGGTGGGATATACTGAGTACGATGATGATGATGATGATATTTTTTTCTTTTTAAGTACTTTATATAATTATGATTATAATAATAATTAGTATTATATATCAAATGCTTGACTATTCATTCGTCGGTCTCAAATTTTGCAAAAGTGTTCCATTTTAGCCCATTGTCTCTAAAACCATTAAACTCACATATAAACCAAATAACAATAATATTCGATAAAAACTTGGCTCAAAAGCACTTAAAAGTAAAGGGAATATTTATATAATAATATGTATAATGAGATCACATCAGTATATCCTCAACAAATTGACGTAACCATTTTGCCTCCTCGCCCGCTTTATCTAGGGCGATAAATTCTGATTCCATCGTGGATCTAGCTATAACCGTTTTCTTAGACAATTTCCACGATACAACAGCACATCCAAGTGTGGATACATACCCACTTGTTGCTCTGGAATCATTCGTGTCAGATATCCAATTCGCATCACAGTGTCCTTCGATAACTGTCGGATATCTGTTATAATGAAACCCGTATTCCCAAGTGTATCTTAGGTACCAAAGCAACCGAATCACGCAGTTCCAATGAATTGAACTTGGTTGCTCGTGTATCTACTTAGCTTGCTTACATCATATGCTAAGTTTGGTCTAATACAACTCATAAGATACATCAAGCTGCCGATAATTCTTGAGTATTCCAACTGGTTAACGGGTTCACCTCTATTCTTAGCTAGATGTTGACTCGTGTCAATGGGAGTTCTAGCCACATTAGAGTCTTTAACACTAAACTTCTCAAGAGTTTTGTTCACGTAATGGGCTTGACTTAAAACAAGTCCACTTTGGGTCCGTGTGATTTTAACTCCCAAAATCACATCCGCACACATATATTTCATGTCAAATCTTGCCTTTAGCATGTTCTTTATGGACGTTATGATTTTGTCATCACTTCCAGCAATGAGCATACGTATACACACAGAATGACATATCCATCTAATGTTTCCTTCACATATACACATTTGTCATATTCATTGATTTTGAACCCGGCATCAAGCATGACATGATCAAACTTTTGATGCAACTGTTTTGGAGCTTGCCATACAAGGATTTTACAAGTTTGCAGACTTTCTTTTCTTGCCCAATGGCTATGAAACCTTCTGTTTGTTCCATGTAAATCTCTTCCTCCAGATTTCCATTCAAGAAAGCTGTTTTCACATCTATTCGGTGAACTTCCAGATTTCTAATAGCGGCAATGGCAAGCACCAACCTGATGGAGGTTATTCGCGTAACTTGCGAATATGTATCAAAGTAATCTAAACTTTCTCGTTGTTTATATCCTTTGATCACCAGCCTTGCCTTGTACTCGTCGATGGTGCTATCTGGTTTCTTCTTCTTCTTGAAGATCCATCAATATCCTAGTGGTTTACATCCTTGAGGAAGATCCACTAGTTCCCAAGTATGATTTTGTAAGATATAATCTATCTCACCGTTGATGGCTATGATACTTAGTAATTATCATAAAAATCATAACAAACGTCATAATGATCATTAAAGTGTAATAAAATAGAATAATGATCATTAGTGCATCATTTGAAATCATAACAACCATCATAATGATACTTAGTAATTATCATAAAAATCATAACAAACGTCATAATGATCATTAAAGTGTAATAGAACAGAATAATGATCATTAGTGCAACATTTGAAACTGAAATTAATAATTATTATTATCATTAAGTTTGTTGGTACGTTTGAGGTTCCTCTTCTACCATGTAGGTAAGGAAGTCAGAGCCAAAGGATTTTTCAGTCCTTTGCCGTTCTTCTAATTTCAACTTCCTCCATTTCAGATTGTTCTCGAGGTTCATCTATTGCATCATCGTTTTCTAGAACAATTTCCTCATCCGGTCTAGAACAACTTGGTTTTCCTTTACCCAAGCATGGGAACATATGTTCAAACCATGATGCATCCTTTGATTCTAGTATGGTGCCTTTGTTTATTCCAAGTTTCTTGGAATTATGCACAAGAAAACGAAATACACCACCAGGACGAGTGTATTCTATAAGTATACAATCCACTGTTTTGGGTCCTATTAATAGCCGGTTTGGTGGTGTTACTACTACCTTGGCTAGGAACCCCATATGATGGTTTATTTCCCGTCCATAATTTGTATGGAGTTAGATCTTTTTTCTTATTGGGTATCATGTTTAAGACATAATTCGCCGATAAGATTGCTCCCCCCCACATGTCTCGACTTATACCAGAACTTATCATCATGGCATTCATCATTTCTTTCAAAGTGCGGTTCCTGCGTTCCGCTATGCCATTTGATTGAGGGGAATAAGGAGGCGTGAGTTCATGTATGATTCCATCTCTTTCACACAAATCAACAAAAGGTGAAACGTATTCACCTCCTCGGTCACTCCTTACTCTTTTGATTTTCCGATTTAGTTGATTCCCAACTTCGGCTTTAAACAAGATAAACTTATCAATAGCCTCATCCTTACTTGTAAGGCCCCGTTCCCGGTAACCCTACTTTGGTGTTGGATTTACTCATAAACACAGTTCTAAAATCAGAGTAAATTAAAAACTTCAAACATCACATTACAAAACATTCATTCTTGTCTTACATACAAATTGTCTTTTCATAAATAATTTAATTAAAACAGTCATAACACTTCATCATGGATGCCAGTCTCTTCAGTCCATGCCATGTGTCCCTCCTTAAGCCAGCTGCCTCAACCTGTTTGCCTGAGTGCATACTAAAAGTCAGCTACGCTGAGTGAGTTCTAGTTAATCATTTAACATTCATACCCTTACTCATACGCGTCCGAAGATACGTATTCATACCTTAGTTTTCCATTACACCTTTCATATATATCTTATATACATGCATACGTACTTACATACTTTCTTTCATAAAACCCTATGGTATACCATAAGCTATTCTACATTAAACATCACAGATATTGTAAGGGTCTGGTCCCTATCATCACAGATATTATAAGGGTCTGGTCCCTATCATCACAGATATTATAAGGGTCTAGTCCCTACTGCCTCAAATAACCATACATTTATCATACGTGCATATTTTACCTGTCTCTTATATATATATACATGCTCATTCATACTATCATCATATAGTAATAACATCCAATACATAGTCATACACGTATCATACACCTTATCAATTAAGTAAATGTGTTAGCTATCACATAGGAGTATGCACACAGCCCCGAAAACATTTCAAAGGGAAATGGGGCTAGAACTCACCTGAAGTCGGTTTCTCTCGCCTTTAATAGTAATTCCCTTCTTTAGCTGTGCACGGCTAACTGTATAACGATTACGAGTGTCAAATATCCATTACTACTACTTCTTATATCTAAGTCACTGACACCCTCAACTAACGGGGGTCTGGGGGCAACGCCCCTGGTAGCGGGTCTAGGGGCGTCAGCCCCTAGCAGGGTCCAAGGGGCAGCGCCCCTGGCTGGGGTCAGCTCGGAAAAATTTTATTTTCACTAACAGTCCTTCAACAAAAATGCATCAGAAAATGAATTTTATGAAATTTCGCATGGAAGAATTTCGCTTCGCATGCATGGAATTTCGCTTCGCATAACTTTTCGCTTCGCATGCTTTTTCGCTTCGCATGACACTGTTTCGCTTCGCATGACTGTGCGATGCGAAATTACCTTTTTCGCTTCGCATGACTGTGCGATGCGAAATAGCCTTTTTCGCTTCGCATGGCTTATGCGATGCGAAATTCTTCTTTTTCTTCGCTTTTACCATTTAATGGCCATTTTACTTCGTGACTCTTCCTTAGGACCCGGTTTTCCCCTTTTTTAAGGGTTTTGGGTTGTACCAACTTTGTATACTTGCGTTTTATAAGGCCCAAACATCACATTTTTACCATATAACATCTCGTGGGTTATAACTTATCAAGTTCAAGTTTTTCTTCCATCATATACCCCGATCTATCCTTTTATCGGTTTGCATGTCGATTCTAACCATAAAACTTAACCATTTAAACCAAGACCTACCTTTTTTTCTTCGGGTTCGAGTTCAGATCTGGACAACACGTAGATTTGGACGTGATACTTGTTACTCGACGATATTAAACACGAGATTCCACCCTTTTTTGGCTTGGATTTTAAATCCGAGTGCTAGAGAGAGTATGTGTGTGTTTCTTGAGTGTGTGTGTTTGTGTGTTTGGATGAGAAAAGAAAAGAAAGGAAGAAGTACTTGGGTATATATAGAGGGGGGTTTCATGGGTCCCACCACCCATTCCCAATTCCTACTCCAAATATTATCCAAATACTTAACACACGACTAACTTAACGACACACAGTTAATAACAAACTTTCTATTATGTATTATTTAACCAAAAGTTGGATGTTACATTACTCTTAAGTAAGTGCACATAGCAATAGCTTGTACTATCATCAATAACATGATGAAATGCTTACTCCCTACACGAGTAGGAATTACTTTTAGATCACACACATAAGTGTGGATCATCTCGAGGGGTTCGGTGAATCGTTCATTCCTTTTGAATGACGATCTTGTTTGTTTTGCTTCGACACAAGTTAACTATGGTATGACTATAATCGAGAGGTCCGTGACCACATCAAGGTTATCAACCTCACAAATCCATGTTCATTTGTCGAGCATTTCCTTTCTTTGGAAATCAACCCAACTTGGTGGTAGCTTTCAATCATAGTCGCAACTTGGAATGTCTCGCTGAGCGACCTGCCTTCCGCAGGAACATCATGAAGAATAACTTGCAACTATTGGACTTGGCTCATGGCAGGTTTAGAGTCTATCATTTTAAAGTCCAAGAACTTAGCCACCACGAACTTTTAGAACTGGCATCTAATATTTTGTATTTTCGATCCAAAGACTCCCAAATTCTTTGACAGTTTTGGCCTTGCAATAAACATTGTACAGTGCATCCACCATACCATTTAAAATATATTCCAACACAAGAAATCCGAATGATTCCAAGCCTAAACTGCGCTCAACCGAATGAGCATCCATTCCCCTTTATCAACATGGTGAACGGTTTCAGTCAAGAACCTCGCTAGGTTCAATGTGGTTAGATAAATGAATATCTTTTGCTGCCACTTTTTAAAATTCACATCGGTGAATTTTTCCCGGTTTCTCAGCATGAGACGTAACTGCATAGGTAGGGGTGCAACCAAACTGGTTGTGATAGCAACAACAGAAGCAACGATCATGGCTTTCTGAAACAAAAGTGATCATGCCTAGGATTCCATTCTGTCTGTTTATCTAAAACGAAAGACACATGAACAATTAGTAATCTGTTTAAGTTTGTTGGTATCCCGTATTAGAACCGGAACAATAAAATAGAAACAATAAATGATAACAGTGAACCGGGCTTGTGTTTGACACATTCCCTTAAACAGATTCGGGTCTGTTCCCAGGATACTCCGGTTCGAAGCAGTAGCGGACTGCCGGACTTGATCACTTTTCTTAAACGAAATTGTAAGATGTTGCAGTAGAGAGGAAGAGAGAGTTGTGTGTTTTTCGGTGTGTTTAAAACTACTGCATATGGCTTGGTTTTATAGTGATAAAACCCATAACTATATTCAACTCTCAATAATGACCATTAAAGTGCAATAATGGTCATTAGTGCAGAATATGTAACTGAAAATCATAATAGTAATAATCAGTTACAGAATAATTATTAATGACACCATTAACAATTAGTTATGACCATTGACCAGCAGTTACGATTTCAATATCTCAAATAAAAAACAAATGCAAAAAATCGACTCACGCGGGCTCGGGTTTTCGGAGCTGCATTCGTGCCCGCTGGCACGCACGAGTTCGATAGATTTTTAGTCCGGAAACCCAAATTTGCACCCCCCCTGCGCGCGGTAGGAGTTGTAGTAAAACACATCACAAATTTTCAAATGTGTAGTGAGAATGGCACCTTATAAACCATTCTCAATTTTGTTCCCCAACCGATGTGGGACGAAGTTTCACCACTTCAATTTTTGTGATTAGATTATCCTAATTCCATCTTGTTTTTCATCTTCTTCTTCATCTAAGATTCATAGCTAACTGGGGATTTCTAAAATTGATAATCAAATTGATACTTTGCTATTCATATTTTTCAACAACCAAACTTTGTTGGGTCTTTAACATGTATATAACTATCTATCATCTAATTTCTTGTTTTAATATATAAATGGTTACGAAATTCATATAATGAACTTCATAGAATTTTCATTATTCACTATAAACAATTGTAGTTTATGGTTTTGTTATTTTGGATGTGTTCTTTAAGATATCACAACAAATATATATACATATTGCTATGATTTTGGTTAATATAAATATGAGTAAAATGCGGTTTTCGTTCCTGTGGTTTGTATAAATCTGCGGTTTTAGTCCAATAGTTTCAAATTTGCGATCTTCGTCCCTGTGGTTTCATTTTACTTGCAATTAAATCCTAACCCGCTAACTCCGTTAAATCTATCTGGTTATGTCCATCTGCTTGAGGGGCAATTTTGTCACTATACTCCAAAAGAAACCCCAACCAAAGCTAATGCAATTCAAAACAAAAGGCTGAAGATTTATTTAGGTCTAAGTTGGATGTTTTTTGTGTTGTATTTGATTTTCAAATGACCTAAAACTTCTAAAGGTCATTGGCTGTATGTTTTTATGTTGTACTCTATGGTATGTAACTAAATGCACTATGTTACAAATTTTGTTGATGACCACTATTAATGAAATTCGTATTTTGGCTACCATATGACAAGTTTGGTATATTACCTTATGCATTATAACAATTGGTTACAGACGATACAAGTTTGGTATATTACCTTGGTCTTGATCGAGTTCATCCACTTCAGAATTGAACACACTAAATTTATATGCATCTGCATATAAGTTAACTTTGGTTTCATCTATAATCTATATGCATCTGCATATAAGTTAACTTTGGTTTCAAATTAAAACATGCCCGAATTGACTAAAAAGTCAACATGTCAAAACCTGGATTTTTAAAAGACAACATTACATGGGAAAAATCAAATTTGTCTATAAAGTAAACAATACCAATACATAACAACCATATTCACAAACATACTAAAACATCCATACTTTAACCAAAATATAACATCCATTACATAATATAAAACATCTAGAGTCAGCCTTGATATACAAATCAAGAACATGTCAAAATAGATACTGGTTTCTGGTTTATAAAGTATTAAAAGTTTGACTAAAAAGTCAAACTTGCCAAAACATGATAACCATCAAGCATACTAACAATCTCAAAAGACAATTAAACAAAAACACAATCTAATCAAAGACCTTTGGTAGTGCCTTGCTTTTTTGAACCTCCCACCTGTGACACTTTTTTTTCCTCTTTGGGGGTGCCTTTCTTTTTAGAACTTCCCACCTGTGACATTTTTTCTTTCTCTTTGGTGGTGCTTTTCTTTTTAGAACCTCCCACTTGTGACACATTTTTTTTCCTTTGGTACAAGACCTTATATTATGCCCTGGTGTTTTGCAATTCTTACATGTGACAGTGTTACAAAGCCTTGGCATTTTCCCTTCCCTAGAAAGTTCGATCAACTCCTCGGCACTTTTCTTTCTTTTCTTCTTTGGCCTTCCAATTTGTTTGTGGTGCTTTGGAGGCATAAGAGTTGTTGGGCATTCTGAAGGCATCCACATTTGAACACCATTAATTGGGTCAATGGTATGACTATACACCTTCTTCCATGTATCAACCAAGTATACTTTAGAGATCCAAGCCTCTGGAATGTTAACATCCATGCCATTTTGGGCCATATTATAGTTGACTGCCACTGCATGCTTGCATGGCATGGCAATCAAATCCCACATTCTACATGAGCAAGTCTTCTTGTCAACATCGACTACACATTGATCTTGTGAAGGCCCACTTACCTGGTACTTGTTCATCCCATTCCATATGACTTTGTACAATAATGCATCTTTTTTAATTGCTTCAAACAGGTTTGTTGCTTTTGGAGTTAGAGGACCGTCACACTTGGAAATGGTTTTATGAACTACAACAATTCTCTTCATCAAATATTCCCTAATAAACTCCAAACAGGTTATAATGGGCTTGTCTCTTCCCCCAACAAGTTGTCTATTGAAAACCTCACATAGATTATTTAAGAGGACATCACTTGTTGATCTTCGTGCAAAGACACAATAACTAACAAATCAGACCTGTGAAATCACTTTTTGGATTTTATATTAGTGATTTCAATATAAGTTTAGTTTTTAACTTTTTAGACATGAAGCCTGAACCATTTAATCCGAAACCCGAGAAACCCAAAACAAAATCACTCATCTTGAACAAATAATATTTTTAAATTTTTAAAGGATCGTACCACCGAAGTATGCTTTAGACCAGTGTTTTGGGTGAATTTCACGTAGCCAATCATGTAAAGCCTGATCTTGGACCCTCACTTCTGTCATTGCCTTCTCAAACTGTGGAATAGTAGTTGCTGTAGCGCACTTCCAAAGTAGATCTTTAAACACATGACCCCTCCACTTAGACTTCATATTCTCATGAATGTGTCTCAAGCAAAATCTGTGTTCAGCACTTGGATATGTCTTCTTTAAAGCCGGTATAATACCCTAATTAATAATAAACACAACTAAACACAATAAGTGATTAAAAAAAATAGTAAACATAATAAGTGAACAGTTAAAACTTGGAGTACCTTTTGTCTATCACTAATGAAAGTGAAATTGGAATTTGCATACAGATCAAGATCATGACCTAGGCACTCCAAGAACCCAAGTCCATGATTCAGTTGTTTTAGCTTCGACTAAAGCATATGCCACGGGATACATGCAATTATTTGAGTCTACTCCCACTGCAGTTAGAATCTGTCCGGGAAAAGGTCCTTTCATGAAGCAACCATCCAATCCCAATAGGTCCCTACCACAAGCTTTAAACCCTTCCCTCAATGGAGCTAAGCAAATGTAGATCCTCTTGAACTGCCTTGTTAAACTTGACGGGTTAAACTCTTTCTCAACCTCAATCTTCACAGAGGTTCCCGGATTAGATTTAACAAGCTCCTCACAATAGTCCCTTAGAAGTGCATACTGAGCAGTGAAATCACCATCAATCTTCTGCCTAGCCATGGCCCTGGCCCTAAAAACTTTAGTCTCTGAGAGTTGTATTTGATATTTCCTCTGGAATTGATCTTGTAGTGCTTTAACCGGTATGTTGTAGTTTGATGCAACAATTTGTTCGGCTTCATTAGCAATCCAACTCACAGTACACAACTTGACATTTCTTGTATTAAGGCAGGTATGATTATTAGTAAAGGTCTTCACAACCCAAGAGGATAATTTATTGGGGTTTGAGATTTGTAAGACAAAAGGATAAGTGGGAATTAGATTCTCTTCCCTTGGTTCTTTCAATGATTTTTTTGACCCATCCACCTTTCGGGACCCACCCGCTTTACTCTTCACATCTACCTCTTTGGACCCACTAATTAAAGCTTTTGACCCACCAACAACATGTGTAACTCCAGCACACAACACCCTTACTCTTTCTTTATCATTCTTTTTAAAGTACAATTGTCTTCTACTCTCAACACAAAATTTCTTCACAAAATCCCTAACTTCATCCCTATTTGATAATTGTTGTCCAACATAAAAAGGTGCAACTACTGGATCTTTGCCATTTCTTTTCTTCTTCCTAGCCTTTTTCACTGCCTTACTCAATGGTGTTTCTTCTTCACTCATGCTATCAAAGTCATCTAAGTCAACTTCAGAATCACTGTTATCATCTTCACTAGTGAAGTGTTGATGCTCTTCATTAACAACTGTATCCACTACAGATCTAAATTCATTCATGTATATTTCTAAATCATCAATGCTATTATCACTATCAACCATGAAATCAGAATCATCAGAATCATCTTCATCACCACTCTCACCATCCCCACTGTTATCTTCATCACCAACCTCACCATCCCCATTGTCATCTTCATCAATCTGGTCCTTAGTCCTAACCTCATTATCTACTTGGCTTACTTGACTTTCATTGATAGTTTCTGTAATGTCTATTGTCTTGCATCCATGCTCAATGTATATCTCAATAACCTTAAACTCCTCAACATACTTAAATAAATTGTCAAGATCATTGTCAATTGTTAAAGCCCTTAAACCATAATCAATATCACTGTTAGGAACCTTAAAATAGTAATAGAGTATTTCATCTCCTACGTGAAGACCTAAGCAATCTACCATAGCTTCTAGTTCATGGAACCCAAACTCAAAAGTGTCAACCATATCAAAAAACCCTACCTTTCCATTAACATAGGTTCTTCCTAGATGCTTTGTGAATCTCCCACCATAGTTAAACTTCATGGAGAAAACTGTTGGGTGACCCCCTGTTTAACAAACAAAATAAAAAAAGATTTAAAAACTAAGTACCATAATCAAACTATTGATTCAGACAATTATGGAGAAAAAATTTCAAACTGTTTAAACAAATATTGTTACTTACGATATTCTTCATCAGGGTCGAACTTATCATGTGGAGATCGAAGCCACCAGAGACTAAGTGCCATAATCAAATATTAGTGATGAATCGTCGTTGTTAGTTCATCTAGGGTTTGGAATCTGGTGTCGAATGAAAAAATGAACTGAAGTGTTTTTTAATTAGGTATTTAGGGCTGGTTGGGGTTTCTTTTGGAGTATAGTGACAAAATTGCCCCTGAAGCAGATGGATATAACTAGATAGATTTAACGGAGTTGGCGGGTTAGGATTTAATTGCAAGTAAAATGAAACCACACTGACGAAAATCGCAAATTTGAAACTATTGGACTAAAACTGCAGATTTGGACAAACTACAGGGACGAAAACCGTATTTTACTCTATAAATATTTATGTTCATAAAAGAAATAAACATTCTTTTAACAAAGTCTTAGAAATCTCTTAGCATTTTATTAATTATCACATATTTAAAGTATAGTTATGAGTTTTTGAAAATAACTATTTTTGGATAAAAACATAGTTTCATACATACATACATACATATACTTGTACATATGTATATATATGCATATCTTATTTATATTTTTGTATAAGTATCTTATGACATAATTTATTTTTACATCTTATCATATTCAACTCATTTATAACTTTAACCATAAACGAAGTCCCCAAAACGCTCATCAACTTTGAAACTAAAAGTTGTCCGTTTTCGTTCGAATATTTATACTTGTGTTATTCAATAGATTAGGATAAACCGTTGCGGTTTTTCCATGTCGTTCATCCAACTCGCTTTTAGGCTTTATCATTTTCTCTCCCATATCCATGTAAGTAATCATAACCCATTTTTACTTTAAACACTTTGTGGTGTATCATGTACTATATTAAACAATCATGGTTTTGTTATTCTTTCAATCATGCAATTCAATCTATGTTATGTGTTTATTCATGCTAAGTGTGGTAATGCGTTGTGTTGTGTTGTGTGGGTATTCAATCAATCAATCAATCAATCAAGTGTGAATTATTAACTTAACAAGCCAACGGTAACGATGATCGATCTATCTGGGTGACGCCCGTCCGAATTTGACTGGTTTTGGCATTTGGATGATCGAAACCGACTTTTAGCATAACCTTCGGGTTATGGACACAAGTCAACAAGTTTTGATCACACACGTTATTCAGTCATATGTGTTATTCAATCATACCTGCTCAGATATGCATTTAACATGTTGAATTGCGCTTTCAATCTATTATTTATATGTGTCTCAATCTATGGTTACTCACCAACTATTCATATAGTTGACGTACATGATGCAGGTACATAAGTTTGATGTTTGCTTTGAAGTTCAAAACGTAGCACCGCTATGGGCCTAGGCTAATAAAATAATAAACGGTGTTATCTTTATGCTATTTTATTACCTTGAACACTACTTGTAATGTGTGACTTGATTTAATGTGATGAATAAATATTATAACTTTAACTAGTGTCATGTGCTATGAACCATCACCGTTCACGCCCCGACGTATAATCCGTCGTCGGTTGGGGTGTGACAGATCAAGCTCTAGCTCTGCTCTACCAAAAATGGCTTCACAACGTGAATAAGTATCTCGCTATAAAACATTATTATATCAACATACCTCTGCCCTGTTTTCAATTACCAAACCATTGAAGATGTAAAATATTAAGTAATAAAACCTTTCAAGAACCAAATTCAAGCTGATATGATTCAAATTACATCATTAGGAAAACTATAATACAATCATCAAACAAATCCAACATTGAAGACCAAAACGGATCTAAAAGGTCATCGTACTAAACTTTCACTTAAAAAACCCTAGAAACGCATAAAGAGGGGTAGATATTGAATGGCTTTTAATAGAGACCGCGTTCAATCCAAAACCCTAATAATCAAACAGAGGGTGAAACCCTTCAACATAACTGTCGTTTGAGATGAGGAATAGCCGTTAGTTGTAGTTGTGGTAGCTTAGAAACCCTACCATCATTGAATCGCCCAGACGTGTAGTCGCCACCGCTCTCGCAGTCTGAACCGAGCTCACACATCCACCACCGCCGTACAACCCTAATTCTAATTTCCATAAAATCTAATTTTTCCATCAAGATTAAGAGAGAGAGAGAGAGAATATGCTATTTTAAATTTTGAATTCTAGGATACACATAGATGTATGGATGATGGGGTTAAAGGTGTGTGATATCTAGGTTTGAAATTTGCCTTTTAGATTTATGCATTAAATGCTTGTACACTATGCTTTATTATATTGTACCTCTTAAATTTTTCAACATCACAACTTTCTCTTTCCAATATCTATTATCTATAGTATATATAAACGAAAGCCTTTAAAAGCTCTCTGGTTGCTCCCTAAATTTTCTCAAGCCACCAGATTGCTTTATTTGTAAATGGAGGCTTATCATGCATTTGACCCGAATTCACGGGTATGGGTCTCATCAAACCTAGATAGCTTTTAAACGGGTTATAACATCTCATTAAATTAAAAATTAATCTTACCAAATATTTGATGTGAAAATCCTATAAATAGGGATATACTAAAAATTAATATCCGATTTTTTTAAAAAAGGATATTATTTATAGTTAAGAAAACAATTTTATAGTAAAAAAAATAAGCGGGTCATGGGTCACCAAATCCAGATAGCTTTTAAACGGGTTATAACATATCATTTATTTGTGAAACCATTTCATCATCAAACCTAATGGGGTGTTTGGGATTCCTTATATTTTCCTTCTTGTAACGTATTAACTTTTATAAGTTAAAAAGGTGTTGGATAAAATGAGTTTTCTAAGTTTTTAAAGAATGAAAAAGGAGGTCTTGATAAGTTTGAAGAGAGTAACTTATCAAAAACAACTTATATAAGTCAAAAGGAGGTGCAAATAAGGAACCCCAAACATGGCCTAAATATATTATTAACTTTCTTAAAATAAAAAAATTTAAAATCCAAAAAATAAATATTAAAAAACGAAAAACGTAAAACAACCCACGTAATACGGGGAATAAAACCTAGTATGTGTATGCATATATATATATATATATATGTTGAGTGTCATTACAGAACTCTTAAATAATTTAAGAACTTGAAGGAACTCTTAATAACTAACGTTTTTATAAAATTTTAGTATGTTAAAATTGTTTGAGTGTAGTTTTATCACTTTTTATATCTATAATTACGATTACAAATATGAAAATTAGTTTTTACACATATTTAAATTATTTTTTACACTTATGTAAATTTGTTATTACATAAATTTGGCACATATGTAAACTTGTGATTCATATATGTAATAAAAAATACATATATATAATATATGGTAAAACTAGTCTTAAACAATGTTAATATATGAAAAAAAAATTAAAAGAATGTTTGGTTGTTGTGAGTTCTTAGAAGTTCTTAACTTTTTTGGAGTTTTGAAATTATACATACATACATATATAAAGGATTCGATACAATAATCTCTTATCGCACATTACGTACATGACACCCTTAACCCTTGACTTCAAAAAACACGCGGTGACAAATTTGTAAATTATTTCAATTCATTTCCATCCCAATTAACGTTGCGCCGATTCAACCATCGTCACCGACGCCATTTGCAGACACCACATCAATTGAATTGAATTGAAATACGCCATTGAAGACACCCATTTGCAAAAATTTAATAAGTTCCAGATTTATTCATATGATGAAATCGACGATTAAAGTGATTGATGATTTCTTGATGATTACGAGATTATGTGAAGTGATTTCAACGTTCAATTTCATGTTACAGATAATTTAATTTCAGATCTGAGCTTCTGAACGTTTAAAAGTTTGTCTAGAACGTTTAATTTCAGATCTGAGCTCTAATTAGGGTTCTGAACTTCTAAAATTTTATTCTGATTCTAAACATTTTGTTCTCAACTTCTAAACTTGAACGTTTAAAGATAATCCTTTTGGTCAGAATGTTTAATTTTGTTTAGAACGTTTAAAGGTGTTCGTTTTTTTGTCAGAGCGTTTAACTCGAGTGTTTAAAGGTGTTCGTATTGGTCATAACGTTTTAGTGTCTTCAGTTTTGTTCAAAACGTTTAAACGCAATATTTTGAATCGTAATCAGAGCTCAATTGAGTATAGTATTATGTAATTTCATAATCGATTGATGAATCTAAATCCTTCTACACATCAATTTGATTGATTAAATCATCATTTTTTTGATCAATTTTGAAGATTCCTTATGTTCAACGACGCTTCATTTTGATTTTGGTTTTTGACTTTAGAGATTTCATACTTTAAGCTCTGATTAGGGTTTAGAAATTAGATGAGATAGAGTGACGAGTTCAGAATTTGAATCATAATGGATTTGCAATCGACAAATTTGATCATGAGCTAGTTTAGGTCATTTACAAAACTGCCACATCGTGTTTTTTAATCCAACGCTCTCAAAGGCCGCATGTTTTTTAATCCAACGCTCTGGAAGATCACGTACGTAATGTACGATAAACTATTATTGTACAATAACCCACCCCCTATATATATGTATATATACATATATATGTATATACAGGGAAGGGGTATTTTGAGAACCATGTTGAGTTTTAAGAAGTTAAGTACTCAATTCTTAGCCACACATTTAATTAAATGGATTGGAATATGTAGTTGAGATTAACTCTAACTAAAAAGTCAAAGTAGGAGAGAGAATAAAGATGTAAGTGATTACACTAACTTTTACTTCTGTTATACATGTGTAAAAAGTCGATTCGGTGCGTAAAAAATTATGTAATTTTTTTACGTATATGTAACCTACATATATTACACATGTGTAAAACAAATTCGAAAAAAAAATCGTTACGTTGAGTTATTTTGAGTTCTTAAAACTCAAAGGAGTTTTCATTTGAAATCTCCCTATATATATATATACTAGGTTAGTACCCATGCATAACACAGGTTTAACAAATTTAATTTTATAAGTTCAAAATATTCGAAATATAAATAATAAAAAGTCATGATAAGAAAATTTTGGTGTTAAATATAAGAAATAGAAACATGCATTATAGTTAAATAATATACTTTTCTTACTAATACATTGATCGATATGCAAAATATAATATGATCGAATACAATATATATGATACAAAATAATCATGTCATGAGCTAAAAAAAATACGTAAACTTATAATTATATTTTACTAAAACAATTCGTTTTTAATAGCATTTAGAAGTTTAATTTTTATAGTAACTATATTAGTTAACAATAAAATATTATTTGTTTTTAATAACAATTAAAAGTTTAGTGTTACATAACATACATGAAGCAAATAATTAATTTATAAATAGTTAGAATATGATGTTTAAATTTCATAATCAGGTTATGATAAAATAATTTTACCATATGTTTTTTTGTGTATAAATATATGGTGCTTTCTAATAGTATTTAAAAACTATAATAAGTGCGTAAAGTTAATACTATTATAAAAAATTCAAATGATGTCTTAATACCAAACAATATGAAACATAGCATTTCATTTCATATAACATCAAATGTTTAGATAATACTCCCTTTGTCCCGTTAAAAGTGTTCATATTTCCTTTTTTATTTGTCCCATTACAGATGTTCACTTTCAAAATTTATTAGTCAATTTTTAAGTTTTAACACACACAACTAACATTAATAAACAATAATGATTAATTTTATTTCTTTTAATGGGACGTATGGAGTATAAATTAAAGAGATAAAATTTCATAAAACAATCATGCCATTTCATCAATAAAAAAGAATCTCCATAAAGTCAGACATCTGATAACAGGAAAACACAAACACAATCCGAAAACAAATTGTAAAGAAACATAATATGAGCAAACAATGAAAAAGGATAATAAAAAAAGAAACTATTTGTAACGATAAAAAAACTTCTACTTCTCCGTTTTTGAATTAACAATTTGTTATTGCAAGTTGCATCGGACACATCCTTTAAGTGAATCTTCGGCAGTTTAGATGACGATAGAGCAAATGAGTCATCAATTTTGTATACATCTTCAAGGTTACACTTCAAATCTACATTGACGCGCTCTAACAGTGTTGTATCTTTAAATAAATAAGCTACATTGAATGTTTAAATTAGTTGAATATAACTAAGGTGTAAAATGATAAGATACTAAAATTAAAATATTTATTTATAGATGGTATGTGTTGGATTTGAAATAAACTATAAAAGTAATTTAAGTAGATTACAAATTTACATTTTGGTTACATATTAAATATGGTAATGGTAATTAAATGTCATATGTAATTAGCATGAGGGTAGTGTAACTTAATTCGTTATTATTATTATTCAATCGGGCAGAAGAGGCTTTTTATAAGTCCATTATGACGGTTCAGGAGGCTAGAACCGTTGACTTTGAGGATGAAGTATGTCATAAAATATGGAATTGTAGTAGCAGGTAGCATAACTTGAACCAATTTTTTTTATTAAATGCATAAATACGTATAACTAAGAATATGGTATCTAACTTCACATATTTAAAAGTATATTTTTATGCAAACAATTATCACATAGTATTTTTATTATCAATATGAATGATTAAAATAACTATTAAATCAATACATGGAGAGATTGGTATTATCATTATGTGATATACAATATTTGGAGATAAAATTAAAATCATTAGGGAGATAGATAATGGTCCGGTGAATACCTTGCTATGACTTTCACCTCTTCCAAAAATCACTTAATTATCATTTTGACTATTATTTTAAGAAGAAAAAAACATTTTATTTAAAATTTCAAAAAAGAACATCGAATAGGTATCATATGAACAAAAAATCATACAAAAATCGTATACAAAATTGAAAAAGAACATTTATTTAAAATTAGAAAACAAACATCAAATAGTTATGCAAGTGTTTACGCTTAAGTATAACTTTAAATATTTGTAGTGAAATTGTTTGAGGAGCAAAAAAAAAAAGATTACGTCAAAAGAAAAGAAGATTTATAGGCCTGCAGACAAAAAAAGGTTCATAAATATAATTTTATTTTTGTTACAAAGTCAAGAACATGGCGGTGCTATGGGTTTTTCAAAACTATTTTTTGACTATACTTCATATAAAAAATCTAAGTAGTACAAATACATATTTGTAAACATGGTAATCAAAATTGGCTAAACTTGTATAAGATAAGATTAAATTATAATATAAAAGCAATTAAAAATTCAGAAAGATTAGGAATTTTTTAGACCATTTCCAATGGTTGGTTTTTGTTGGTTCAAACCAACCCCAACCATTGGAGTGGTTGGTTCAAACCAAAATCAAAGTTTTGAGGTTTGGAAAATCAAACCATCAAAAACCACCTATTGTGGGTCCCACACATCTTTCACCACAAACACACACACATACACACACATATATATATATACACCCATATTTATATTTATAAAATATATTAAAATATTATACATGTACATATTTTTATATTTATTTCAAAAATGATGTATTTTTTGTTTGTTTATTTTTTATGTAACGACTAGTTTAATGGTTAAATTATTTAACGGCTAGTTTTTTAAAAACGTCAACGATTTTATTATCTGTTTTACAACGTTTAATTCGAATAAAAAAAACATGACAAGAAGTACTAGAAAAAAACACGTTACAAAAAGTCTTAGAAAAAGATTACAAGAAGTCCTAGACATTACAAAGAATCTTAGAAAAAAAAACGTTACAAGAAATCCTAGCAAAAAAAAAAAAGAAAAAGAAAAAAACCGTTACAAGAAGTTCTACTCATCCAACCCGTGTTTCGCCATTAATTTAAATAAAATTTATAAAATTAAATATTTAATAGTATTGCGAAATTCTTATTTAAAATAAATGTTAAAGTAAGTGATCATGTGGAAATGTAAAGATGGTTTGAGAAGGTGTATTGTTGGAGTAAAAATATGGTTTTTTAAAAAGCTGATTTGACAGTGATGTGGCTGGTTTGAACCAAAAACTGTTAGAGATGGTCTTATATATGATATCTTAAACACAATAAAACTGATGATTGAGTAGATGATGATTTATATTCCTTTTCAGTAATTAAAGATTGATTTACAGTTTCTTGAAGAAACCTTACCAAACTGCAGAAAAATGATTTAGGATTTCTGATATGATATAAGAGAAATCGAACAAAGCCATTGGTTCTGGTCGCCATTGATTTTGAAGATGAAATTAGAAGTTTTTGATTTAAGTTTTCTGGAGATGAAATTCGAAGTATTATCGCCAATGATTTTGGAATTTGGGAACGAATTGTCGGATAAATAAGAAGAGAGATTGGATTTTGTTAATGAGCTTTATGGGATGTTAAACATCAGGGAAAGGGTAAGAAATAGGGTTTCTGGAAAATCGCCAATGTTTTTATTTGGGCTATAAGTAGTTAATTGGGTCGGGTAAGTATATGAACCGATTTGTAAAAGGAGTGTGGTGGAAGGCGGGAATTTAGGAGGAATGATGGGCTAAAAAGAGGACACGTGGCGTAAAAAAACCTTTATTTATTAATTAGTATATATATATATGGATATCTTAAAATCCTTATCGAGTTGAAGAAACTATGAAAACTCAATCTAATCCATTCATTTAATTAATTCATTAACATTCAATGGTTGAGATTGCATTATGATCACACAATAGTTGATTCAAATATTTAATTATTTTAGGAGTACCATAAGGGTAAAGTTGGAAGATAAAATATTATTTCTCTCCAGACTCACGTACTTTTGCCTTTTACAAATGAAATTTGAATTTTAAAATTTTCAATAAATTAATAGTAACTTTGTTGACTTATATATTTATATTATTAAATTTACGTTTCCATTTTAAATATTATATAAGAAAAAATCTAACATATTAAAGATTTGTATTTTTCTATAACAGAATTTTTGTTAAATAAAATTGCTTGCTTAATTTGTTTTTTAAAGTTTAAGCTTTCGTAATCAACTTTTATAACATTTGTCTCTTAATTGTCTCATAATCAACTTTTATTATTTTATAATCATCTTTTATAATAGTAATTTCAAAATTTTGTAATCACTTACGTGAAAAAATATCATCATAAAAATTAACATATTTTATTACTACTATTATTATTATTATACATATTTTTAATATGCTTTTATATTTAGAAAATAATTTAATATGTAAACATGTTAAAAAATATGTACCTTTTTGTTTAAAACTTGTAAAGATGAAAATTATTAAAAAAAATATATGTGCTCTTAATTCAAAATTTTGTACAGACAAGCCTTCAATATTTTTACATGCTTAAAAAATTGTTAAATTAATTCAAATATGTGAATCTTAAAAAAAATATTTAATCTTAATTTAAAAATTTGTAGAGATGAACCTTAATTATATTTATACACTAAAAATATATGTATTTCTAAATATGTAAACTTGTTAAAAAAATATGTACTCTTAATTAAAATATTTGTAAAGACGAACCTTAAATATATATAAATAATAATAAAAAAAGTTAATTCCAAATATGTTAAAAAGGTTAAGAAAATATACTCATAATTTAAAATTTTGTAAAGATGAACCTTAAATACATTTACATACTTAAAAATGTTAAATTATTATTGTAAATTAAAGGTCTAATTTTTTAACATATTTTTAAAAATATGTAATAAATGGTGATTGAACAAAATTTGATTTTAACATATTTTCTTAAAGTTGATCAATTTGTAAAAAACATGTGAACAAATTTTGAAATATATTTGTTACATATTTTCTTAACTTACATGATATATTTGTTACATATTTAAAAATGTGTAAATTTATTTGAATATATGTATTTTTTAAAAATTATTTAATATATTTCTTTATTTAACTGAATTTAATATATTTGTTACATATTTAAAAACATGTAAACTTATTTGAAAATATGTTTTTTTTAAAGCTAAAATTACTTTTACATTTAAAGAAACATATGAACTTATTTAAAAAAGTGTAAACATATTTAAAAAACAAGTAAAAATTTACTTGAAAATGGTTACATATTTTGGTTATTTAATGTGTTACAAAAATATAATTGTTATAATAAGAAAATTACGTATAATTATTATAGTAACAAAATTACAAAATAAGAACTTTCTTAACAACCTTTTTAGTGGATAAAATGCTTGTTTAATTTATTTATATTTGAAATTGCTTAAACTTTTCTAAAAGTGGTTTGGAAACCACCATAAGGCTGAGGGGTGTGGAGCGCTAGAGGGGGCGCGTGAGCCCATCCGCTCGCGCCCCGGGGCGCGAGCACCACACCACCGAGGCGCGAGAGGGGCGCGAGAGGGGCGCGAGCACAACTTTCAAAGCAGGAGCAAGGGGTCTCGCGGCTGGGAATGCGCGTGAGGAGGCCTTGGAATGCGTAAATAGAGCCGTTGGGCTCTTTGTTTATTAAAAAAAAAAAAATTTTCTCTATAAAACCAATATCACATACCAATATCACATACCATCAACCCATTTTAACCATATCAAACACAACTTCAATCTCCAAACTCATATATAATATCCCAAACTCCTTTATAAAAACCCAAAATTTTTTTCCTATATATAACCCATTTCATATAAAAATCCAAAAACAACCCATCGTCCCAATTTTTTTTTAAAAAATAATGTCGTCGTACTCGTCTGATTCCGACTCCTCCGAAGAGGATGATTTGCTTCTTCATGTAGGGGGAGTTTTGACCGCAACCGTGGTCAATCACTTGCAAAATCAAGCCCATCAACCCCGACTCCCGAGGGTTAGAGCACCACCTCGTGATCGTGATCGATCGGGTGCTAACGATACTTTGATGAGGCATTATTTTAGCCCTCAACCGGTATACGCGGAGTCGGATTTTCGAACTCGTTTTCGAATGAGCAGGCAATTGTTCACGCGTATAGCGAGTGATTTAGAGGCACAGTATCCCTTTTTTCAACAAAGGGAGGATGCTAGGGGTCTTCCCGGTTTTACCCCTCTTCAAAAATGCACGGCTGCTATCCGTCAATTAGCGTACGGCATCTCGTCGGACGCTTTGGATGAGTATTTACAGATGTCGAAAAGGGTTGCACGTGAATCCCTTCATTTTTTCTGCCAAGGTAAAAAACATTAATTTTACTTTTTATTAAATATTTATTACATTTTGTAATATATATTGTACGTAGGAGTCATATCGACTTACGCTCGGAGATATCTGCGTAAACCTACAACGTATGACATCCAACGCATATATGAGGTGCACGCAGAAAAACATGGTTTTCCTGGGATGCTAGGTAGCATCGATTGTACGCATGTTGGATGGGCTATGTGTCCAACAGCCTGGCGAGGTCAGTTCCACCGTGGTGATCATGAAGGGCCGACCCTCATACTTGAGGCGGCGGTGTCACAGGATCTTTGGTTTTGGCATGCTTTTTTTGGTGTTGCTGGGTCAAATAACGACCTTAATGTTATCGATCAGTCACATTTGATCAACGACCTTATCGACGGGGTTGAACCACCTCAATCTTTTCTTGCAAATGGAGAACTCTTCAAGTACGGGTACTATCTGGTCGAT
Organism: Bidens hawaiensis; assembly: GCF_021521415.1. NCBI lineage: Eukaryota > Viridiplantae > Streptophyta > Magnoliopsida > Asterales > Asteraceae > Bidens > Bidens hawaiensis. The sequence goes on from NW_027491564.1 coordinate 461,412, forward strand.
GGTATTTACAACGAATGGGCTGTGTTAGTTCAAGCTTTTACAGATCCAATCGCCGACAAACGTAAGTATTTTACGAAGAAGCAAGAGTCTGCTAGAAAAGATATTGAAAGAGCTTTTGGAGCTATAAAAAAACAATATTATGTTCTGGCGAACCCGATACGTTATTGGACTCGGGAGAGGATAATGGACGTCGTCTACACGTGTCTTATCCTACACAACATGACGTTAGAAGACGAGGGCAAAGCTATATGCCAAAACTACCAAGGTGACATTCCGCCACAACCGTCCACAATCAGTGATCAACAAAAACTTCATAACATAGCAAATATCAAGAGCCGTGAGATACACGGGGATCTTCGACATGAGTTGGTTGAACATTTGTGGGCGAAGCGACCAGATGATCTTGTATTAGATTAGTTTTATTATTAAATATTATTGTTTGTTTAATTTTTAGTATGTTATTTTTTATTATGAATTTTCAAAAAAATGTGTGTTTTTTTAAATAATTTATGAGTTTTTTTAATAATACGTTTTTTTAATACATTTATAAAAAATAAAAAAAAAACCGCTCGCGCCCCTCCACACCAGGGCCCGGGGCGCGAGCACCACAACCAACACCCATCTTATCAAGTTTCTCTCTCTGCCACACGTCACAATATTATTGGCTGGCGCCCCCACTCGCGCCCCCCACACCCCTCAGCCTAATATGAGAGGAACGGTTAAGATTAAAGACCAAAATGCCCTTAACAAAATATCTATTAAGAAGGCAAAGGAGCGTACGTGGGAACATGTGAGCCTTTTATTGAGTTTCTTGGGTTTTCTTAACTCAAGAGAGTTTTTAAATTATACTTAACCTATATATACTTAACCTATATATATATATATAGGTGAGATTTCAAATGAGAAACCCTTTGAGTTTTAAGAACTCGAAAGAACTTAGTGTAATGATTTTTTTTTTGAAAATTTTTACACATGCGTAATATGTGTAGGTTTTATATACACGTAAAAAAATTACATAATTTTTTACCCACCGAGTCGACTTTTTACACATGTGTAACGAACGTAAAAGTTAGTGTAACCACTTACATCTTTATTCTCTCTCATACTTTGATTTTTTTGCCAGATTTAATCTCAACCACATATTTCAATCTAATTAATTAAATGTGTGGCTTAGAATTGAGTTCTTAAGTTTTTAAAACTCACCATGGTTCTCAAAATATCCCTCCCATATATATATATATATATATAATCATGATGTCCTGCATTTATTTTATAGATAACAGTAATGCAATTATGTTCGTCAGCTTAATTTCTAGATTTCAACTTCTGGTTGGGCTAGATCCTTATGCATCTAATTATGGTTGGGCCATATTTATTTGTTTTATAAAAGAATTACAGTTGTGATTTCCAGTTACTAACAGGTAATATAGCATGGGTTCGAGGGATTTCATACGGTCAACAACTTGCAATAAAGTTTAGTCGGTTCGTTAAGTTCAAATTCCGGGTAAAATATCAAAGTCAAAGTTCAAGTTTTGGATTGAAGGATATAGGAAAACCCAACAGTTTGATTTTTTGTATGTCAAGCAACAAGTCCTGAAAAACTTCCATCTAAAAGGGCATTTTGGACACGGGTCAAGACTACATTTTGTTTTAGGAACTTATATAAAATTGTTTCGGGTAAAAGAGTTATAATAAAGTTTTGTTTGCTGACAAGTCAAAAGGTCATACGCGAGTTAAAATTTGATCGACTTGGTGGCGAAGGGCAGTTTAGGAATTAATTAGTCCAAAACTGATTTTTGTTCGGAAATTTGAGATTTCTAAAGACGTTGACTTGAAAGAGTCAAATGGGTCAAGATTTTAGTTTGGTTTTCGGATTGCAAGGGAATTATTGGAAATAACCAAAAAGGTTGTCATTCGTAAAACTAACATGGATCATCCACAAAATTAAAACATGAAACCTGGTAAGGCCCGTTTTACAAAAAAAAATACCAATTTACACCCGTGTTAGAAAAAACCATTTTTACTCATATAAAAATAAACCGGCTTTATCCTGCATCAAGAATTGCCCGCTTTTGACCCGTATGCAAACGCAACACACAGGCATGAAAACTAGTTTTATAAAAAACGTTATTCAAGATTATTGCTCATATCTCCCATGGTAGTTAACATAATAATTCAAATTAAACAGATATTTACTATGTAAACTGGGTGTCATATATAAATTTTTTGACTTTCATTGCTAGCATTTTGCACGGTTAGGTTTTTTAAGGTCTATTTAAATTAATGGCAAACAAGTATGATTTACAGTTTAAGTTCTTTTATGATAGATTCAAACAATAAAGTTATTACGACGAACTAAAACATTCCTTATATTTAACCTTTCTAAGAATAGTGTATTGATAATAAAAATAAAAACGAAAATGTAAGGGTGTTTTTTTGAATTTCGATTTATTTAATTTGTGTTAAAAACTAAAAATCCTTTAGGGAATAAAAATGGGAATGTTTACTTTAAAATTGTTATAAGAACTATTGTACAACAACCATATATTAACAAGGGTTTGTCTATTCAAACACCTTTTTGGCTATTCATACACTCATTTTACACATATTTTCTATTTTACATATACTCTTTCAAAAGGGTCAAAAGGGTTAATGGGTGTCTAAATAGCAGCTTTCCATTAAAAAAATGCATACGATCTTGTATTGAACCGGTTTGATTTAATCCAATTTCAACCTTTTCCAAACATATCAAACCGCTTTGAAAACCGATAGGGTTAAAGAAACCCGGTCCGTAGCCACGAAATAAGTCATATCACAAGATGATTGACCTTTAAATAAAATAAAAAACATACAAAATATCAAATATCAATCAAACACCAGAGAGATCAGATTGAAATCAAAATCAATCCGAAGCCGATCATGTCATCTTCTTCTACGTTCTCCGGCGACGAAACAGCGCCGTTCTTCGGCTTCCTCGGCGCTGCTGCCGCCCTCGTCTTCTCCTGTAAGTCAATTCCATCTTCCAAATCCAAAATTAATGATTTCTGTTTTTTTTTTTTTTGTAATTCAGTGTTGTAGAACTCGCTTGCTGCTATCGGATTGGAATTTACATGCAATTTTTTAAATATACAATTATACATACATATACACAATTTTTATATAAAAAATTTCTATTTTGACCCAAGTCGGGTGGTGGGGATAGGGACTAGTAGTTAATCGGGATTAATTGAATAAGGATTTACATGTAATTTTTCAAATATATATGTATATACTGAATTTTATACATAAATTATTTTTCGATTTTGAACAAATAACGATTAATTGACGACTAGTATCAGGATTAATTGGATTGGAATTTACATGTAATTTTTCAAATATACATATATATTCCAAATTTTATATAAAAGTTATTCAGTTTCGACCGACTAGCGATTAACTGGGAATTAGTTGACGCTTAGGCAGGATGGTTGTATGTGCAGGTATGGGGGCGGCGTACGGGACGGCAAAGAGTGGAGTTGGAGTGGCGTCGATGGGGGTGATGAGGCCGGAATTGGTGATGAAGTCAATCGTGCCCGTGGTTATGGCAGGAGTGTTGGGGATTTACGGTCTCATTATTGCTGTCATTATTAGTACCGGGATTAACCCTAAGGCCAAGTCTTATTATTTGTTTGATGGGTATGCTCATTTGTCTTCTGGTTTGGCTTGTGGTCTTGCGGGTCTTTCTGCGGGTATGGCTATTGGAATTGTGGGAGATGCTGGTGTTAGGTAATTCACTCATCTCTCTTTTATTACTTGATCGGTTCGATTTAGCATTAGAAAGTTAGTGTTAACATGTTTCTTGCATTAAAATTTAAAACCGAAAACGGTGAGATGAACGTGCATACACAGAACTAGTACTTTTATAATTTTAAGTGACTAAAAGCTTCAACATATTGTTTATCTTAACTTTATAAATAAATAAGTGAATGAGAGTGACAAGTTCTGTGAGCCGTCAATTACTTTTTCCGCTTCTTTTTCTTTGCTTAATAAATAAGTTTGTTTCCCGCTTATCTTTCTTTACCTAGTAGATAAGTCTGTTTTCTATTTCTCTTTTTTATTTTCTAAATCTTATTATTAACTATTTAATTTATTGTTTTCTTTATACAACCCGTGTTATACACGGGTTTCTAGCTTGGTTGTATAATATATTAGTATTATACGAGTAATCCCACCCGCCACAGACCTGTGGATTTTTCTAAAACAAATCCCATAGCTGGTCCCATGCACGAATATCTGCCCCGTTACCCCTCCACCTAATGTTTCGGGGGGTTTAGATACTTTGATCATTTCTGGGATGGGTAGTGATACTTGTTCCACTACAGCCGAAACGGATTCGGGTTGAAAGTGACACGTCAAAACAGGTTCTGTTTGAAAGTTGGAACAAGTAATATTCTAATACAGGCTGCAGCACGGTTGGCTTAAAGCTGACCTGCTAACACTTTTATGTCCAATTTTTATAAAACAGGATATAAGTACTTAATCTACGAATACAATAAAATAATATTTTTATAGTAAATTGATATTAGAGTGACAAGATTGACCATGGTCTAGTGGTATGGTATCCACCCTTTTAAAATGTCGGTTCAAATCCTTGCAAATGCAAGGTAAGGAGAATTTTAGGTGAAAAGAAATTTGTTCTTCAAAAAAAAAGAAAAAGAATGACAAGATTGACCATGTTTTATGCATTAAAAATGGATCTTGGACGCCCTTCAACTCGTTTGAGTGCCCCCCTTTATTTACCCGATTCGACCCGCTCATGAGTAAATGGGTCAAAATTGACACCATGGGTTAACATAATAATCGTGTTGTAAATGCAGGGCTAATGCACAACAACCAAAACTTTTTGTTGGAATGATCTTGATTCTCATTTTTGCTGAAGCTTTGGCCCTTTACGGTCTTATTGTTGGCATCATTCTTTCTTCTCGAGCGGGCCAATCCAGAGCTGATTAGAAGAATTGTTTGGGGGTCCCGTTTACCGCGATAAAGTGAGCATTTTTATTTATCCTCTCATTAGAGTTGTGGTTTGTTTGTTCTGCTTGTAGAGTAGATTCTAGTTTCTACTGTCAATAAAGTGTTTTTGTTGTCATTATTTGTTCGTATTTTATGCAAGAAAAGAAGTGAAAAAAGAACTCTTCAGACGTGTTAAGATCTATGTGATTTATATGCATTGTACAATTTAATAATAGCATGTTCACCATGTAGTTGAAGTTTGGTTTTGTTATAATAAACAGCAAGTTTGTCTATCTGGGAAATGTATTTAGATGCATAACTTTGTAAGCTGGTTTATTAATAAATGATATTATTATTTTTCTAACATATGTTAAAACATATTTAGGTATTCATAAAATTGAATATAAAAAAAAGTGTTAGTGAATCTACATATTTGACTCGTGCTTTATGTGTTTTTGTTTGATTACTAGCCATCTTTCTTTGCAATATTATAGGCTATGCTAAATGCTAATTGTGGATTGAATTTTAGGGTTTGTAAATTCTTTTTGCTCAAATCCCACTACAGGTCCAATTTCTATACAAAAACGTCTGTTCCTTTTTTCATTTCTATTTCCAACTTAAACCACCCACATTTTTAAATGCTAACACAATCTACCATATATAAAGCGATGTAATCAAGTTGTTAAGTTTTCTTGATTAATAATATTAATGTAGTCATCACATTCTCACATTGATATTTCCGTCCACCGGACTGTAAAGTACTAGATAATTTCGATAAGTTTGAAGATCTCATGGAGTTTCCAAACAAACACAAAACGAAGAATGAAGAGGAATGCGTGGCGGCTATTCAAGCAATTTCTATAGTAACTTACTAGATGATTTAAAGAGCTCAGGATAATAAGATTATTAAAAACAAACCATTTTTATTGGCAATTTGCTGAATGACAAAAATTAGAATGTTGGAATGGTATACTTAAAATATTACAAGGGTTAAAAGCAATTTTATTTTAAGTTGAAGGGTAAAAAGTTAGATATGAAATTACCTCCACCGCCTCACTAACGGTCACTAATATTACATTATAAACTCACCCACTCCTCATTCCTTAACCACTCATCTTCTTCTCAACCGTTTCTCTCTTTCTTTCTGCCATTAACATCTTCCTTCTTCTCAACCACCTGCAACATCTTTTCAATGGATATCAACCCAAGTCCAACTCATCATCATCATCATCATCACTATCTGCAGCCACCTTATCATTCTTATTATGTCGACGACTATGTTGATCAGGTATTAATCATCATTCCCAACCACAATTATTACACTTTCATGAATAATCATCATCGATACCCACATACACGCACAAATCAACCGCCCGCAACAACAACAGCGTCTTCTACCAACAAGAAGAACAGGTTCTTGTGCTCGACGGCTTTATTCCACAAAACCCAGATCGCCATTATAAGGATCATCATCGCTACCCACATACTTCCGCAAATCAACCGGCCGCCATCCGCAACAACAACAACAACCACCTCTATCAACAGCAAGAACAAGTTCTCGTGCTCGACGGTTTTATTCCACAAACCCCAGATAATGGTAGCAGCGGTGGACTGTCCAAGAAAACAATCGCAAACAACTTGAAGTTATCGAATTATAAACGAGAAACCGGGGAAGAGGGCGAGGTGTGCGCGATATGCCTGTCGGAGTTTGAGGTTAACGAGAGGCTGGGTGTTCTTGGATGCAGGCACCGCTATCATCCCGCGTGCATCAAACGGTGGCTGATCAGGCAGAACGTCTGCCCACTCTGTAAGGCTCCAGCTTTAGGCATTTAGTATTTGATATATTCTCTATTGTTTGGTAATTACTAATTAGTGTTTGATTTTGAGTAATCATGTTAATTTTGACTTCAAATATATCATCAATTTGGGATCTTTCATCGTCTGTCTATGAACATGTTCTTTTTAAAGTTTTTAACTAAAAAACATCGTATATTTATAATCTTAAACAATAGCCATGCTGTTAGGAAAAAAAAAGAAAAGAAAAAATAGTCCGTATCTTGCACCGCAACATCTATTCTAGTTTGTAGATGATCCGGAGTCACCAAACAGGCTGACTAAATAAATTACGGGTCAACGCAAATACATATGCGAGCTCGGACTCTAAGTCCAACCCGTTTGTGTTGTTTATGGCTTCCAAGTGAGCCCCAAGCCATGACATGTTGTAATGTTAACCGTCTCTACACTTGACACTTGGCTCTCAGCTGTTTCCATGTTGTCAGTAACTTGATCGGTCTCGGTTTCCAACTGCTTCACAGTGTCACAAAACAACTAAGCTCTAGGAGGGATTTTCTTCTTGATGCTTTGCAAAGAAAAAGCATAAATTAAGAATTGTTATCAATCAAATATTAAAAATCCATCAAATTATACTTAATAGACACATTGATCATTACATATTTTTAAGTTTTGTAAACATACTTAATGAGAATAAATTAGAAAGAAAAAAGGTTTTACATGTACTGATGTACCTCTGTATTCATTTCCCTATGTCATGTATAAAGGGGTAACAATTTGCTCCAAAAGCATCACATAATCACATACTTTCAAAATCTTGTTCTTCGCCTTTTCTCCACATGTATACCCGGCCACCTCTCATCAACCATAAAGGTGGATCTTTTTCAAAGTAAACATATGTTAGCAGAACAAAATCGTAATATATAAAGCATTCAGATCAGAGTTATTAATTCAAGGTTTCACTTTGATAAGCGAGCACACTAATCCAGATGATTCGTAATGAGGCTAAATAACATATAAGGATGAAAAAACAGATGTCCTAGTACGTCAACGTCAAACTCTTATAGCCTTCTTTCAGTAATAAACAGAAAAGATCGATTATTTTCTTTCGGTAACTTACCATATTAGGTGCAAACTTCATTTTGCTTTTAGTCCAGTCAGCAAAGTCGTCTACATTTTGAGTCTTTGTTAACCGATGGTGGTCAACTAAGCAACTTTGACCCTTGCTAATTTGGCTGGCAACTAACTCATAAACACAAGCACAAATTAATCAAAATACTGTTGCACATATACATTTTTACCAAAATAGGATAGCTCAAAAATTAAATTAAATAAACTTATATAATGGCGTACTATTATAGTTTTTATTTGACATGCATAGAAAAAAAAAGAATTTAATAAACAATAATAATAATAATAATAATAATAATAATAATAATAATAATAATATTACTCACCCCAATCGTTTCTTGCTTGTTCAGTTTTCACTTTTCCCCTTAGTTATATACCTTTCATGAGCCTCTTTGTTTCACAATTGCTTCTTTGCAATAAAAATAAAGCAAATGAGTAAAGTAAACTAGGTTGTTACCTGGCGCGTTGTGCCGGACGCGTCGGGTAGTTATGTGTTGGTTACACCCGGGCATCGTTTCTGTAGGTTGACGCGAATTAGGTTGGTATCGGCAACGTTATTTACAGTATCAAAACTAAACCAAAAAAATAATTCCTTAAACTAACGTATTTAAAACAAATTAAAAAAACAAAGCACCACATCATCTTACTTTTTCATTGGTTGATTATGTATGAAATCTATAAATAAAAAAATCTATTTCTATTTTAAATAAAACAAAAAAAATACAAAAACATGGCTTCAAGAAGGTTCGAACTTGGGACTTACAAGTTGCAACAACAAAACAATACCACAACAGCAGCTTCCTTTTTTTTCGCTATTTTTATTACTTTCAAAGAACAAATACTAAAACAAAAACTAAAAAAAACCAAAAAAAAGGTGCCTCCAAGAGGCTCAAACTCAGAACCTAACACCTTGGTACTACACAACAAAACCACCACATCAGCTTCCATTTTTGTTAGTACTTTCAAATCAATAAATTATAAAATAGATTTAGAAAATAATTAAAAAAAAAGTTAGTGGTTGCCACTGATTGGACTGTAGCTATAGGTTTTCTTTTATAAATAGTATAATATTAAATTAAACGAGAATTTTAAAAAGAAAAGAATAGAAGTAAGACGGAGATGCCCAAACCAGTAATCACTACAGCAGCTTTTTTTTTTCTTTTTGTTAGGCTGAGGGGTGTGGGACTGTGGGGGGCTCTAATGGGGGCGCGAGTGGGGGCTCTACCCAATAATATTGTGACGTGTGGCAGAGAGAGAAACTGGATAAGGGGGGTGTTGGAGCCCCCATTGGAGCCCCTGGCCCTGGTGTGGAGGGGCTCCAGCGGATTTTTTTTTTATTTTTTTATAAATATATTCAAAAAACGTATTATTAAAAAAACTCATAAATTATTAAAAAAAACACACATTAAAAAAAAAACACATTAATATCTAAAAATAAAATAAAAATTAAAGTACTTTGGGGTGACGACCATAAATCGTCGTCAATATAATCTGAATCTAGGTTTGGGTACCAATTTCCAGACATTTTTGGGTATTATATAGGAGTTTGGGATATTATATAAGAGTTTGTAAGGTGAAATTGTGTTTTGATATGGTTGAAATGGGAGTAATTTGGGGTATTATATAGAGGTTTTAAGGTTTTTTTTTTAAAAAATTCGGAGCTCCAACGGCTCTTTTGGGCGAGCTCAACGGCTCTTTCTCTCTCTTCTCCCGCGACCACACTCACGCCTGTCTGGGGGCTCGCGCTCGCGCCCCGTTCGCGCCCCGGTGGTGTGGGGTTAGCGCCTGGGGGAGCGAGCGGAGGGGCTCTCGCGCCCAGGTTAGCGCCCCACACCCCTCAGCCTTAAAAGTGACCAGCTGAGTTGAACCTGCGCCTACCAAATAAACAATAAAATCTCTAAGTCTAACCACTACGCCGGTGGTCGGTGGTTACTATACTGACCTACAGATTTATTATATGGCATAATGATGCAAATATAAATATATATAACTATACTTATGCAATATTTGTAAACAGAAGACGTACTCCACTTTAGTATCATTAGAAGAGATTCACCCGGGTTGGTAATTGTCACCGTTACACACACACTGGCAGTTAGAGGCGTATTAGTCATCTGTTTGCAGAATAGACCGATCTGTTAATATGCATAAAAATACTATCTGATATTCAAATAGGAAGATTTAGAGATGCCATAACCAATTTGAATGCACTTTAGGTCGCTTTTATCCCACCTGAAGCTATCTTTTTAATCATAAGAAAGAATTAAAATTCCATAACCATTTTTTTTATGGTTGATTTTGAAGAAGCATATGCAAGAACTCGTGATAGCTAATGAAATCCTTGTCATCTCCATATGAACCACATTCATTCTAGACCTGTAACACAATCTACATGTGCTGGAATGATTGTGAACTGTGAAGGACTAAGTGAATAGAATGTAACTACCGGTAAATATTTTTGGAATAAACAGATGATATATAGTTTGCATCGGTTTGTGATTTTGGCAGTCGGGTATATGAGGTACCGGTATAAAAAGCCCATGGAGAGTGTTTTTACAAGATTTATTTAGGTGGTGGTTGTTAAAAATAATTTTAAAGGTGTTCAAGTTGGTCCTGAAGTTAAGCCTTATGAGGTTGCTACTGAAGAATCGGATATTTTGGGTGCAAGAAAGCTCTCTCGTACTCCTTAGCACAGGTTAGCATTCTTGCTTTCACTACCAGAAAAAAGGCCTTTAATGACACGCGTTGATGGGTACAAATGACACGCAAATGCGTGTCAAGGAAGCCCCTGTCATAAACGAATTATGACATGCACCTGCGTGTCATATTGTATGACACGCTTTAATGAAATCCATTTATGATACACGTTTATGACATACAGTTATGGCACGCTTTCGTTAAATCACATTTATGACCTCAGTTATGACAAGCATTATGGGTGTCATCGTATACTTTTTTTTAAATATTATATAATATATATTGCATAATTACTAATTTTCACATTAATTTACACAAATACACAAATATAGCATTAGAATTATATATATATTAGACAACGTAAGTCAAAACACTTGTTAATTTTGGTTCGGCTAGGTTGGGTTGGCCTGAAAACACTTGTCTAATCTTATAGATGTTTTATTATAGCTAAATCATATGTTAATTTTGAGTACACTAGGGATGAGATCGATGCTATATCGTAATCATTAAACAACTAATTCTTAGATTATTGTAATGATGTTAAACGGGTTCTACTTAGTGTTAGTTAATCATCGATCCCGTTAAGTTTATTAGAGTTTAGTTAAATCTATTAGAAAATATCGTTAGTATATTTAGTGCTATAATTGTAATTAGGTGATAGTTTGTGTAAAGAATGTAAATATGAAGAGTAGAACGGATACGATGTATCGTTTGGTGAACCGTCGTGTCCCTTGCCGGAGTAACCGTCACCAGAGGGTATAAATACCCCATCCCTGGTCATTTGTAAATTATCACAATTATATTCAGTATATAATAAAATAGTTTCCAATATCAATTGTGTTCATATTATTGTTTACGATCCAATTTCTATCAAATTGGTATCAGAGTGTCACACCTCGACCGAAAGCGGCGGAACATGTCAGGGCATAAGGTATTGATCGGACAGTAGTTCAAAAGACACTAATTAAAGTAACAATAATTATTTAATGCATATACCATAATATATATATATACATATATATATATCAAAAATAGCAAACGTGTAATTGTGTGTGATTAATCAAATATACTTGTTATGTGCTTACTTGTTTATGTGCATTCGTTGACATATCCCCTTGTGGAGGGTTCTCATTGACCAACGCCCTATTCGCTTGGCAACGGTCTTATTATTATTTGCTCATGGTTGATTTACCGACGCCCGATTCGCTTGGCAATGGTTTAATCGACAACTTATTTGCTCATGGTTTGATTTCATTACCGCATTTATTACGTTTTGCTTATTTCTCTTATTTATTATATTAACATTATTTTATTGTAAAACTGGTAATAAACTCACTCAACATGTGTTGTTGACAAACTCTGTTTTCTACGCATATGCAGGTTGATTGAGTTGAAGTTTGGACACTTAGAAAGACCTTAGGGTTTATTGAAGACAAACATGAATTTAGCTTGTTATATATATATTTATTTGAATGGTTTGTTGTATTTGAATATTGTGTGCACCTTTGAAATAAAATAATTAAATAGATATTGTCACATTTATATTATGATAATATCTTCGAGCTGTGAGCAATCGAATCACGCCCCGACATTTCCGCCTTAGGTTGGGGTGTGATAGATTGGTATCAGAGCCGAAGGTTATAAGATAGGTCGTTAAAAATTGTCCTAGTCATATGCTTAGGACCCTATACGTGCTTATCTAAACTGCCTTATGTGCTATTTAATTGTTTACAGCTTAATTAGATTAATTATCTTATTGTATTGTATCTTATCTATTTATTGCACACACACACACACACAAACTCCGAGGCTATGCCTCACATTTAAAATATTTTTCTAAATCTTTTATTTTGGATTATTGTGGGAAATTCCTTTAGAATTCCCGTGTTTTGTTTTGCCCCTTTACCTTTAAGCATGGGGGTATGACAAATGTCGTACAACCATAACTTTAAATGGTACCTGTAACCGGCTAAACGGTTGTGTGGTAAACATAACCGCCTAAACGGTTGTGTGGTAAACAAATAAGCACATAAGTAGATTTGATTATTCACACACAATTACACGTTTGCTATTTTTGATATGTATGTATATATAGATATGTATGTATAGTATGGTATACGCATATGTCCCTAAAACGTTTGTGAAAATCGAGTAAAATAGGGGAATGATAAAACTCACATGATCGAATAAGCCAAACGGGAATGAATACGACAAGAAAGTGGAAATCACACTCTTCGAGAATTATCGACAAGAATCTTAATTAAATAATAATATTATGAACGAATTATGAATGATATAATATGTATAACGATTTTAAGATTTCGATGTGATTTGAGTTACAATTATGATTGGTATATTATGGATTGAACGATTGATCGCTACGGATTATTGTTATCGTTTAATTATAAAATCATTGTTTAACTTATGATCGAACTTACAATTAATTAGTTTGAATAAATATGAGTTAAGATATTCTATAATAATAATAAACGTTTAAATATATAATTATCGTAAAATTTATATCTTGAGTTTTGTAACGAAATCCGATGGTAAAATATAGATTAACACTTTAATCATGGTTAATACGTTTATTATAATTCTTGTTTAAAACAAATAATACATATATAATATATATACACAATAAATATGAGCAAATTCATAAAGACGTTTTATGACAAGAAACATCCATATTAGTGTCGGTTTTAATAAAATAATGATGTTTTAGTATTAATAATATATATATAGATACACGAAAACTTGTAACGAGCTATTTGACATGAAATGTTAATTTATGATGTCGGTTTAACTAAAATATTGTTTATTTAATATTTAATATTCATTATAATATATTATATATTATTAAAAACAATTTAAAACAATCAAGAAATAAAATAGTCCAAAAATTTAGGCCATCCGGACTCGAACCCGCGACCTAATGGCCGGAACTGTATTAAGCACACACACCCTAGCCAACTGTGTTAGGGTGTCAGCTGGTTATGATTTATAAACGATTATATTTATACAGAAACTAACTAAAACAACTTTTAATCATAAACCCTAATTCAATAATCGATCAATCCGTTAATCGTTTATACAATTAAGGTTAGGGTTAATGTTAAACGCATCTAGACAAACCTACTGCACATATTAATTACCTGCTTCGATGTTCAATCATTGGTTTAATAGAACCAACAGTGCCGGCAAATTGAAGACGACGAACAGGGTATCAACGGCCAATTATACTCCAATTAACCAAAGGGGTTTAGGTCGTCGGGCTATGAAGGAAGTGTAGATGAGGGAAATTGAATTATAATCAGTCTTAGGTTTATATAATCAATTTTAGGTTTAAGAAGGTTTGGTTCATAATCAAATTCGTATCATTCTTGATCTTATTTTCCTAATTAACTATGTCGGTTTGGCCGATTATGGCAAGATTAATCATAAACGTGATTCAATTCCTAGTTTAGATCGATAATTGTGGCTCAAGTAATCTAAACGGGTCACAGTTCATGGTTAAACGGATACGGGTTACGAATTTTGTTATTGGGTTTAGGTTAAGGGTTATTTTTATATATAACTCAAATATAAAATAATAAATAAAGAAAAAGAAAAACTATAATGTAATTAATTTAATAATTTTTATTGATTAAATTTCCCGAAAACGAAAACAGGTTAGAAAATATGGGTATATTTTATAATCAAAACAATCCAAGTTGTTACAGGCCAACTCCTTGAACATGTTTTCTTATTTAAATTGGGTTCTTGAGCTAACATGGGAAGCCCATGGAAAACCCAACCAATAACATTTCACTTTGGAAATTTTTATAAACATTATTTAAATTAAATATCTCCAAAAATTACTCACATTATTTTAAATCTCGACTCGTCCTCGAGTCATCACTTGCACAATTTTATTTAGGTACCCTTCTCTATTATCTCGCATCAACTTATTCACACAACTTACCCATCATCTCATTAAAATTTCATCCTTAGTCCTCATAAAATGTCTTCCCTAGGAAATCATCGTCATAATCAACGTCGTTCACCCATTTCTCGTGATTGTTGTTCGACTACTAGGATCGACAAGGAGTTTGCTGATGTATTTTGTTAACCAAACGACCGCCAATCTCGACAAAACTAAAATACACCGAACATGAAATCTTATACTAACTCATATCCGTTAAAATATTATTTAAATTCTCTTTTCTTATTTATATCCATATTCTCAAATTATAAATTTCTAAGTGCATTTAAATCCTTATCCTCAACTTTAAACTATAAATATTTTATTATCTCTTGTTTTTCCTCATGTTACTTTTCACAATTTACTTTCCATAAGTCTTTATTATTAAAATTCAAATATTGCAAATTTTATCGATATTAAACTAAATTTTTCATTATCCAAATTTAATTCTCATTATTAAATTAAATTTTCCATTAATTAAATTTTTACCATTAAAATTGACTTTTTGATAAATCTCCATTAAAAACTCATCACTCACTTTATTTATTGATTAAGTTCGTTATTTGAAACTAATCGTTGGTTCATAAATATTTCAACTCCCTACTTTGACTTTTGATACATTTTGAAAATTTTGAACGTTTGAAACGATAAATTCGTAGTTGTTAGAATAGTCATGGTGGTTCATGCATTTCTAGTCTCGCGTTTATCTTATATACTTCACATCTTATTTTTGGAATCACGATTAATTTAAAATTTGTTATTTACTTGAATTTCCATTATAAATCATCAATAACTCAATTTACTTATTTCTTACTATGTATAAAGTATTGGATGCTAAAGTATTAGAAAGCATTCGACAGCTACGGAAAAGGGGGAGTCTGTTAGTTCACAGATTTGGTGTCCGCAGTTGTTCGAATAGGATAGGGTAGTAACTTTAATATAAATGCTGGGGCGTGATCCGATGGCTCTGTCACACCTCGACCAATGAAGGCGGAAACGTCGAGGCGCGACATGATTGCTCATTGCACAACAACACTATAAAGTTACAATATTTAAACAACTCATTTAAATTCATATCATCATAAATAACACAACAATTGTTCATACAAAATGTCAAATAGATAGATAAACAAATACCTTGTTCTTTCATTTTCTAATATCCTAAATCCAAGATGATAAGTTTCTTCAAGTAATCCAATCAAGCTAACATTAAACCTGTAACATTGCATAAAATAGAGTTTGTCAACACAAAGGTTGGTGAGCAATTTTCATAGTTTTGGACAATAAGTATATAGTATGAAATCCACAACTAGTATATGAAAACAATAAATAATAGCAACAATTTAGATAATTAAATCATCAATAAGAATACATTGACGACAATAATGAAATCGTCAATAAGAATACATTGACGACACCTTTCTATATGGGGATACCATATATACTCGGAATTAACGTATGATCATACTTTGATGAGGCTACCCGCCTTAGCATTCAAGAGGCTACCCGCCTTAGCATTCAAGAATTTGCACATAATCATGTAAAGCATATAACACCAAATCGAGCATTTATTTAAGTAAACATATACAATAAGTGTTGTGGTTTAAGACTCGATTATAAATCATTTGAATTTGAATAAGTATGCAATGCCACCCCCAAAATGAAAGATAAAAAACAGGGGATGAAAAAGTACTCACATTAACAAGTAACTTGAAAGATAGTGTCGTGAATTATCGGAGAGATCGGTTTAACGAGCAAGACCTATGTTAAACGGGTCTTGTGTTAGTAGGTAGTCTTGGAAGGGTTTAAAATAAAATACATGACAAATAAAGTAAATAAATAAATTTTAGGATTTAAAATGTAAATATTTGAGAAATTAAATAAACGAGTTTTGTAAAATAAGTTTACTCGAAACCGGGTCTCGGTATTCTATTCGTTAGTTTTTTTTTCTTTTTTTTACTCAACCTATGTTAAGTAATAATGTGGGTTAAAATGCAATACTGCAAAACCATTGGTTATAAGAATACCAAAACGAGGTTTAAACGAGTGTTCGGGTTTGTCGGTTCGAGACTTGATAATTGACCAAGCTCAAAGTTAACTTCCCAAAATAATAAATGTTATGAGATAACTCAATAAAATCAAAATAGACTTAACCAAATATGTAGTTCTATTGTGAAGAACCTTAACGTTCATTAAGCGAGTATACGACTTTATCGATCCGAACTTGTTATAAGATCAAGTTGGTTACCGACATGCCAAGTATATTTAGAAATTAACTAAAATTGATTTAAAATATAATCTTGAAGAAAAATATGAGTTTTGGTGGCAAAAAGCACACTTGTGTGTCTTAAGCAAGTGAACACGGTTTAGTTTGGTTTTTGGTTCGGTCCTTGACTCGGAATAAGACCAAGCATGGTTACCACATACCCAATTACCATGGAACTTGTAAAATAACTTATAAATAATAATACTCAAGTTTTACATTCAAAAAATTAACAATAAAACTTTTAAACGAAAGTTTGGTTTTTGGTTCGATTCTCAACTCGGGATGAAACCGAGGCTAGTCACCACATACCCAATACCATGGAACTTGACAAATATGAATAATAAACTAAAATATGCAGAAGTTAAGCAAGCATAACAAGTTATATGGTTAGATTTGTTAAATATATAAACAAGGACTACAAAGTCCTCCATGTAACCTTGCCTTACTAGCCCGACATTTCAATCGGCCGAGGCCGGAAAAATGAAAGATCGAAGGTAAACAAGGAGTGTATATTATATATATGTTGTAACATCAAGCTTTAAGTATCGAGAAGTTAGTTAAAATGAAAGATTAGCTTAGTTTGACCTTGAGAGTCAAACTATGAAGAACAACCTTAGAATTCAAGAATTTGAGAGAGAAATGAGAAAATGAGTAAGCATAATGAAGAAAATGGGTGTGTATATATATGGTAAGTTGAATGGGTATTTCATAAAGGGTTTTTCATGAAAATAGGTTGGTTATAGACCCTAGAAAGCACAAACTATAAATGGGTCTTTCAAGTCTTCATTTTGGTAGTTTTAGTCCCTGGAGTTCGTTTTGAGCGTTTTCGGGGTATTTTAAGAACTGAAAAGGGTGTTTTTTTTAGATCCGACAACTATAAAACAAATATATAACATAAAATTCATCATTTTGATAATATCGAAAGGTTCGGGATACAAAACGGGTCGGGTTTACATTAAGAATACAAGTATAAAATAACCCGAAATTGACAAATGTCACATGCTCACAGCTCGAATATACTATCATAATATAAATGTGATAATATCTATTTAATTATTTTATTTCAAATGTACACACGATAATCAAATACAACAAAACAATTCAAATAAATAAATTTAACAAGTTTAAATCCATGTTTGACTTCATTATAACCCTAAGGTCTTTCTAAGTGTCCATCCTTCAACTCAATTAACCTGCATATGCGTAGAAAATTGAGTTTTGTTAACAAACATGTTGAGTAAGTTTATCACCAATTTTTTACACCAAAAATAATGTTAATATGATAAATAAGCAAAACGTAATAAATGCGGTAATGAAATCAAATCATGAGCAATTAAGTTGTTGATAAACCATTGCCAAGCGAATCGGGCGTTGATATTCAAACATGAGCAAGTAATAATAATCAGACCGTTGTCAAGTGAATCGGGCGGTGGTTGATAATGAGAACCCTCTCCAAGGGGATATGTAACGATTGCATACAAAGACAAATAAGAACATAACAAGTAGATTTGATTAATCACGCACAATTACACGTTTGCTATTTTTGATATATATGTATATATATATAGTATGATATACGCATATGTCCCCAAAAAGTTTTAGAAAACTGATTAAAATAGGGGAATGATAAAACTCACATTAGTTTAAAGGCAAGTGAATATAATTAAGATAACCGAGTCAACGGATAAGCGAGTCGTCCAATACGCGTCAAACGAGATAATTGATCAGAACCTGAAACTTTGTGATATGAAACTATAAATAAAAACAAACTTAATGCCGCTGGAATCAATCCAAACGGATGAGTAGAACTCTAATTATGTTGAATTAAACGTTTAAGCGAGCTGGTATTGACCAGAATCCAAACAGCGATTTGGAAGTCGGGTTTTGGTCAGTAGACTTCAAATTTTGTTACGAGAATAAAAGTCTTCTGGACCGAACGTTGAATCCGACCAGAAGTGTGAGAAAATGATAAGTCAAAGTTGTTGACTACTTTACCCTTTATCGGGTTTTAAAGCAATTGACTAGTCAATACCCTTCAATCTCAGAAATTGATTGAAGATTATTGACTATGGAATATGTATGAACGATTTTACAGTTTACAACTTACCCGGAAAGTGAAAGGATTGATGAGAAACGGAAGTCAAAGGTCCTAAAGCAAGCAAAGTCAACGAACAAGTCTTGTATCTTCAACGAATACGCCAAAATCGAAGGGTTTGGGGATAACCAGAGGTAGGTGATGGCTGGAGGAGGTGTATTAGGGTTAGATTAAAGTTTACAGCAGGGAATTAAGATGTGTTTATATAGGAATAGGAAGAATGAACCAATTATGGACATATCACTCGTTTAAGCAAGTAAATATGATTTAAAGGAAAGAATCATCGAAATATTCATCTGATCTTGAGCAAAGGAAAACGAATTAAGAGTTGTATTTTAGTTATATTATGATTACTTGGACCTTAATTCACTCAAACATGCTTAAAGTACATAATTTTTATACCAAAAACGAACTAGGAAGGGATAATACTTAAACGATCTGATATGATAATCCATGGCGCCGTGCGGCCAACCCTTGGTTGTGCCATCGCGCAGCGCCCCGGCTTCAAGGGCTTGGAGTTTGGTTTTTAACAGTTTAGTTCCTAAAGTTTAGTATTTGGTTATTTGTTGAACTTTTATGCAATAATTAAGGAATAAACATTGTATAAAATATGAAGGGCCTATAGTGAACATTAGGAACTTAAAAATTTATAATTGTTTGATTTTTTATTAATTATAAAGATATAAAATATTCCCGAATCAAATTATGAGTAAACGAATACGGTTCGAAAAATCCAAAATGTTACAAGAGTTGGGCCTTGTTCTAATGTAAGCTACTGTTCTAACTTTTTATTGGGTCACACTTTATATCATTACAACAAAATGGAAGTTTACATGCATTCACTTTATAGAATTGTAGTTTACTGACTTAAACATGAATTAATGTTGAATACTTTAAAATTATCTCTACTATATATAAAGTATGAGTTAGAGACCTCATAAATTTTTAAAGGTACCAAACTTCTTGCTCTATGTACAAGTCTTAGTTGCATGTCCTTAAGAAATTAGAGGGTAGATATGTCTTTTACACAAATACACTCACGAAACAGAAAAACTAAAGTTACAGTTCTACTCCCTAAACTTTACTCAAACTTTGAAATTTTAAGAAAAGTAACAACTTTACCCCTTAATCTCTTTACCACTTTCGCAACATTTTATTTGTTAATTTTTTCTTTTTATATCTTTTAAAATATTTATTTTCAACAAGTTCCAAACATACCTTTGCAATGTGCTTATTTTTGTCAACGCGTTGATGTAAAGTTTATTGAATATTGATGATCGGTTTACAATGTACAAGTCATATTTGCATTAATGTACAAGTTATTTAAGAGTTCAAGTTACAACTTTTATAGCTTGTGATACCACCAAAAAAAAAGATAGAAGTAGCATTTGCCGGATGATAGAGGTTACACACTTTCTCCCTCGTACCCTCCTTTTCATTTCACAGGTTGCGGTTCTCAAATTGATGCTTCATTTTATTTTGTCTGATTATTTGCATTATAACTCAAGAACCTGTGTGAATGCAAACCAAAACATGTTGCTAATTTTGTTATTCTTATTTTTAGGTGGTGCACATGAATATGGTCATTAAGGAAAGTAGGAAACCCGGGTGTGGCTGTAGGCATATAGAAATAATAATAGAAATTATGTTATAGTTTGAAAGAACAATTTTGGCTGCAAATGGAAAATTAACTGCTAAAAGGAGGATCTTGCCAATCGGCACGAATCACTTTGGTGCCGGTTCAGCTACAGAAAACTTCAACTTCTGCCAATTTTAATTAATTTTAAATACATGTTTGACCATCATGTAGGCAATTGGTGCTAGACCATATTCATGTAAAGTGGCCTCAGATTATGGGGTTGGAAATGACATGGTGTAACAAGTAGTTGCTGGCAATATTAGAACTCTTTCGGTTGCTATTTCAGACGGTTCTCATCCAGGTTGACACAAAGACATCTTATTTTCTGTTTTTTAATTTATAATTTCAAAAACCAATTTTTAATTTTAATCAGTATAATTTCTAATATTCTTTTTTTGTCTTGATGGAATTAAATTGGTAAAAGTTGTGGTGGATATAATCGGCCATGTTTTTCCAGAGTTAAACAAGAGACGAACATTAGAAAGATTATAGCTGATGAGGAAACAAGTTTTGCAAGAACTTTACTTAGTTTAAGATTTTTTAATTATATATATATATCTGTGTGTGTGTGTGTAAACAAATCTCATGTGTGCAGGACGCATTTGTTTTGTGGGATTTTTTTTATGGATTCCATTGGATCTAACTGAAGTGTGTTAGAGCGTTCTTTTTTATTTATCTGTTTTTTATGCAAATTCTACTGTATTAATTTTTCTTAACTCATAGTGTTCTTATTTCAGTTGATGACAGAAGAAAAAGGGTTGCTATGAATGAAGCTCGAGAACAATCAAGAAATGTCCAAAGCAAGGTTTTTATAAATTACATAAAAACAACACTTTTGGGAATCTTGTTTAGGTTGACTATGAAAGGTGCAAAGGCATTGCTCCAAATCAATTGTTCGTCCATAAAAACTAAGGTAAAGGTTTGACTTCTCACACATGAAGCCTGCTAAGCTCGATGACCTTCATAGAATTGAATCAATTGTGAATGAACAATTTAAAGCTAAGCTGAAGGGTTCTGCAAAGGAGGCAAGCCTTGCTGATGCAAAACGAGTCAATGGTTTGTGTGCTATTTTTGAGGAAATAAGCGGTTTGAAATAAATTCTAATTTTTATATGTGGGTACATAGTTAACCATTTTCTCTTTTTCTTTTCTTTAATAGTTTCTAAAGATATAAGCTGATGATAATTGAAAATTTAAGTGACCACTAACTGACAATGGCAAAAGTTATGGAGGAGTTCTTTTTATATGGCTAATGGTAGTTGCGCATCATGCTTAAGAGGTAATTGTTTGATACCATTTTTAAATGGGTCAAAAGACCTGTTAGCATTCTATAATTATATAGCTTTAAAAGTGATTTTGAAATTTTCTTATGGTTAAAGTTGTAAACAAGATGAAATATGTGACAGGAAAAATGAAGGAAACATGATGAAACATATATGGTGAAAAAGTTAAAATACAAGAAGGTAACTCCTCGCTTTTCAATCTTTGTGTGTGAAGGATGTATATGTGCTAAATAAAGAAGATCAAGATACACTATGAGAATAATTTGAAGTTTCATGCCATCAAGGGTATTTTGGTCATTATTGAAAGGTTTCAAAATAAAGCAGGTTTGGTTATTTGTAACTTTCTGTTCAAATTTGACTTTTTGTGGGCCAAAACAGATTTTTTTTGAAAGTTGAATTTTCTGGTAAAATGGTAAAAGTTGACCAAAAAGTACCTGGTTGATCGATTATGCAATTGATATGGATTTAGTTAAACAAACCAACTTGAACACGACCTGTGCAATTAAACAGGTCAATCTAAAGTCTAAACAAGACCCATTCAATTTAACAAGTCAATATGAACATGACCCGGGCATATGAATTGTAAAAAGTGTATTAAAATGTTAAATCGGCCTGTGGGTTCACCTGTTTAACTTAACAGCTTAAGCATGCCTACGTGAGCATAACCTGTTTAATTTAATAGGTCTACCTGAGCACAATCCGTTTAATTAAACAGGTCCTTAACACAACTTGGGTTGATGGGTTGTAAAAAATGGGTTAATAGCCTAACGGTGGTTGCTATTGATTTCAAATCTTTAATGTAATATGTTATCGAATTTGCTTGGTGACTTATAATATATGTGTAACTAAGATAGTGGCCCGTGTTACACACGAGTGAAAAATATTTTAAACGCCATATATATAATTATATATATATATATAGATATCACAAGAATTCTTTGCCTTGTTCTATGCAAAACCAAAAGATGTAGGCAAAATTATGTATAAATGGTGTCAATAAGAAACTATATAAATATACAAATCATTGAATTGCTAAAGTAATAGTCATACTAAAAAAGGGAGTACAAAATCAGTTATAAACAATTAATTGTATATAATTATATATATATATATCACAAGAATTCTTTGCCTTGTTCTATGCAAAACCAAAAGATGTAGGTAAAATTATGTATAAATTGTGTCAATAAGAAACTGTATAAATATACAAATCATTGAATTGCTAAAGTAATAGTCATACTAAAAAAAGGAGCACACAATCAGTTATAAACAATTAATTGTAGTCAAAATCGGTTTTTAAATCATTTGAAGGGAAGTAGTTGGTTATGATTCTATAAAATATTAATTAGTGAGGTTATGATTCTAGAAAACATTAATTAGTGAATTATGTGGCAATTCTATATATGGAAACCGAATGACTTGGAAGCCTATGTGGACATGCTAGTTAAATGCCATGTGGATATCTTGTTTTGCTTTAATAGTATACTAAGAAGTAAGATATGCTATTTCGCTATATGTATTATGCTTATTCGATTTGTTACTTTGTTGTCTATCTGTGTAGCATAGAGATTTGATAGAATGCCATTTTTTTTGGCCAAAATATGGCAAAGCTCTTTTTTTTTTCCCGTGACATGGCTTTTATCAAATATAGAATTTTTTACCTGTACAATTACATGTTGATCTAGAAATTTAGTGGATAAAAATATGTGGGATAAACTAGTTTTATACTGAAAGTGAACAGAAAATATTAACGATCACGAATTACATGTTCTAACTTCACATACAACATATACATGTAAAATATATATATATTTTTTTGCCAAAATTATTTGCTTCCTGACACATTCAATTTTCCATCTTCACGATTTGTTTGTATTCTTACTTTCTTCTTTACTAAATGCAAGTGACATTGAAACACAAGCTGGATAGGAACAATGTGTGTACGTAGATTATGCGTTTATTTTTGGACAGGCTACTTGACTTTTTTTTTTAATGTAGATTATGTTTTTATTTTGGAACAATGTATTTGGCTTTTGTCGAACATTGTTGTAAACTTGTAAACTTGCATTACGTTGACTTTTCGTTTGGACATTTTTTTGTTTGTTAAGAACCTAAACATCCGATCCTAATTTTTAAATATTTGAAAATATTTAGATTGTCAATCCACTTATCTGAAAATCTGAACACCACTAACTAAAACGAGTACCGGGTTATAAATTGTAGCCACCGCCGCATCGTGCGGGTTTTTTAGTAGTGATTTTTTCAAATAACTATTTTAAGTCCTATTGTCTTAACCATTCATTCATCTGTTTATTAATTATTTAAAACTTAATATATGTCGAGAAGTTTACGATTTGTTTTTATTTTTAATTTATTTGTTTGCCGAAAGTTTTATTATTTATTAGTTTTTATAGGCCTAATAACATTTTCTATTGCATAGGTATACCCACTTGCTTAGGAATGTCAAATTAGATGGTGTTATGATTAAATTTTAAAAAATGAAAATCTATAAGAAACAACTTTAGATGTATTGTATTTTAGTTACATTTTTAATGATGTTTCAAGCACATTTTTCGGTTATATGATTTTGTTTGATTATTTTTTTTTCTTTTTTTTATATGACACGACCCAATTTAACCTGACCGGAACGGCTAAACCAAGCTGAAAAAAACCTATATACCGATTTGATCCGAACCAGATTAAAATTTTTCTTTATATCGATAGATAGTCTACTGACCCAAGAAATTTCCGACCCATGTGATGATTTTTTCTGGATCCGCCACTGTCTGGCTCATAGTCTGGTTTGTCCAACATACTCAAACAATCCGTCCACCTTAATTAGATGTTTATTCTAGAATTTATATCAAAATTGATCAAACCAAATTACACTAGACACCTTGATATCTTTTGTCGTCATTTTGTTAGTTTTATCGTTAATTTCGTACAATAATTTATTTTCTAAATATTTAAAATTTTGAAGTGAATGTTTTAAATGCCGAGGATATAAAATAATATTGTTAAGCGTTTATCTTAAAATCCACATTTTTGGGGTTATCGCACAAGTAACTGTATTTTATAGACTAGTATTAACACACCCTCACATACGTCGCGGCGGAGGTGTAAAACCGTGTATTTATTTATCCACTCTACTTGAAAGCATGAAGTTAGCACCACTGTCTTCGTTCGTCATCCCATCTCCCGTAGTTAGTAACTAACATCAACCATTAAGAAAACTGAACAAAAAGTAGACGTAAAAACGTTGAACCATACACGCTCGTTGCATCGTGCTAACATAAAGAAATTAGACGGAAACATAAAATATAGAAAAAAAATAACTAAGTCAACTTAACATCTATACGTTGCGATGGGGCCGTTAAAAGGGGAAAATAGACAAAAACGTTCAACTACACACATGCGTTGCAACATGTTAACTCGTTAAATTCAGACGTAAATATTAAACAATATGTACAACCCCTAAAGCATGAGGTACAACTTTAGAAGCCTTAGAACTCCCAAAATTATAATATATATAATATGTACAACCCCTAAAGCATGAGGTACAACTATAGAAACTTAAGAACTCTCAAAATTGTAATATATATAATTAGAATTTATATATATAAGTAATATTATTATTTTTCTTCTTATATACCCTAGTAAGTTACCCTCATTTTAATCTCCTTCATTAAGCAACATCTTCTCAACATTCTTGATTTCTTTCCCATTAACAAAACTTCTTCTTCTTCTTATTCTTCGATCATCCCTCTTTTTTGGTTTCAATGGAAATCAATCGATACCCACTTCAAACAAGAGTGCATAATAAGTTTGCATTAACCAAGAAACAGATTTCAAGGAACTTAACGCTGGCAAATTACATCGGAACCAAAGACGAAGATGAAACATGTAGCGTATGTCAAGTTGAGTTTGTACTCATGGACAAGCTAGGTGTTCTTGGATGCAAACATCGATACCACCCGGAATGCATCAAGGAGTGGTTGATCAGGCAGAATATATGCCCCCTGTGTAAAGCCCAAGGCGTAAGGATACCTTTGAAGAAGATAAGACACAACGCATGGTTTTCAAAAAACTTGCTGAATTTGTTTTTTCCATGATATATTAACTTGAATCAATTGTATGATTTTGATTTGTTTTAATTGGTGTATGCTTTGGATAAATTTGTAAAGAATGTGAGCTTCAATCTGTTTGTGTTTGAATTATTCTTTGATCGGTTGAGGTTTGATTTGTATGCAAACAATAAGGTCTGCTTAACATACAAAGTGAAAAACCATATGAAAAGAAGAAGCGGTGCGGTGTACCTATCAACTAGCGTAACATTATTACTATGCTAATTATATATTATGTGTTGTAGCGTAATTGCGTATGCGTGTAATTGCCAAACTACCACTGCGCATTGCTCTTTGTTTCACATGCTACGTAGTTTAAAATTACTTCAATATCAGCAATCGAGTCACAGGCATCTAGCATATTCATCTCCATAAACAATATACCATATGCTTACGACTTGTGGCTAACCTGTCAACCCTTTCGACACATTTAGATAAATAACTTAAGCGAGTCATGCATGCGTGTTTAGGTCACACGATTATAACTGCATTCGGGTTACAATTGATGTCTTGACATGAATACAAATATGAGTTGTGTTTGAATCGAAGAAATTCAAGCCAACTTGAAACCCGTCTGCCTATTAACTCTATGCGATTATGAACTTGTAACCGGTTTGGGGTTATCTTCTGGGCCAAATAATCGTATATTCATATTTGAAATAGTTAATTTATTTTGATGATTAATTGAGTTTTATAAACTTTCTAAACTTTTAGGAGCATGTAAAAAATTTTATAATCAAAGATTGACGACATATGCATAAAAATATATTGCAACCATCTGCGTTATTCAACATATAAAGAACAAGCACGACATGTTTAACGTCATAATTAGAAATCTTACAAATTGGTTGAGAACTTGAGAAGTTGAGATACACGATGCTAGCTAGGCTCACTAACTTTGTTTTTCATGGGTTTCAAAAATTTTGGATGTTCGATTGTCTATTACTAGATTTTTGATTTTTCGACGGTGTTCAGGCCGGTCAGATCTTATAAAAAAAAGTTAAAACCAAACCAAATTTCAACATATAATAAAATTGCACTAAGTCGTTATTAGAAATGTATTATAAGATATAGATACCCCTAAAGTTGCCATCTTTGTGTTTTTGTTTTTCTAAGAAGGCCATTATGTTATCTACAGAGACATTTTTAAGCAACTATATTTCAAGATAACATATACAACTATAACTCGAATTCTTATCATCGATCTAATTACGCAAATCAAACCAATGTACTTCAATATTGTAAAAAAAAGCACCTCTCAACACTTGATGTTGTGACCAATAAATTGGGGCTCACTTCAATAAATGGTTGCGGCCTAAGGCAGTCGGCCCTGGGGCAATTCACAGTCCGCACTAATAGTTTAACTAGGCAACAAATTGTATTTT
The DNA here is from genome assembly GCF_021521415.1 of Bidens hawaiensis. Classification (NCBI taxonomy): domain Eukaryota; kingdom Viridiplantae; phylum Streptophyta; class Magnoliopsida; order Asterales; family Asteraceae; genus Bidens; species Bidens hawaiensis. The sequence goes on from NW_027491564.1 coordinate 488,772, forward strand.
GGATGCCCTAATCCTTAGCCTTCATATAAATATGTTGTAATTGTATTCTTCAGCACCTCATAATAATATTGACTCCCTAGTCACAATCATGAGCGTTTGTCAAATCATACTGAACCACGTAAATTGTTTGTTCATGTTATTTATGATTATTAGATATTTGTGAGTTTTACTATGTGTGTTTGTTGTGTTTTGTGTCTATCATCTTAATTGAGCCTCTGAAGAAACACTAAGTTACCCCGGCAGATTACGGATAATCTTAGGGTTAAGTAGATGTTTCCCACGAGGGTTAGGTCCGGCAAAGATGGTTATTCTTCTGATGACCTGCAAAACAGACACCGTGAGCTCGTCACTGAGAAGGGGGGGGGGGGGGTACCTCCTTGTGACCACCATCCGGCTTGAGAATCAGACTAGATTGCTCTGAATATAAATGTATATTAAGAGAAATAGCTAGAGCATATAAGATATGTGATGGTATAAGATAGTATATCAGATGATATGTGATAAGATGTGATATCCACACCGTTCCAAGGTGTTGGAGTATTTATAGCCGAAGGTAGGTTTCCAAGCAGGTACAGCCAGCTGTATAATATTCCTTTTCTACCAACTGTGGGCTACGCACGTGCCATGCTGGTGGTTGGTGGGTAGGCAGCGGCTGATAGTGACATGGCCGGCTGTGTACTATTCCTTTTCCACCAACTGCAGGCTATGTACGTGCCACGATGAGGGTTGGTGAGTAGGCAGCGGCTGATAGTGACATTAAGTACTAGAGCGTGTTGCTCGTCGTACTGTTGTCAGTGAGCTGTCACCCTGTGATTGGTTCATGGGCTGCTTTGGTCAGATCTTGTCTATTTTGTCCATACCTTGGTAGGTATAGTACAAAAGATCCTCCAGAAGCGTACGGACTGGCTCATTTGGGCGGGAGTATTCCCGCCTTGCTCATTCCTTCTTCAGGTGACATTACTGAATTATTGAGAGTTAGTGCCTTGTGCGTGTAGCCTTGCTATTAGTGCGGGTAGCCTTCCCTGATGGCCTGTATCCGCAGCTGCGGGAACAGGCGGGGTACTTCACCATTGGGAGGCTTTTCCTGCGGGAACAGCTTGCGTACTGCGCGTAAGGTCTTCATCTCTCTGAGCATGGTGGGTCCTGCGGAACCAGTTGGTCTTTGCGCAGACGTCCCTCTTCAAGGTGAGTCTTGCGGGTCCAACTGGGCCCTGCTGGGACCTACCTCTTCAAGTCCCCACAGTCCAGTGTTCTTCTCATGAATTGTTAATAAGTGAGGTGAACTTTTGGACTTAAGCAAGGGGTTTTGAAAAGGGTTTTTAGTTTTAAGGTTTTCCGTGGGGATTCTTCCCGCGGTTTCCCTAATGTCACGTGCAGAAATTCCCGACTTTTCTGCTTGATCTTTGGGTATGATGCGGGTAGGTGTGTAACTTCCTCGCAAGTCAGGAGCGTTGAGTTTCACTTGTGTAGATTCTCCACGAGGTTTTGGTAGTTTTAGACATAGTGATCAATTATGTTAAACAACCAATTCCATCTTGGAGCTTCAAACAATCTAGTTCTCAACGTTCCCGCTATGCGGGGATGTTATTTCCCTTTCCACAAGCATGGCCCAGAAGATCCTTCTTGGTTTTAATTCCCTGCAAGTGCTAAGTATGTGAAAGGTTTCGCCTTGACACTGTTCCCGCACTCGTCTTATAGTTACTTGACTTCCAAGGTATTCTTGGCTTCAATTCCCTACAGGTGCTAAGTATGTGAAGGGTTTCGCCTTGACACTGTACCCGCACTTGTCTTACGGTTTCTTGGTTACCAAGGTATTCTTGGCTTCAATTCCCTGCAGATGCTAAGTATGTGAAAGGTTTCGCCTTGACACTGTACCCGCACTTGTCTTTCGGTTTCTTGGTTACCAAGGTAAGGGGGTATATTCCCTCTTATTTTTGAATCTTTGAATCTTTTTGAATCTTTTTGACTTGCTTTATAAACGTTATATGACTTGCTCATGCATATTATAGTTTAATTTGGCACTTGTTTTGCCTCATAAAAAATATATGATTCGCTCGTGCATACTTTAGTTTAACTTAGCAATTTTCCATGTGTTTTGGATAAGTTAACCTTTCGACGCGTGGTTGTCAATAGGTTAGTGTTCAGTTTCCTCTATCATGATTGTGCGGGTAGGACCGTCACTTTCATTTAGTGGGATGACCAATCTTCACCTATAACTGACCTGCGTGAAGGTTTTCCTCATCTTTTCCTTAGAAATTTTTGCCGTTTTGTGTTTATGCGGGTTTTGCCGCCTTCCACACGCAACGACTTACTTCCCCACTTATTTATGCGGTGAATACCGGCATATCAGTGTTTTGAATAAGTTAACCTTTCGACGCGAGGTTGTCAATAGGTTAATGTTCAGTTTCCTCTATCATGGTTGTGCTGGTAGGACCGTCACTTTCATTTAGTGTGATGACCAAACTTCACCTATAACTGACCTGCGTGAAGGTTTTCCTCATCTTTTCCTTAGAATTTTTTGCCGTTTTTGGTGTTTATGCTGGTTTTGCCGCCTTCCACACGCAACGACTTCCCCACTTATTTATGCAGTGAATACCGGCATATCAGTGTGGTCAGATCATAAGTATAAATGTAAGACCATCAGCGTCAATGTGATAAGGAGAATCATTTCCATTAGAAGTGGCTCTAGGCCTTTTCTTTACAAGTTTGGAATTGATCTACATGCAGCCTGTGTAATTGAGCTCCCTTCCATGTTCTTGGGATGGGGGTGTCATCGAGCCTTTCGAGCGGATATGCACCTGGTTCGGAATCTCGTTGTTTACGCAGTATGTAGTCTCCAACATTGAAGCTGCAGTTTCATCCGTGTTTTCCCCAACTGGGGTTCTACACGCATTAGCCTGCTTAGCGTCCATTACGCCACGAGGTGAGTGAGTTTCCCATTTCTGACGAATGCTTCGACGACGTCCTTCAAGGATACGCATTTCTCCGTGGTATGACCTTTTGTCCTGTGGAAGTCACAGGATTTGCTTTGATCAGCGTTGTGACGCTGTCGGATTATTGGTGCCTCTGGCCATGGGAGTCTCTCGGTGGCAAATATTTCGGTGACGCTTTTGGTGAGTGGCGTCCATCTGGAGTTCCGGTTCGACGACTGCATGTTATCCCTTCCGCCTAACCGAGGGTGCGAGCCGGATGAGGTGTCAAAGTTTACCCTTGACTGCCAAATACCAAGCTTCCTCTTTTTGTTTTGTCGGGCGGTAAGGACGTTATTTTCTCTTGTTTTTTGAGTGTAGAGGTTTGTGCTCTGGGGAAGATCTCTACCCAGTTGCTTTTCCGTTTCCGCGAAGCGTTTAGCTGCTGTCATGATGGCATCCCACGTGGATGGCATGCCATCTTTACCCGTTAAGGTGCGGATGAGCTCTGGGTCTTCCGCGCCCTGGATGAAAGCAGCGCGGACAAGATCTTCGCTAATAGTGCCCAGACTTAGCTTCTTTGAATTGAAGCACGTGATGAAGTCTAGTAAAGACTCATCTTCATCTCGGATGCAGTTGAGGATCGTCCATTGCTCTTCGGTATACTTTCTTTGTTGACTGAAGTGTTGGCTGAACTTTTGCTGGAAGTCTGCCCAATCGTAGATGTGGTGGACCGGTAGACGGTCGAACCACGCTCTGGCTGCCCCAACAAGCGTCATTTGGAACATGTAACACCACGTGGGTTCCGTCCAATTGCTGACGGTTGCCCCCGCTATGAATCTGTTCAAATGATTGTCTGGGTCAGATATACCATCATATGTGCCTATGTTGGACATTTGTTTGGCACTTTTCGGGGCAATTGCTTCCGCAACGTCCCTTGCAAATTTGGACGTTCCCGCATTTGCAACAGTTGGTCTGAAGGTTTTAGAGAAGTCACGTGGGTTTCCACCCGCTTTTTTTGGTTTAAAGGTTTCTCCAAAATTTCTTCTGTAGAAATCTGCTTGTTTACGCTTCCCTTTCGCCCTATGGCGCGGGTTTGCGTCACTGTCAGATTCTTCCCAATCTTTATCATACTCGCACTTATTACTCATGTTGAGCTGTTGTCGAGTGCTTCTGAATTCGTCAGCCTGTTGGAGTGAACGTAAGCGTTCATCCAACTCAGCTTGGAATTCCTTCCGACGTGCTTCCGCCCACGCTTTAACTTGATCAAGTGTTTGGCGGGGGAGCCTCGTCTGTTGTCTCTCCAACTGGGTATCGGTGAATCCCATGGGAGGATTATTTACTGCACTTGCCCCGGCTTGGGTAACCGGGGTAGTGTTCGTAAAAATTGTGTACTCGCCGGTGTTCCCCCCAGTAGCTGGGGTTGTGGTTACCGGAGTTTCTTGGTCACTCGTTGGCCTTGGCATCGGAGTAACCTTAACCATCTTTCCAGAGGTTTTGAAAAAACTGAAAAAATTAGTTCTAGCTTTTATGCACGGATGGCGCAAATGAAGAAACACTAAGTTACCCCGGCAGATTACGGATAATCTTAGGGTTAAGTAGATGTTTCCCACGAGGGTTAGGTCCGGCAAAGATGGTTATTCTTCTGATGACCTGCAAAACAGACACCGTGAGCTCGTCACTGAGAAGGGGGGGGGGTACCTTCAAGACGGGAAATTGCAGATCATCTAACCAGTTTCATCAGTGTTTATCGATTAGAATAGTTGCAGGTTTTGCAAGTTGGCAGTGATTCGCTAGGTCAGGACCAACAAGGTTGCTATGTGGCAAACAAGGTTTGGTCGATAGCTAATCCTACAAACCAATAACAAGCTGTGAATTTGGTAGTAACTATAAAGAGAGTCAACAAGTGAGGAATAACGATAGAAACTAGAAACTCAGTAGTAGCATGAGTATCTTGATACTATTGTGGAAATCAATACATACCCAAAAGGTGGCATCAAAAACATGACTCATATAATTGGTTACCATAGTAGAAAAAGTAAAGTTTAAGACTAACAAGTTTGATTGCTAGGATTTTGTTTTCGAAAGGCATTGATAGAAAATGGAGTGTGCAAATAGTAATAGAAAAAGTAATCGGGTGCACAAGCTAGTTATAAAGTCAAAATACTTAAAATACTGAACTACACACGTAACAACAAAATGTACCTATATCATGACATAGTATAACGAATGGAAGATATTGGATATCACTCTGTGGATCAACACGATAGCTCTTGATACTAAGTTATTTACCAATATATGTAATCTTTGAATAGAATGATTTAAACTAAAAACAAATAAACACAAGCAGAACACAAAAGTATAAATGATTTAGGAAAAGAGGTAACAACTCATAGTTGAATCATCAAAGACGGAATTACAAATAAGATTGCCCATACCTGAACTTCCTTAAACTTAATTAAATGCGTGTGAAGTGCTAAGATGGATTAATACTGATTAAGGTTAATCCCCACCAAAGTAGAAACGGAAGCTACAAACACAGCTCAAAACCTAATTCAACTAAGCAAGTTATATTATGACTTTAAACCTACCCATAACAAAACGTCTGCTTTCTAAACTGGGGATCTGATACTAAAAGCTAACCAACCACAGTCAGTAAAAGTATGTTCTGGTTAGAAAATTTTTTATAACCTTAAATTAGAGGTGGGCCCCACCCCTCGGTTCCAGACTCGACTCGGTCGTACTCTACCTGCGGGTACGGACCTTGTTTTGGTTCCTTAGAAAAGTCGTACACGGACCCGCCGGAACCGGTTCCACCTCTACTCGGTCAAAACCCGGTCCGGCCAAAACCCGATCATACCCGAAACCAATTCCTACCCGACCTGGTTCTTGACTTTTGTTGACCACACCTGAAACCGGTTTCTGAAAATACCTTATTTGTGCACCTTTTGGACTTTATCAATGAAGGTACTACTTTTGGATATTTAAATTATGTATTGGGCCATTTTTTTATTGGGTTTTACGGTAGGCCGTTCAGCAAGGTGTAACTTAGGTGTGGTTTTCCTAAGTAATGTCTTTTTATTTATTGTAATTCTTATTTTCTCAAATAAAGAATCTCATCTACAAAATCATCAATTAACCGTACGTGGTTTTTCAACAACTATTTTTTTTTAAATGTGCGTAGTCCTTGGCACGTTCAATATATTCGATATATATACATACAAAATCATTAATAACGTCCGTTTAGTAGAGATTTGTGTTTTTTGTTGTAAAATGTGATTTTAAAGTCAGTGTACTACGAAGAAAAGAATCAGGTGAAAAATTCATATTCATGTCAACACATGAATTCGTGAGTTGCGTTGTTCGTTTCCTTAGCATGATTTTCGATTTCTTATGGTGGTTGGTTTCGGCTAGCAAATTACAAACACGACCCCCCTATAGACCAGACCAAGTATAAAATAAAATCCACAACAAAAACTAAATCACACCAAACCAAATTTTCCCGCTTAAGTTCCAATTGGTTTTACTTGATGGCAATGCCATAGAAGCAAGCAACTATTTTTTTATAACGTCAAATCTAACTCTACTTCTAAATTATTGCACATTTTCTTTTTAATAATGACGGGATAAAAATGCCAAACTATAGAAGTAAGCAATTATCTCAATCAAAATACATGCCGAAAATGATGTTTTGATTTTAAAACTCTAGTTTATGTGGGTTTGGGAAAAAAACATGGAGATGTCGGCAAGCTATCATGTGATAACGTGTGAGCCATAAACAAAAAATTTTACAATTTTACTTTGAACGTAATTATACGAATGATCATCTAAACTCCTTAGTCTGTTCGTTTAAGAAAAACTAGATGTCATTAATAATATATATACTCACTCGTGATTTACCCTTTGCTTATGACCTTAAATTACTTACCCCTAACCAAACGTCTGCTTTCTAAAATAAGGATCTGATATTAAAAGATAACCTAGCTACTAAAGTCGCTAAAAGTATGTTGTGGTCAGAAAATATGTATAACCTTAAATAGTGTAAGGTCTTGATCAAAATGGGTAAATTTTGGATCAGAACTTTCATCAACTCAAGTAACCCATTACTCTTCTCTTACACATACCCTCCAAATCTAGGACCCCCTACCCAGCTTCTAGACCAAAACATTAAATGAAGACCAAAAATATAAAAATTTATTTTTCTAAGTCTTATACAAATTAAGGCATCACGGGAGGTACCTCTCACCTAGAGAACAATTGTAGATACAGAAATGTGTACGTATATGTGATGGGATATTATGAATACATAAATGAAACATATATTATGCACGCGTATTAACTTATTAGCTTACAACTCATTAAATGCATTTAGTGGGCTACAATAGGTAGCATTTACACAACCATAACCTTGGGACTCAACTTTCACTTATGCATTGTCCTTTTCATACCAAAAATTATTATCAAATTATAATCAACTTTAGATAAAATTTGATTATTGGTATGCATGAAGACAGACAACTAATAATCAAAAATTACCATACGGGTGACCTCAGGCCGAGATAGAGATGATCAACAAAACCGGTTCCTGGAACCGAACCGGTGGACCCGAACCGGACCCGAACCGGACCCGAACCGTTTTTTGTAGGAACCGGACCCTATCTGATTCAACCCGATGATCCGTGACCGGTTCTTGCATTTCTGAGTGGGGGCGGGTAGGAACCGGAACCGAACCGGAACCGGTTCCTAACCGTTTTTTTGGCCGTTTTTTTGACCGTTGGGGTCAAAAATAGCCGTTTTTTGACCGGTTACGGTACAGGAACCGGTAAGAACCGGTTAGATAGGTTAGGGGTCCGAGGGTGGGAGAACCGGTTCGGTTCCCTAACCGGTTCGAGCCTGGAACCGGTTTAAAAGGTGGTTTTGAATATAGCCTAACCGGTTCCGGTTCCTAGTCCCAAACCGTTTTGAACATCTCTAGGCCGAGAGGCGGCAAGGGCACCTCCATGTTCTTTTCATACCTAAAATTATTATCAAGTTATAACTAAGTTTAAGAAGAATTTGATAATTTGTACGAATGAAGCCAATGGTCATGTTTATAGTCGATGGAAAATAAGCACAAGACCATCTCGGTAAGGGCAGCTCCATGGTGTCTTTGTGACTGGCCTGTCTTTCTCCTCTTTACCTAGGGCACTTCCTTTTCTAACCTATATTTATTATCAAACTATAATCGAACTTGAGATAAAATTATATTATTTTTTGCATTAGGGATGAGATCGGCACCGTATCAGTACTTGTACTCATATCTGCATCCAAAAGTACCCGTACCAAAAATCAATAAATTTGGGTACCCATTCTCGTACATGAATATTATGGTACGAGTACTTTAGGTATGGTACCGTTTTGGTACCACTTTTTTCGTTTTTAAAAAAAAATCCCCACTAAATCTGGTATCGATACTAGTACGGTACCGACAATCAATTATCTATAAAACCAAAACCAAAACATAATACCAAAATTAAAATGAAACAAATCATAATATAAATATAAAATCCATTCATGGCGGTTCTTACTAGTTATTGACTGGAAGAAGACGAAGAGAAGAGAATTAGGGTTTGATTAGAACTGTTAGTGCTTAATATTTTGATTATCAATGGTTTTGATAAACCCGCTTGAAACCTTAAGGATATCCCAATAAAACACGGTTAGAGTTATGAGTTTTAGAAATCCCAATAATAAAACCCCTACATATTTCAAACGGGTCTCACCTCCTATCCCTATGAGTTATGTCCAAGGCTTGATGCAAAACTACTATCGAGCCGGGGGTCTCACCGGAAGCAGCCTCTCTATCCCTATGGGATAGAGGTAAGGCTGTCTACATCTTACCCTCCTCAGACCCTACCATAGCATTGCTATTGGTGGGATATACTGAGTACGATGATGATGATGATGATGATGATATTTCAAACGGGTACCGAGTACCCATAATACTCGTACCTATATCCAAAAGTACCCGTATCTAAAATCTGTAAATCAGGGTATCCGTGTATCTATACTCGTACATGTACAAGTATCGATACGGGTACGAGTATTTAGGAAAAAAAAATCTCATCCCAAGCTTACATCAAGTCAACTTATGCGTATAATTAATCGAAGTTAGCCATAAGACGATCTTTGGTCGGAAGTGGGAAGAGCGCCTCCACGTGTGGTTATCTATGTGACTCTTAATTGGTAGCACTCCATCTCAATCTCTCCTCTGACCTCTCACATCCTTCTCATAGCACGGGTGCACCCTTGTAGACGAATTCCTGGGTGTGTCCGTCTTTCTATCCCACATCCTCCTTGTATGTTTCTCTTTCTTCAACATTAGACCACGGGCTTCTGCAATAGAGGTAGTCTAACGTAGCTAATGTAACAAGGTTTGGGTTCATGCTAATACGTGTACGTAGCCCCTATAATCATTACCGATCATTTAAACGACATATAACTATATCTAAATACACAATTGCACACATGCATAACATGTCTAGAGTAGACACAAATATAATCGGAAAACAATATGTTAAATAATGAATTATGAACTTCTTTAGAACTTTGAAAATAAAAGGCATTATAACCCGGCATGTAAACGGGTAAACGGCAAAAAGCTACCTCGAGTTCAAAACCCAAGCAGAAAGTAATTACAGTTTATAAAATAGTAAACAAATGTAATTAATAAAATTATTATTCAAGCAAAATACCATTCTCCAAGAATTTTATGCCTTAATGACTTCTAATTTTCTGAGCACAAATCCAAATGCAGAACAGTACTACATATGGAAACTGGAAGAACAAATTCATCTGCCACCCAAACTGCCATTTTGAATTCTTTTAAAACAATATTTTATGCATTTAAATGTTTTGTTAACTTCATCTAACTTGATAAAATAACAAAACCTTGAATCAATAAACATTGTTTCACTGATCATAGCATAATAGTTCATCACAAATCTGTCACATTTTTCTTACATAAGAATTTTTTAATACTAACATTAAAATCAACGCATGCAAATGATCTATCAAATCTTGCTTGCATATTTCAAGATCTTGGAGGCGGGAAGAATTGTGTACCGGCCATGAACGCATTGAGTGGAGTTGGGTATATGGTAGGATCAATGGAGGCAACATCTGGATTCGCAGTGGTGGCGGCAGCTCCCATTGTGCCGGAAGTGATGAGGTTAAGTTGTTGGGTAGCACCACCATCCCCTGCGGCCGAGGAGCTGTCTCCACCACCAGGGTGGTTGTACCGGCCCTCGACACCGTGGTCATAGAGAATTCCCTTGAAAACATGCCCGCCTATGTTAACCGCGGTCTGATAAGCCAGCTGCTCCTCCCCCTCATCCATTGCACTCACTCTAACACACCGAAACACAGCCGGAGAATTCACTTCGGCCGGAAAATGTCCCATTTCCAACCCTATAATATATTTAATATAAACAACATTATGTTCATATAATTTTAAATATTTTAGAACTAGCTAGGTTATGTTCTTTTTAGCATGGTGGTAATATATTAAAATCTAGCAACATGCTAGAAGGTAACATGTTACATAAAATAAAAGTAAGAGAGTAACACCTATTCAACAAGTTACATCACTTATATGTATATATGTTTAATTTTATAATATATGTTGAAAAAAACAGTAGATATTTTTCTGAGAAAGTTTAACCACAATAGTAGAAAAGATCAAATCACTTGAATGTTGGTATAATTGAGTACTCTATCTTTAACCAACAACACGCAAATGCGATGCGATGTTTCAAGGCACACACAGTTGCATACAGTAACACACTACATGTATCCATACCCCATAGATTTTATCTAGATATAGGGTTATGTGTGTGTGTGTGTATAATACACTCTCACCTACACACAGTAGCCCTCATTTCAAAGCCTATAAGTCTTGAAATATGAAGCTAATCTAAAGATGTATCAGTATAAGTATATGCATATGTGTGTGTGAATATATATATATATATATGTGTATGTTATGTTACATACATATGATGAATGAATGTTGGTAAAGAAAAAAACCAAGTGCTTTTTCCTCCAAAAAACAATAATTGAAAGCAAGATAGAATAATTTGAGGGTTTTTGTTTGTTTCTTGAAAATGTATAAACCAAAGTTTCAAAATCTTTACCTGAAGAAGTGTTGTGATGTGCCGGCAAATTCACCACACCACCACCGGTGACAAGCTGATGATCTTCCCGGAGTCTTTTCGGATTCTGATCTCCACCGCCTCTCATCATCAAGCTCAGCTGCTGATTACCCAAATGATCATGTTGCTGCTGATGGGTTAATAATCCAAGCTGTTGCTGCCGTTCCCGCCGTTTAGCTGCCGGAACCCACGTGCTTTTCACGTGAGTTTGACACTGAAACCCTCGGCTTTTACAGCAAGTTCTACACCGTGTGTATTGACAGTCTTTCTTAGCCTGGTTTCCACAGTCTTGACAGTTAACCCCACCGCTGCTGCCGCTTCCGCCGCCGTGATCTCCGCCGGAGATCCCATACCCAGCTTGCCTCATGGCTTTCCAAGGAGATGAGTATAAATTGTTGGTACTAATACTATTGTTATTATTGTTGTTGCTACTGCTGTTGAGACAGAGATCGTCAACACCACCAGACCCACTTCTGTAATGCGACGGTGGTTGGTGGCGGTGCTGGTGAAGGTGGTAATATTGCTGCCATAGCTCAAACCCTTTGGTGTAGATCTCTTCGTTTTTGAACAAATATAAACTATTTGGTGTGATTATACTGTCTTGTTCTTGTGGCTCTTGATCACCTTGTTTTGTAATCCCAAAAGAACCACCTACTGAAAAAAAACTAGACATTTTTCCAACTTAAAATTCTCAAAATCCATATCAAGAAATGCAGGAATTGAAAGATCTAGGGTTTATAAAAAAAAGGTGTGGTGTGTGTGTGAGGGAGTGAGGGAGAGAGAGTGAGAGAAACATTACATAATAATAATAATATTATAAAAGGTTAATGATAATATTATTATTTTGTTATTAATAATTAATAATAATAATAATAAGTGGGTTGGAAGAAAATGAAAAAGGGTATTGGATCATTCATTTGAATCATCGGGTGTCTTTTTGTTATTTGGATGCATTAAAATCAAGGCCCTGCAACGCCGCCATAGCCACTGCAAACCTTACTATTCCTGCTACCTAAATTTAATACAACATCTCTCTCTCTCTCTCTCTCTCTCTATAATCTATATGAATATGATCTCCCAATATTTCGTCTACAGTTGTCTGGCAGTTGCAAATAGAAGAGTGGTTTAATCTCGTCCGTCACATTCCAATCACACGTTCATTATGTTATCCACTTGGCATCTCTTCAGCTTTTTCTTATTCGTCCTTATACCGGAAAACACGCTTTGCTTTTCTCCTTTCCTTTCATTTCATCCCCTTTTCTTTTTTGTAAATATTACTTATCTTTAGTTTTATTTCTAAGCTTCATGTTATGTTATTTTCTAAGGTTCATATTAGAGAGTGCAATAGATGTCTATTTGTTTTTAATGATTTTGATCTTGGGTTGTTTTCATTGTTTCAAGTATTTTCTATTTATTTTTATTTATTTGTCCATCGGTTTGATTAGCTACATTTTAACGTTGAATCACGATCTTTATATGTTAGATATTTATGTTGTTCCTCCGCAATTGTTTTTCACACTCTCAATAACAAAATCATATAGCACCATCAGAAAACCCATATGATAAACAACAATGATGATAGCTCAAAACCGGTTCGCATGCCGTTACCGTGCAAGAAAGTCAAGTTCGATCCAAGGGCATTGTACCAATAGTTTGTAATTTGTGTTTCTAATCGATTATCTTTAATCTATACACAATGAAACTTTTCTTTTAAAACCTAACTCTTTTTATTTTAATAAGATTATTCAAAGTTTTTCGTTGAGGATAATTCATATTGGGGTTTTCAAAACTGATTCCTCAAAATCGTCAAATCGATTTAATGTCTTTATAATCTATCTATACTATTAAAGCAATAGGTTTTTTGAACAAATGACATCTACCTATTGGTTTATTACTATAGTTTCCATGCATACCTGAGCTTCTCAAATTTTCTTGATAATTAAATAATTCAAAAATAAATAATAATATTATTCAAAAGTACTAATTCAATTCATATATTACTACCAACTAGGATAGTGGCCCGTGTAATACACGAGCGAAAAATAATAAATTTGTTAGATAAATTTTGCATTTAAACTTATTTATTTGTAACATTGGAATTAATAATTTTTAAACTTATAATCATAAGGTTAACCTTGAAAAAAGATAATAGAAGTTAAAAACCTAACACTTTGTAAGTAATGAATTTTTTAAATTAATAAGTATTACACAATAAATATTCATGAAACATTTATTTTATTATTTGTCATTAACATTAAAAATCTACTGTTGATAACTTTAAACCATAAAATAATATTGAAAATACCATTTAGATGTGCATGTTTATTAAAAACCATCCAAGTTAACAACTTTATTTTGTAATAAAATTACATCTCCAAATATCTATATTACTTAAAACATCATACAACGTTTGCAAAACTTAAAAACTAAAGGAACCTTTCAGAAAATCACTGCTTAAAAATGTTAGCTTGAATTCGTTTCCCCTGTATTTAACAAAACTTAAAAATTAACTGGTGACAAACTTTATTTGAAATACAAAAAAACTCAATAGTTGATTTAAAAAACAAGTTAGCAGATCATGAATAATATATACAAAAAATAAAATAAGGAATAATCTAAAACCGTGGAGTATTATATCGTTGTTTTAAGAATTACAATACATTATCGAAAATCTTGTTATACTGTAAAAAACTGACTTTGGAAATTTTTACAATAATTTTAATGTTATATATTTGAAATATATTTTTTAATTGTTTTTCTAAAATAAAACGTTAGTTAATTATCATAATTAAGAATGCTAGTTACATATTTTAACTTTGAATTCTAGTAACAAAAGAGTTTAAAATTGTAAAAAGAAATAATATTTAGGAAATTGAATAATTAATAAAAGTTAATTAAGTGATTATTGAATTTAATTAATAAAGAAATTAGGTGGAAATATTATAAATAGTAATAGATTGTGTGGCATCATATGTGGATAAGCTAATGTGGTGCTATGTGGACAGTATGTTTTGCTTTAATAGTATAGTTAGAGTAGATTAGATTAGATTAGATTAGATTAGATGATTATGATTTTAAATAAAATAGTAACTCCTAATTTACTCATGTAAAGTTGACGAGAATTTTCTTGAAGATTTACGAAGAATTGTTCAAAACCTTGCCTAATTTATCAAGAAAAGGGGGAGATAAAACTTTCAAAGAGCTTATTGGATCGTTATATTTCTATCTTCGCAAGTGTTTCTTAAAAAATTACTGCAATTCGGGTGGTAATTAGTGATTGCAAAACTATGTTTGACCGGGTTCGAAACTACAATTGTTCTTCGATCGTGGATTGATTTGTTCAAGATTGAAACCTGATTATGTGGGATACGAGTGTCTTTCCAATTACTTCTTTCTGAGGGACTTTGATCCTGACTATGTTGGCTACGAGTATTCGGCGGATTGCTACTGTTGAAGGGGACAATTCTTGAATGGGTTGATCGTGTTGAAGAATATACGTGTCTTGTCATCAGATTGATGAATTTGATCGTTCAAGATTGATTAACAAAGGTTGGAACTCTGAATCATATGCCTAAAGCATTGGCTAAGCGTCCTAACGAATGGGATGTCGAGGGGCTTCAAAGAGTTATATTTTGGGATAGACGTTATCAAGAGAGTGAAGATCGATGTGAAAGATGAGGAATGATTGGGTTGTTTATGAAGATGTGTGACGAGGTTAAACGTAAAGACATTTTTACGTTACCAATGTGGCAGATAGCCGAGGATTTGTTGCTGATTGACTCGTTTGATCGAACCATATCAAATGTCAGTTGGATGATCGGAATGATCACCTGGAGATGCTAATTTGAGGGGGAGATCTGATACAAGTAGCTAAAAGTTGTTGGTTTGCTTAAAAAGAGTTATATTTTGTCTGTTCGCACAAGCCCGAGAATCATCAGTCAAGGGGGAGGTTGGATGTACGGCTAATGATATGCAGTTAAAGTATTAGCGGTTAAAGTATTCGACTTTAACGTATTCTTCGTTAACGTATTCTATGTTAACGTATTCGTCGCTAAAGTATTCGACGCTAAAGTATTGTAGACTAAAGTATTGGATGCTAAAGTATTGGAAAACATTCGACAGCTACGGACAAGGGGGAATCTGTAAGTGCACGGATTTGGTGTCCGCAGCTGTTCGAATAGGATAGGGGTTGTTTAGTTTTTATATTAATGTATAAAGGCACATTCGCTAAGGATGTTTAGCGAATGGGCCTTATTCGTTAAAGACTAGACATATTCGTTAAAGTAATGCCCATTCGCTAAGGATGTTTAGCGAATGGGAGGTCATTCGCTATGGGAAGCCTCATTCGTTAGTGATGTTAACGAATGAGGAGGACTGCCTATAAATAGGCCTTCCCTAGTGAATGTGCATAGAGATCTGTGCCATATTTATCCCCTGTAACGTTATGCTGCCAGATTCTCTCCAGGCTTAATGTATTGATCTCCATTAACGTATTGATTGAACACGACTTAACATATCGATTTGCGACTAATTCCTGGCT
The DNA here is from genome assembly GCF_021521415.1 of Bidens hawaiensis. Taxonomy (NCBI): domain Eukaryota; kingdom Viridiplantae; phylum Streptophyta; class Magnoliopsida; order Asterales; family Asteraceae; genus Bidens; species Bidens hawaiensis. Next base: position 504,413 of record NW_027491564.1, read on the forward strand.
CGTAAACATTCGTATAACGTATTCTCAGTTTTGATCAGTTTCGGTTCGGGTTTTGACCGGTTTTTGGCCGGTTTCGGTTCGGTTAACCGGTTTGGAACCGGTTTTAGTGGAGAAAATTACAAACCGGTTCCAAACCTACGATTTCAATCGATTCTAAACTGGTTTCTAAATAATCGGTTTCGGTTTAGTTTTCGGGTCGGTTTGGTTAACCGGTTTATTTGCCCACCTCTAGAAAAAAGATACAATTGTGACTAAACTGAATCCTCTATGTTGTCCCGTTTTTAATATTCAACGTGTCAAATAAAAGTATTCACTTTTAAGCATGTGTCCAATAAAAGGATTAATTCAAACGGTTAGTCATTTTAATATTCTTTATTTACCCTTCAAATGTTATATAATAATGCTTTTTTAATAAAAGTGTAGTGTCAAGGCCAAGAGAACCACTGAGTAGCATTTCGAACGGTAACAATTTATTTATAACGCTTTAACACAGTAACATATATTTAAATTTATTTTGTTATGTTATTAACTTCAAGTTAAAGCTTACATCAAAGGATACAATATAATATAAACATGAATAAGTATTTCTGTCACACCCCAACCTAAGGCGGAAAAGCCGGGGCGTGATCCTATTGCTCACAGATCGAAGATACTATCATAAATATAAATGACAATATCTAATTAATTATTTTGTTCAAATAATACACACAATAATCGAATAAGACAAAACAATTCAAATAAATAATTACAATCATTTAAATTCAAGTTTATCTTCAATATAACCCTAAGGTCTTTCTAAGTGTCCATCCTTCAACTCAGGCAACCTGCATATGCGTAGAAAATGGAGTTTTGTCAACAAATATGTTGAGTGAGTTTACCACAAATTTTGTAATAAAATAAGGATAATATAATAAATATGATATAGTATGATAAATAAGCAAAACGTAATAATGCGGTAATTAAATCAAGCCATGAGCAAATAAGTTGTCGATTAAACCATTGCCAAGCGAATCGGGCGCCGGTAAATCAACCATGAGCAAATAATGAGAATAAGACCGTTGCCAAGCGAATCGTGCGGTGGTCAATAGTATGAGAACCCTCTCCAAGGGGATATGTCAAGCGATTGCATACAAAGACAAGTAAACACATAGCATGTATATTTGATTAATCACCCACAATTATACGTTTGCTATTTTTAATATATATATATATATATATAGGATGGTATACGCATATGTCCCCAAAACGTTTTAGAAAACTGTTTAAAAAATAGGGGAATGATAAAACTCACATGATCGATTAAGCCAAACAGGAATGAATATGTCAAGAAAACGATAATCACACTACTCGAAATGCCGACAAGAATCCTAATTGAATAATATTATAAGTGAATTATAAATGATATAATACGTATAATGGATTTGGGATTTCGATGTGGATTGAGTTACAATTATGATCGGTATGTTATGGATTTAACGATTACTCTCTAAGTATTATTATTATTATTATTATTATTATTATTATTATTCAATTATAGCAATCATTGTTTGTCATAAAATCGGTTTACGAATAATTAGTTTAAATAAATATGAATTGAGATCTTATTATAATAATAAACGGTTAATTATATAATTATCACAAAATTTATATTTTGGAAATTTAAACGAAATTCGATGGTAAAAGTATATTTAATACTTTTAATACGTTAAATACATTTATTATAGTTTTTGTTTTTTTTAAAAAACAATATATATATATATATATATATATATATATATATATATAAGTAAAATAAATATAAGTAAAATTTCATAAAGATATTTTAACAACGAGAAGCCTTAATATTAGTGTCGGATTTTAATAAAATAAGGATGGTTTATTATTAACAAACTACATATACATATACATATACACACGAAACTTGTAACAAGACTTGATAGATACGAAACTTTTAGCTTTATGATGTCGGTTTAAAGAAAATATTGTTTAATTACTATTTTAATATTAATTATAATATATTATATATCATTAAAACAATTTAAAACAACTAAAAAAAATAACAACACCCAAAAACGTGCTGCTGGGACTCGAACCCGCGTGTCTAGCCGGCTTGAAACTTGAACACACACACAACCTAGCCAACTGAGCTATGGTTTCAGTTGGTTAGGACTTGTAAGCGAACATATATATACAGTAATTACTTAAGCCCAAACTTGATTATGAACCCTAATTCTGCAATCGATCAATTCGTTCAATATTCGTTTAATTAATGTTAGGGTTAATGTTAAAAGCATCAAAACGAACTTACACATATAAAGTATTACCTGAATCGTTGAGTAATCACGGGTTAATTGCGAATTAACAGGGCCGGCCAAAGGATGATGACGAACAGGGTATAACGAGACCTTGATAATCAAATTAAATATGGGGCTTCAGTTGGCGCTTATATTAGGGACGTGCAGACACGAGGAATGGTGTTATGGTTAAGCCTAAGTTATATACTCAAATCCTAAGTTAGGACGTTTAACAAACGAATCAATACGTATTAATTTGGATCTTGTTTCTTAATTATAGGATTGGTTTAGGCCGATAATGATACGGAAGATCACAAACGCAATCCAATTCTTAATTTAGAACGATAATTGTGGCTTAAGTAATTTAACCGGGTCGCGGATTGGGTATACGGGTCATGGGTGACGGGTTTGGGTAAATGGGTCATAAAGAGAATGTTAAAAATTGCATTTTAGTCCCTATTGATTGAAGGTGGAAACATTAGAGGGTTAAAGTTTAGTTTCTGGTTAAAAACTTACATTGTTTGAAAGTTAAATATATTTTAAATAAATATAATAAATAAATATAATTTGTATAGAAATTCCTCGATAAACGTGATACCTTTTTAGTGTAAAAATTCCCCGATCATAAAACGGTTCGAGTAACGGGTATGAATTAGTACGTGGGAAACCGAGTTGTTACAGTCTCCCCTACTTTAGGGAATTTCGGGAAATTCCCTAAATTAAGGAAAACCACAACATCATCGTTTTGAAAACAATTATACTTTTAACGAAAATATCATAACATAGAACTTATAATAACCGAAGCAACGCTTCAAATGACAATCCGATAAGGGCACTTATATATAGGATGTACCAGCGGCGTATCCACCATGTCCTTATCATCTCATCATTAGTACCGTTACCCTAGCTACCTTTGATTCTAAATCATGACACACAATATACGTATTATGATTTCCATGCGAGGACTTGAATAATTATGTTCCGGACCATAATTACTCTTATCGTCGGATGGTCCGCATAACTCGTTTCATCATGTGAGTTATAAAAATTTAAAATCCTCATTTTGAAAGAAACAAACATTTTTGATAAATTTAAAATTCAAAAGGTGATAAAGGTTCGAGTTTGATTAATAAAACCATGTAATTCTTGTTATATCTTTTGATTATTAAGAGTAAGATTTGGAAATCGAAAGAAAATGGGTTTCTTGAAACAAACGCTCTAATGAATTGTGATGGATATGAATAAGATGATAAGGTAAAATTACAAAAGCTTAACGAATTATAAAAAGACACGTCATTCATAAGATGAAACGTGCAACATAGTTCAACTAGAAAATCACCAAACGTCACAAATAACCAAAAAATCAATACGATGCATAAACGGAAAGATAAGATAGTCTTAAAATAGAAATAAAGAAAGCAATAAAATCTTCAAAGATCTTTAGTTACGATTGACTTGATTCCCTTGACTTAGAGCACTTGAGGTACTTGGATCCATGATGACCTGAGCAGCAGCAGTAGATGAATTTGGGATAGCTTGGATAGGTTGGACTTGAACAACTTGCATAAGTGGGGTTGGGTTGAAGTGAGTTGGGTAAACTTGAGCTTGCGGGTATAGAGTGGGATAAGGGTGAGTCATATTGGTGATAGGAGCTTACAGTGGATATGGTTGATGGGTCGGGACTTGAAAAGCAGTAGGGATGTAGCAGGAGGCAGGCATAGCTTGGGCTTGATGTGCATGGATAAGTCGAGGGCATGCATTGCGAAGATGACTAGGATCTCCGCAATTATAGCAAGCATGGGTTTTAGGAACACTGGGTTGAGCAGGTGTGGTAGTTTGAGTATCGGAGAGTGCACGATAAACGTTAGCAAGGTGACCATAACGGTTGCAAGTAGTGCACAAGCGACATGGAGATTGAGGCGGGTGATGGTAGTTGCAAACGGAGCATAACGGAAAAGTTCCAGTATAGTTCTTCTTGTTAGGAGCATCTTGGTTGGAAGGTTGTGGGTTGGTTTTGTTAACAGCATACTTGCGGAGGTTGGCTTTACGTTTGTGGTGAGAAGGATGACTAGTGGATTTGGGTTCGGCCTTAGCATCGGTGGAGGAATCAGTTTTAGAGTTGTCAAGGGTAGGTTTAGCACCTTACTAGGCAAAGTTCCATCTCTAACATGGTCATCAGACAGTGAAGCAGCAAGAGTAATAGCTTCCTCGATGGAGAGAGGGTCTTGTAACACCCCGTAACCGCAGCGGAAACGTAAACGGGATGCAACAGACACCTCTGATATCAACCACATTGTTTATAAAGAAAACTGAATGCATTAATATACTTCAAATTACATTATCTTGTATTCCATTACCGTCTAGGTGATACACACATCATACAATACGATACATAATTCTATTTATTATAATGTATCCTAACATTCCGCACGCAAATCTTACACACATCAAGCACTTAGCACGTAAGCAATCACTTCATCTTAGTTGTACCTGAAAAGCATGTGAGAAAACGGGTCAACTACGAATAGTTGGTGAGTTTCACAATTTGAGTAAACCATGATAAATCCATATCAAAATATAATATTATCTGGGGACACTGTTAACCCAGTACTGTACTCATTCCGGGGGCAATGTTAACCCAGAAACACGATGTAATTATGCTGAGCCCACAAGCGAAACCTCTGTCTGGGGACACTGTTAACCCAGTACAGTACTCATTCCGGGGACAATGTTAACCCAGAAACACTTCTAAGGACATCTGGGGACACTGTTAACCCAGTACTGTACCCATTCCATACGATTCCCGTACAATAAAACATTTATAATTACACGCAAATCCATGCGTTCAGTATGTACTTAAACATTTCAATAGTAACATGCTTCCGCCCCGGGAAAATATTTAAAAACAGTTCAGAAAAAGGGGCTCGTGAAACTCACCTTAGCACATGCAAGCAGGTAACAACAATCATTATCAGTTAACACGTCCAATCTGTAATATGATCCCTACGATCGTTACTATACACTCATTATTAATATAACTTAAACCAAGTTAACCGGTACATCTGGGGACACTGTTAACCCAGCACTGTACCCGTTCTGGGGGCAAGGTTAACCCAGAAACACTTCTCCGGACTCAGATTGTGATGTCGTTTAGAGTTCCAGGGTCACAATTACTATTAGTCGTTTTTCTCGTTTTGCGTGCCTAGCACGGTTATCCGTTTTTACGTTTCAAAAATGAGTTCGGTCACACACGACCCGAAAGTGGTGGTTGACTGATAATTTAATTAAAGTTGTGAAATTAAAGCTCGGTTTAGACGCCCCGATTGGCCGCGGGACCCGTTTCCGTCTTTAGCGTACCGGAAACTGTTAAATCGGACAAAAATTACTCAAATCATCCGAATTATTTTCGGATGATTTATTTTTACTTGTTTAACTCAATTATATGAAAAATAGTTCATTTTTAGGGTTTTTATACAACAGTCAGCTCGCTTAGGCGAACTTACTGGTTTACGCGTTTTAAGCTTTAAAAGTTTGTTTTTATTTCCTTTTTAGCACAAATAATTATCCATTTACTCTCGGATCTTGAAATTTAGCACAAATCACTTTTTGACAGTGGGGAATTTTATAAAAATATTTCCAGAATTAATTTCTATATTTAAAATTTGTTTATCTATTTTTAAACACCATTTAAACACTAAATATGTCGTAAATACCAAACGATCTTAGAAAAATCCCAAATTTTTCCTGGATGTCCCCTGCCATCCACATAGTCCCCTGTAATTTTTCCAGAACCAAAATCTTCCATTACATGCCATTTTCACTTAGACTTTTCCAACGGACCTCAAATTTTGTAGAGTTAGAACTCGTTTAACCGAAAAGTTAGAACTCGTTTAACCGTTTAACCGAAAAGTCTACTTAGACTTTTCCAACGGACCTCAAATTTTGTGTGTGACTTATACATGATATAAAAAGCTTATCTGAAATTTTCCAGAATTTTTCATGATATTTAACTATTTTTCACCATTCCATTAAATTCACCAAATATTCATCCTTTATCCAAAAATTACCAAAAATTCACAGAACTCTTATTTTCATGTGTAGAACATCCCTGTAAAATTTCATGACCTAACTCTAAACCATCAACAATCTGTCCCAAAACACATACACCGAACATAAACCGAATATACCTTTCGTTTTCCGCCACTACAAGCTACAAACTCGTCTTTCCGCCTTATCTACCACTAAACACAGAGCCTACAAACAACATACCACAATACCAAGCAAGTTACACTCACGATCAAGCCATTTCTTTCATGGTTTCGGTTATGATTCCAAAAACAAAGATTTAACCGTAAAAATTCGTTTTTGATTCGTTTAACTCCTTTCTTGGACCAAGATCCCTTGTATAACCCGTATACATCACTTGATCATGCAAGAATCGGTTTTCATCTTTGAAACCTCATTTTCTTGCAAACAAACTCAAGAAACGAAGATGAACACGTGAATAACTCGATCATTACCTTGTTTTTCTTGATAGAACTCTCGGTTTTTGGATGAAATTATTGAGAGAATGAATGGATTGTTGAAATGTTTTGATGAAAAAAGAAAATGAAGGGCCAAGGGCACACCCTTGGTCCGATCGGGATTTTGAGATGGTGGGGTGGGACCCACCTTTTCATTCTAGGCCACATGTTTGGATTCTCGTAATCCGGATAATGTTTTGGATAATCTGGTTCAGTTCGTTTTTCGGTTAAATGTCTAATTCGGCTTAAAACGAGGCTAAAACGGTCGTTTTTCGGCTAAAAATGAAATTTATATAAAACCACTTTAAAAAACTTAAACCATGACTTCCATTAACTTAAAATACCATGTTATTAATAATTGTGCATCTTTTTCGGCTTGATCGGTCGTCTCTTGCTCGGTTTGGTATTAAAGGTTTCGTTTAACGTACCGTCGTACCATTAAATCGAAATTCTTTTTCTGTGCCGAACTTTACTTATCCCGAAGCATTAATACTTCGTATAATCACTAAATATTATAGATATCGTCTATAATTGAACCCTCGATTCGTTCGGGTTTCAATAACTATCGATCGAATAATCGCATATTCAATACGATGAATTATATATTCACGTACAATCAATACAGTGAACCATGTATTCTCGTATAATTACTATGGTAATTCATGTACCCGACATTAAATATGTCGTAACTATTGTCTACCGGTTAGGGTATACTTGGTTTCGTCGGAATCGTTACAGGTCTCGACTAACCACAACATCACGGAAGATCGTCGGCAATCCACGAATGTATTTGCGAATACCACGAGCCAAAGGGGTTACAAGGTGAGGTACTAGCAGGCTAAGTTCCTTAAAACGGTTCGAGTAGGTTGAGTTGTCACCACCAATTTGTTTAAGCTCCCAAAACTCAGTCTCGAGCTTTTGTAGTTCATGCTCGGGACAAAACTCTCTCTTCATTGCATCTTTGAGTTCCTCCCAAGTCATAGCCAAAACTTCTTCAACACTGTGGAGGTCCTTATAAGAGTTCCACCATGTGAGAGCTCGTTCTTCAAAGACACTCGATGCAAACCTAGTACGCTTATCTTCTGGACATTCGTAGTGGATAAACTTGTTCTCCATTTGTTCAAACCAACGAAGGAGCTTAGTAGCATTCTCCTCGCCAAGATAAGAAGGGGGTTTAGCACTTGTGAAGTTTTTGTAGTGATAGTTTTTTAGTGTAGCCGAAGTAGCGGATCCACTTGAGTTGATATTTTGCAGTTGAGCCACGATCTTGGGTAGGGCAGTAGTGAACTCCTTAGTGATTCTAGCAGCCAGACGACGATCATGAGGGGTCGACGAACAACGGTGGTTATGACGATGAGCGCAAGAAGACATTCTACGAGGATCAACAATGAAAATGTGTAAGATGACAGGTGAGTTGTAGGAATGAGTTAATATGAAATAACAGGGATGCGTATGTATATGTGTATGTATGTATATGAATTAGTGCTTGTGAAGACTCGAGGACGAGTTGGGATTGAAAATAATATGTATGTGTTGGAAGCATGTAAGTAATTGAACAATATTTATAAAATTTTCCAAGAATAAGATAACCAAACACATTAAATGAGTTGACCTCCCATGAGCTTTCCATGGCAATTTGAATGGTCCAACTTAATAAAGCAACATAAAGTTTGTGAAATGACCTCCCATGGCAATTTGTTAGCCTAATTCAAATATCGAGTAATAAACAATTGAGATGTCCAGCCCATGAGCGTGTACATGGCATTTAATTGGCCCAACTAATTAACAAATTATCGAATCAATGGAGTTGTTCGGACCATGAGCGTTACATGGCATTTAACCAACTCAACTAAATATCGAATCAATGAATTAAATAAACTTGAATAACTAAAAACACAATTTTAGAAGTATAACTGTTTAGCCGGTTATGCTTACCACGCAACCGTTTAGCCGATTACGGGTACCACTTGAAGTTATGGTTGCACGAAATTTGTCATGCCCCCACGATTCAAGGTGAAGGAATAAAACAAAACACGGGAATTCTTAAGGAATTTCCCACAATAAAAGACAATCTACTAAAATAGAAGATTTCGAAAAATATTTTGAATGTGAGGCATAGCCTCGGAGTTTGTGTGTGTGTGTGTGTGCATTTAAACAAATAAGATAAATACGATTAAATAATTAATTTAAGCAGGCTGCAAACAATTTAAATAGCACATAAGGCAGTTCAGATAAGCACGTATAGGGTTCCTAATCATGTGTCTAGGACCATTTCTAACGACCTATCTTATAACCTTCGGCTCTGATACCAATCTGTCACACCCCAACCTAAGGCAGAAATGCCGGGGCGGGATCCAATTGCTCACAGCTCGAAGATACTATCATAAATATAAATGACAATATCTAATTAATTATTTTGTTCAAATAATACACACGATAATCGAATACAACAAAACAATTCAAATAAATAATTACAATCATTTAAATTCAAGTTTATCTTCAATATAACCCTAAGGTCTTTCTAAGTGTCCATCCTTCAACTTAGGCAACCTGCATATGCGTAGGAAATAGAGTATTGTCAACAAACATGTTGAGTGAGTTTACCACCAATTTTGAAATAAAATAAGGATAATATAATAAATATGATATATTATGATAAATAAGCAAAACATAATAATGCGGTAATTAAATCAAGCCATGAGCAAATAAGTTGTCGATTAAACCATTGCCAAGCGAATCGGGCGCCGGTAAATCAACTATGAGCAAATAATGAGAATAACACCATTGCCAAGCGAATCGGGTGGTGGTCAATAGTATGAGAACCCTATCCAAGGAGATATGTCAAGCGATTGCATACAAAGACAAGTAAACACATAGGATGTATATTTGATTAATCACACACAATTATACGTTTGCTATTTTTGATATATATATATATATAGTATGGTATACGCATATGTCCCCAAAACGTTTTAGAAAACTGTTTAAAAATAGGGGAATAATAAAACTCACCTGATCGATTAAGCCAAACGGGAATGAATATGTCAAGAAAACGATAATCATACTCCTCGAGAAATACCGACAAGAATCCTAATTGAATAATATTATAAGTGAATTATAAATGATATAATACGTATAATGGACTTGGGATTTCGATGTGGATTGACTTACAATTATGATTGGTATGTTATGGATTGAACGATTGCTCTCTAATGATTTTTATTATTATTCAATTATAAGAATCATTGTTTGTCATAAAATCGGTTTACGAATAATTAGTTTAAATAAATATGAATTGAGATCTTTTTATAATAATAAACGCTTAATTATATAATTATCACAAAATTTATATTTTGGAATTTTAACGAAATTCGATGGTAAAAGTATATTTAACACTTTTAATGCGTTAAATACATTTATTATAGTTTTTGTTTTTTTTAAACAATATTATATATATATATATATGTCTAATAAATATAAGTAAATTTCATAAAGATATTTTAACAACGAGAAGCCTTAATATTAGTGTCGGGTTTTAATAAAATAAGGATGGTTTATTATTAACAAACTACATATACATATATATATATATATACACACGAAACTTGTAACAAGACTTGATTGACACGAAACTTTTAGCTTTATGATGTTGGTTTAAAGAAAATATTGTTTAATTAAATTTTAATATTAATTATAATATATTATATATCATTAAAACAATTTAAAACAACTAAAAAAAATAACAACACCCAAAAATGTGCTGCTGGGACTCGAACCCGCGTGTCTAGCCGGCTTGAAACTTGAACACACACACACCCTAGCCAACTGAGATAGGGTTTAAGTTGGTTAGGACTTGTAAACGAACATATATATATAGTAATTACTTAAGCCCAAACTTGATTTTGAACCCTAATTCTGCAATCGATCAATTCGTTCAATATTCGTTTAATTAATGTTAGGGTTAATGTTAAAAGCATCAAAACGAACTTACACATATAAAGTATTACCTGAATCGTTGAGTAATCACGGGTTAATTGCGAATTAACAGGGCCGACCAAAGGATGATGACGAACAGGGTATAACGAGACCTCGATAATCAAATTAAATATGGGGCTTCAGTTGGCGCTTATATTAGGGACGTGCAGACACGAGGAATGGTGTTATGGTTAAGCCTAAGTTATATACTCAAATCCTAAGTTAGGACGTTTAACAAACGAATCAATACGTATTAATTTGGATCTTGTTTCTTAATTATAGGATTGGTTTAGGCCGATAATGATACGGAATATCACAAACGCAATCCAATTCTTAATTTAGAACGATAATTGTGGCTTAAGTAATTTAAACGGGTCGCGGATTGGGTATACGGGTCATGGGTGACGGGTTTGGGTAAATGGGTCATAAAGAGAATGTTAAAAATTGCATTTTAGTCCCTATTGATTGAAGGTGGAAACATTAGAGGGTTAAAGTTTAGTTTCTGGTTAAAAACTTGCATTGTTTGAAAGTTAAATATATTTTAAATAAATATAATAAATAAATATAATTTGTATAGAAATTCCTCGATAAACGTGATACCTTTTTAGTGTAAAAATTCCACGATCATAAAACGGGTCGAGTAACGGGTATGAATTAGTACATGGGAAACCGAGTTGTTATAGTTTCTGCCCCGCGCGTTGCGATGGAGCGGGTTTAATGCATTACATGTTCGAAGGCTATCACGCTTTGCGACGGGCACGTGACGAGAAGTCAGTTGATATTGGTTTGATTGTCATGGTAAAAGTTTTGTGGCAAAAGTTTCAACTTAGGGTAAAAAAATGTAAGTGTAAACACATTTATGCTAAAAGTTTAATAAACAAAAGTTTGTAATAAAAGTTGAGAGGCTAAAAAGGTACTTATTTAAACTATTGTGATAAAATTATAAGAAAAAAAACTTTAGTGTTTACCTTTTAAATGCATATATAATACTTGTGCAATAGTTAGTTCACATTATGTAGGAAGATTTGAAAATTGATAAATAGTAAACGTGCGAGTGTAGAAAATAATAGTTTTTAATATATATGTGGGTTAAAATAAAAAGAGATAGTTTTCTAGGAAGAGTAAGAATAGATCTAGACCTTTGGATCTAGGATCTAGTGGTTGAGATTGGTAGTTTTCAAAATAATAAATAGTTTTCTAGGATCTAGGATTTAGTCTACATAGTGTCCTAGATAGGCTCAAATAGTTTCTTAACTTCAAATTTTATGCTCTTCTTACCATTCCTAGAAAATTATTTATTTTTATTTGAACCATCCCCTATATATATATATATATAGTCAAATAACAATTGATTTTTTATGTACTATCAATTATACAAAATGTAACATACATAATTTGTCAAAAATAAGTAAACTAACATAATGAGATATGTTGTAACCATGACAATATATATTAAATGCATTTTAACACTTAATGCTGAAATTCAACTTTGGTTGTTTTTGTTAGCTTGTAATAAATAATATCTCATACAATGGTAACCAAGTTTCAAAAGTGTTCCAATTAGATCACTCATCTAATTTCTCCTCAAATTGGGTCACTAAATCTTCAAATCGAGTCTTACCGATTTTTTTGTGCGTCAAGAAACAAATGGAGGATAAGATGTGGGAGTCGAAATTTGCAATATATGTATTTAAATTTAAAAAATTAACAAAAAAGTTAATTATATAAAAATTTAAAAATAAAATCCACGTCACCACTCTACGTTAAAATCAAAGAAAATATAAAAAGGTTTTCTGTGTGAAACAACAAAGAAAATGGCTAAAAAACATGTTAAAACATTTAATTTAATAAAAATATGAAAATTGAGTGACTTAATTGAAACACTTTATAAAATTGAGTGACCTAATTGGAGTATTTTTGAAACTTGGTTATAATTCTATGAAATTGCCCCCCCCCCCCCCCCCCCCAAATAAATAACAGTGTAGCATCCCCAACCTAAATCCAATTAAATTATTATGTTTATTGTAAGTGAATGTGATGAATACTAACTATTAAAATTTTAAAGTATATTGTTTAGATAGTCCTACTGAAGTTATGAATTTTTTAAAATATATTAATTTCTACAGATACTAACACCGCATTAGTTTCCTTTCCTCAGTATAATTGACAACATTTTTTTGGTTCATTATAAATACTTAGCCAATTCGCCTAAATCCAATTACATTGTAATTTTTATATAAGGGATTTTTACATATTTCCCCTTCCTAAACTTTGAAATTACATATTTCCTCAAAATACAAGTTTTTAATGCAAAATGTACAATGCTCTTTAAGCATTGTTTGGGGAAATATATTTCAAAGTTTAGGAAGGGGAAATATGTAAATGCCCTATAATGTGTACGTATTCTTCGGCATGATGCTTCGTAAAGACGACCAATGTGATAAGTTTCAGTTATATTTTTAACAATATAATTTCTTATATTAAGTCCTTAAGTTCTATATTATCTGTTTGTAGAATTTATTACAACATTTATTTGTGAAATATATATGTTTTTAAAGGGTTTTTTTTCATGTTTATATGATTTTACGTTACATTTATTTATATATTTAAGTTACGTACGTGATAAATATCATGTTGTCATCCCAAAAAATATATACTACAAATTATTTTGTCATTTAAAATTATATGTGTTTGTTAAACGATTTCTATATTTCCAGCCGTGTCACACACGGGTCAATAACCTAGTACCTAGTATACCTGGATACAGGATGTGCTCAATTAGGGGGGGGGGTGACGTTGCCCCTACACAATGTCACATCACTGCCACGTAGGAAACGAAGCTTCGAGGTCTCTCTCCATAGCGTACCACTGTGCTTTGTAGCCTTATTATTTTAAATATATATAAATGAAACCTTTAAAGCTCTTTGGTTGTTCCCTAAATTCTCTCAAACCACTAAATTGCTTTATTTGTAAATATGAAGGTTTCTCATGTATTTGGCCCGAATTTATAGGTATGGGTCTCATCAAACCCAGATAACCTTTAAACGGGTTATAGCATATCATTAAATTAAAAATTAATCTCACCGAATATTTGATATGAAAATCTTATAAAATAGGGACATACTAATACTAATATATGATTTTTTTAAATATCTTTAAAAAAATAAATCATATATTAGTTTGATTTATAAGTAAAAAAAATAATAAGCGAGTCATGGGTCTTATCAAACTTAGATAACTTTTAAACTGAGTTATAAAATCTCATATATTTGTGAAACTCATTCATCATCAAATGTTAAGTATATTATTAATTTCCTAACAATAAATAAAATTAAAATTCAAAAAAATTTGTAAATATTATAAACAAATAATGTAAAACAACCCCATAATACGAGGCATAAAAGCTAATGTGTGTGTGTATATATATGTGTGTGTGTGTGTGTGTTGTGTGTGTGCGTGAGAGAGAGAGAGAGAGAGAGAGAGAGAGAGAGAGATCAGGATCATGTAAGAACTATTTAAAAAGTTGAGAATCATGATAACCATTTTGGACCACAAAATACCAAAAAATAAAAAAAAATCATAAAAAAAACACAAATTCTTATTTATCATTCTAGTTTCTTAAAAAAGTAAAAAAAATCTCGGTCTAGCTAAATTATACATATATGTATAATATGTACATATATGTACATACGTGTTTTTTTATACACATATGTATATAATTTAAGGTAAATGATCATGTACATATGTGCACATTACGTAACTTGATATTAAATGAAACTATGCACATGTGTATAGGTGTAACACGTATTTATTTATTTATTTATGAAACCGGAATGAAACATAAGAATTTTGGTTTATTTACTTTTTTAAAATTTTTGTTTTTTTTGGTTTTATAATTTTTTAAATATTTTTAGAGGTTTTTTTTAATGGTCCAAAATGTACTCAAATTCATGGGTTTGGCCGTTTGGGTCTCACCAAACACAGATAACCCTTAAACGGGTTATAGCATCTTATATATTAAAAATTAAGTTCATCAAATATTTGATATAAAAATCCTATAAAATAGAGATATAGTAAAAATTAATATTCAACTTAAAAAAATGATATTATTTATATTAAGAAACAATTTTATAGGGAAAAAAAATAAGCGGGTCATGGGTCTTACCAAACCTAGATATATTTTAAATGGGTTATAACATCTTATTTATTTATAAAACATTTTCATCATCAAACCCTAATATTATTAACTTCCTTACAATAAATAAAATTAAAATTCAAAAAATATATAAACATTAGAAACGAAAAATAAAAACACTAATACGGGGGATAAAACCTACTGTGTGTGTGAGAATCAAGTGAGTTCTTGGAATTTTAAGAACCGATATTAGTCACACATGTAATTAAGTGTCTAATAGATTAATTACTGTATTAAGATACAATAAAAAATTAGAGAGATAAAATATATTATTAAATAGGGAAAAAAAATATACCCATAAAAAGACAAATGTATCAACTCATGTTATTTGTCATCTTATTTTATATTCATAAAATAAAATATTTTGATAAAATTTGATTTTTTATATAGTGCAACATACCAACTTTCTTTTTTGAGACAACTTAACACAGTAAGCCTAATCAAAGATGTGGACCAAGTGAATCCACTAAGCCTAATCAAGAAGTTGTTACGCCAGGTTAATATATGTTTTTGGTTTTGTACGGTGTTTTGGTAATATATTGAACTTGCTTATGCATGCTATATTGTTAATGTTGGTTATGCAATATAATTTTTAATGCACTATAACGTAAACAATTATTTTTTATTGCATCCAAATTCAGAAACACCGTTCTGACGTTCGCTATATATCGTTTGGTATTTCTTTCTTTTATCTATAATCTATAATATATATAAACTAGATTTTATCCTCTGTATTACGGGGGTTGTTTTACATTTTCGTTTTCAATATTTATATACGTCTATTTGGATTTTAATTTTATTTATTGTAAGAAAGTTAATAATTAATATACTTGAGGTTTGATGATAAAATGGTTTCACAAATAGATGATATGTTATAATCCGGTTTAAAAGCTATCTGGGTTTGGTGATACTCATTACCTGTTTATTTTCTTTATTATAAAATTATTTCTTAATTATAAATAATATCTTTTTTTAAAATAAAATAGGATATTAATTTTTAGTATATCCCTATTTTATAGGATTTTTAATTCAAATAATTGGTAAGATCGATTTTTAATTTAATGAGATGTTATAACCCGTTTAAGAGCTATCTGGTTTTGGTAAGACCCATACCCATGAATTTGGGTTAAAGCATTGAGAGGCCTCCATTTAAAAATCAAGTAATCTGGTGGCTTCTATAAAAGGGGGGAGCGACCACATTGCAACACATAGGATTTTAGGGTTTTGGTTTATATATATTATAGATGAAACCCCTAAAATTCTACGTGTCGCGATGTTGTCGTTCCCCTCTTTTATGAAAGTCACCAGATTGCTTGATTTTTAAATGGAGGTCTCTCATTGATTTAACCCAAATTCATGGGTATGGGTCTTACCAAAACCAAATAGCTCTTAAACGAGTTATAACATCTCATTAAATTAAAAATTAATCTTACCAATTATTTGATATGAAAATCTTATAAAATAGGGATATACTAAAATTTAATATCCAATTTAAAAGGAAAAAGATATTATTTATAATTATTAAACAATTTTATAGTAAAAACATAAGCGGGTCATGGTTCACCAAATCCAGATAGCTTTTAAACGGGTTATAACATATCATTTATTTATGAAACCCTTTCATCATCAAACCCTAAGTATATTATTAACTTTCTTACAATAAAGAAAATTAAAATCCAAAAAATAAATATTAAAAAACGAAAAATGTAAAACAACCATTCTCTCAAGCCATCGGATTGCTTTATTTGAAATGAAGGCTTTTCACGCGTTTGACCCGAATTCACAGGTAAAGGTCTCATCAAACTCAGATAGCTTTTAAACGGGTTATAACATCTCATTATATTAAAAATTAATCTCATCAAATATTTGATATGAAAATGCTATAAAATAAGGATATACCAAAATTAATATCTTATTTTATATAAAAAAAGATATTATTTATAATTAAGAAACAATTTTAAAATAAAAAAAATAAACAGGTAATGAGTATCACCAAACCTAGATAGCTTTAAACCGGATTATAACATATCATTTATTTGTGAAACCATTTTATCATCAAATCTCAAGTATATTAATTATTAACTTTCTTACAATAAATAAAATTAAAATCCAAATATATATATATAAATATTAAAAATGAATAATGTAAAACAACCCCGTAATACGGGAGATATAATATATATATATAGGGGAGGGATGAAGTTTTTGTTGATAATATTATTTTCCCGGCACAAATTGACCGAGTCCTCTTCTTCCTCTTCGATTAGATTGGAGACCTAGGTAACTATCATCTTTTATTGGAGCCAAAATGTCTCAATTATCATCCTCTTATTCGGCGAGATCAACGTCACAGGCTGTTGGTGTAACACCCCAACCTAAGGCGGAAATGCCGAGGCGTGATCCGATTGCTCACAGCTCGAAGATACTATCATAATATAAATGACAATATCTAATTAATTATTTTGTTCAAATAATACACACAATAATCAAATACAACAAAACAATTCAAATAAATAAATACAATCATTTAAATTCAAGTTTGTCTTCAATATAACCCTAAGGTCTTTCTAAGTGTCCATCTTCAATCTTTAATACAAATAACTTGCATATGCGTAGAAAATAGAGTTTGTCAACAACACATGTTGAGTGACATGATCACCAATTTTGACACAACAAATAATATATATACATATGATAGATAATTGATCAATGATAAGTGATAAATGCGCAAACCAACCATGTGATAGTAATCAATCAAATCATAACAAAACATGTATATAACCAAATCAAAACCAAAAACTTGATAATGTGCCAATGAATCGTTGCCAAGCGAATCGGGCATTGATTACAATGACTGAGATTGTCGGTTTACCTTCGCCAAGCGAATCGGGATCCGGTTAATAAGACGGTCGTATGATTATACTAATGAGAATCCAAGACTTGATAGAATACAAACACACTTAAACAAATAGCAATTAGCAAATAGCATTTTATTGATACAACCTTGGATTAAAAAAGCGTGAGGCGAACAAAAGCGAAGAGGTCCTCAGCCGAGGCGAAAGCGAAAAAGCGAACGCTTTTTAAACACGAGGCAACTGTATTTTAAAAAATATGTAATTATTTATAAGCCATATATTATAGATAAACCACATTATAATATATATTAAACGTCAGAAACATCAACATATATATATATATATATATATATATATATATCCAAAATTCCAAGCGTGGTGTGGTACAATTTTTCGAGTACTACATTACTCGCCCAAAATATCAAAGTAACATAAAAACAAGTTATTGAGTACCAAATTACTCATAAGTGTTTCCAAAAGAACACTACTCAAAAGTGTTTCAACTTTCAAAAGTTTATTGTCAGATGTGAAAAGTCTAGAAATGACTAATTATAAAGGTTAAGTTAAAAATGGGTTAACTGGTCGCTTTTTGTGCATAAAGCCTTCGCCTCCTCGCTTTTTCGTCTTGCAAAAAAGCGCAAAAAGTGTTCGCTTTTTTAACAGGCTTCGCCTTGGGTAGGCAAAAGCATTGAGGTGTTCGCCTTGGGTCGCTTCTTGCCTCACCTCGCCTTAAGCGCGCTTTTTTAAACCAAGGATACAACACACAATGATCATGTTTGCGATTGTTTGAGATATATATATATATATATATATATATATATATATATATGATAGAAAATATAAATAAATACGCATATGTCTCTAAAACGTTTGAAAACAGTATATAAAAAGAGAAATGATCAAACTCACCTTAGATTAAAGGCAAGTGAGTATAATTAAGAATAAACGAATCAACGGATAAGCGAGTCGTCCAATACGCGTCAAATGAGATAACTAATCAGAACCTGAAACTTCGTGATATGAAACTATAAATAAAAACGAACTTAATGCCGCTGGAATCAATCCAAACGGATGAGTAGAACTCTAGTTATGCTGAATTAAACGTTTAAGCGAGCTGGTACTGACCAGAATCCGAACAGCGAGTCGGAATTCGGGTTTTGGGCAGTAGCCTTAAAATTTCGTTATGAGAATAAAATTTTTCTGTACCGAACGTTGAATCCGACCAGAAGCATGAGAAAACGCAAAGTCAAACTTGTTGACTGTTTTACCCTTTATCGGGTTTTAAGGAAATTGACCAATTGATACCCTTCAACCTATGAACGATTTTACAGTTTACAACTTACCCAGAAAGTGAACGAACATAGAGATATATCGAGTCAACGGTCCTTAGACTTGCAAAGTCAACTGTTTTATGAACGGTTCTTCAATAAAACACCAAAAACCTACAGGATTCGAGCTGGGCATAAGGTAGGATGGCTGGAGTATGTTCTTTTGGGTTTGTGTAATGTTTTATGGCAGAGGTTTAAGGTTTGTATATATAAGAAAAGCTAAATGGAACTATTTATGGCTTTTTGGCCCGTTTAAGCAAGTAAATATGTATTTAAAGAAAGAATCATCGAAAGATTCATAAAGATCTGATCTTGTGCTGTAATAAACGACTTAGGAATTTTATTTTCATTATATTATGATTACTTGGTCCTTAATTCTCTCGATTATGCTTAAAATAAACAATTTTATACTTTAAACGACCTAGGAAACGAACCAAAGTTAAACGATCTGACCAGCTAGGCCACCGCGCTGCACGGTCGTGGAAGTGTGGCCCAACGCGCGGCGCCTCGGGTCCATGGAGGGCAAGTTTCAGTTTTTGACATAATTGGTCCTTCAAGTTTGTATATTGGTTAATTATTGAACTTTATTTATGAAATAAATAAGAAATGAACTTGATATAAACTTTGAGGGGTTAAAAGTGAACAATAGAATTTTAATAATTATAAATATTTGATATTTGATTAACTATAAAAATCTAAAATATTTCCGGTCGGGTTAAACGTAAACGAATACAGGTTTGGAAAATCCGAAATGTTAAAGTTGGTGCATCAAATTTGTTTTTCTCATGTGGTTCAGGTACGTGCTATTGTACATCCCAGATAGATGCTAACACATTCTTGTGCCGTGTAAGTATTTCAAATGCCCAGTTTGTTTTTAATTTTGAGTCAGGTTGTTTAAAATAGTTGTTGTTAAGTAAGGAAAAACATTTAAATCAGTTTGCTTTTAGTTTAATTTTGAATGAAAAAAGTTGTTATCGACCTTAATTGTGAATAAAATCGGTTGATTTTTTAGCTTACTTTTGAATGATATCAGTTGGTATGAAGTTAATTGTGAAAGAAACTAGTTTATTAAGGTTAGTTTGGCTGATTATTGTTGTTCGCTACAGAAGGGTTCTTGTGGATGGTTAAGGTGGGCGGATACTCCTACTTGTCCCGGCTTTGAAAGGATTCCTGCTTTGGTGAGGAGTATGAACAAGAAAGATGAGTATGCAAGAAAAAAAGCGAAGGAAGTCACCAATTTGAAGATTGCTTTAGGAATTAGTTGGATGGTTTTCCTTGTCTACGTTTGTACGTTTTGAGTTGTTGTGTTGTTTTTAGTTGTACTTTGTAAACATGTAATGGTTGTATTGATTTTCTAATGGTATTTGTTTATGTTCAATCTATTTACATGTTCTATTTAATTTTATGTTATGCAGCATTGTTACAACCATCAAGAAGTTATTAAAGGTCATACAGAAGTGGGCCAATTACAAGAACTTGTGGGTAAGGTTGACCAGGAAGCGGGTCATGTGGGTAAGGTTGACCAAGAAGAGGGTCATGTGGGTAAGGTTAACAAGGAAGCAGGTCATGTGGGTGAGGTCGGAAGTAAAGTTTATCAATTGCAAGAACATGAACTAGTGGCCTATGTAGTGCAAGATGACAAAGTATTCAAACCTAACGAAGAATATGAGTTGGAGCCGGAGTGTAATTATGAACCTGAGGTATTGAAAAATGCTTGGGATTATACAATGGAGCCGGATGTTGATTATTACCATGATCCATATGAAGGCGTGCATGATTCGGACTCAGAATGGTCAAATGATGATTGTCACTGGAAATTGGGAGTGTACTTGATTTGTGTTATGTTGTGTTATGTATTTCTTTGAATGTGCCTCTGTTATAATGTTGAGTTCAATAAACTAGACCATGTTTAACGTTATCTTTTTTTATGTATTTCTTTGTTTTAGTGTTTCAGTTGATTAAATTTGTGTCTCTATGTTTCGTTTATCGCATTCATAGAAAGTAACACAGTGTAAAATAATAGCATTTATTACAAAATCGGTGGTGGGATTGGTTGTCTGATGGGTTGTTGGAATGGTGGTCTGATGAGTTGTGGGATGACTTGTTGCATCGCTTGTTTTGGAACCCAACTATGTTATGATCATCATGTTCACTTTCATTGATCACTTGCTTAAGCCGAGGAATAACAGTTTTGTTTTGCACCTTGTTATCAATATACTCAAACGACCCTTTGAAATGATTTATCTCGGCTTCAGTGAACGTCATCTACTTTGGCATAAATGGACCCTTATAATTTATAAAAAAATGCTTCGCATTAAAATCATGATTTAAATTTAAGCAAGTGTTTTGCACCTTGTTATTTATAAAAAAAATGCTTTGCGTCAAATATTCGAACCTTTTTTGAATTGGTAAGAATTTTTGAAACGGTGCCACACTGAAATCCATGCTCTTGGGGTCCACCCAGAGCATCTGGGAATTGTTAGTGTGTACTCACAATCAAAAACTAAGATGTATGGCAAACTTCAAAGATCCACATCTACAAATCAAAGGACATCAAAACAACTTAAAATTAGTAACTTTGACTATAACAGAATGTAGTAAAAATAGACTAACCTTAAATGCCCAAAGAAAACCGACAGCGGAGTACGATGCTACTCCGGCCGTTTTAGAAGTATTTCTTTTGGCCAAACAGTTGTGTAAACTTTTATGTAATGCCCCAAATTGGAACACCCCAATGATATGAATTCCAATCTTCCAACCTCTCAACCAGGTCTACATGCTCATCGTCAATATACTTGTCCCTTTCTACGCCAAAAAATATGGAATACAACATTAAAAGCAAACAACAGCGAACAACATCAATTGGTTCCATCTCTATTTTACTAGTAAATATGCTCCTCAAGATGCCAACCTGTATTTTCTTTCCTTCAAAACCAATTCTTTTAAAAAAATGTTCAGGACCATTACACCAACGTGTAGCATTTTCACCAAATGTAAAACCGGTGATGCATGCAAACTCTTTTGGACCAAACCGAACTTGATTTAAACCAACCATATCATAATAAATACCATCGTACTCAGGGTCATATGTGATAGGCGATTCCTGTTATAAAATTGCATGCATTAGAGGGCCATCAGCCTTATTGGCCTTAACATTAGTCCAACGACTAAAACATTGTGCCTTCCAAAGATCCGAATGGGTGGTAGAACGCTCAAGAACACTCTCAATCAACTTTATATCACTCCAAACTCTCTTGTCTGAGGGGCCTTCATCTACATTACCATAGTTGGTTATTAGGGTTTGATAAGAAATTTTATTTAAAAACATATTAGGGTTTTAGAATTTCAACCCAAAATTAGGGTTCACATTACCTCCTTATGCTGCTAGTCGACGGCTTTGTCCTCATTGTTTTCGCCTTGATGGAACAGTTGAATGTCTTTACCAACATCATCAACCTTGGAAGCCACCAGCTCAAGATTCATTGTGGATATGCTTTGTCTTGTTGTCGGCTATAAGATGTGAAAACGACCTTGTGGTCCCAAAATGGAAAACGAATGGATTACGGATTATTAAGATGGAATGGCAGATTTAGTGAAGAAGATAGGTAGTGGTTGGGAAGAAGGGAACCGTGGGGGTGGTCCCGAGGTGTTAAAAGGGCGCGATTCAATATCGATGGTGTTTTCCAATAATCTTTCGGCATCGATAATTTTGGAATTAAAATTCTCGGAAACATTTTATTGGGCCACTTTAACACGAACTAGAGATTATTGGGCCATAATTTTAACGGGGTATACCAATTTGGCACTAAAATTATCGGGCCGGCCTAAACAGAAGCTAAATTGTCCAACACTCCAACATGTTATAAATAAATACACATCCTTTTGCCATTAACCCACTAAACTACTAAGATATGGCAAAACCGAACTTCAATGATCTGGAAAACACGCCTCCCTGATCTTCATAAGTTTGATGACATTGAAACCTTCATACACATTTTCGATGAAATACACGTCGATGAAAGGAATGATTTGCCCCCAGTAAAAGACACAGGGATGACAGATGATCCCTTTGCCATATGGGATGGTGACGATTTTGACATCTATGTAGCTTGGGAGTAAGCATTTAGAGGCTTGAAGATTAATGAAAATTAGGTTCGAAAGAAAATAGAAGTGATTCCAAACAGGCTATGGAAGAAGACTAGAAGGGTGCCGATTACATGGAACTCAACTAATGGAAAACATTAACATTGTACTTTTCATTTGGTTTCATGTAAATATTTAGTTTAATGCAGTGATTTTATGTTCTATTTGGATAATCTTGTTAGCACTAATAACACAAACACTAACTACATTATAAAACATAAACATAATCCTAGATTTACAGAAACACTAAGTTAAAAACTTAGTGTAAAATCTTGATTACAACCACAAACTGGTACTTCAACCATAGAGACCACAACAACACATACTTCATTACAACAAAAACTACCCAAACTTTGAACAAACTTTAACTACTTCCAACATTGTTCAACTACGGGTATACAACCAAACCTCATTGGCAGCATCCCAGTCCTGATGAAGGCGAATCTTAGCAAACGGGTAAATGATGTCTTGATTGGTGCTGTCAAAATGAACTAATTTTATTAGCCTTCACAAACTCCCTTAAGATCCCAGAATTATCGGCTTCAACGAGGGTACGAAAAACAACGATGTACTCCTTCCCAATATGGGAGATTATGGTTCCGTCGTAAAATGAACCCAAAAACCCACGACACATATCAACGAATTCAATCGAATCACCTCTGTTAAACTTCATGCTTGTACTTGAAGTCAAAACAACCAGAAAGTGATTATCAAACCTTGACCTAACCAAAGATGAAGTGAAATAAAAGATAAACACCATAAATAATCAGACATAGTGGGATATTCTTATGAAACTCATATGCGGGGACGAATCTCGCTTGAAATGCATCTCCTCGGATGTATTTCAAATAAACACGAAAATCGATTTCTTTGGAAAACCAACGTTGGAGATGAAAGCGGGGGGAAAGGAAGCTGGGGAGATGGTTTTAAGAGGAGATTGTTTTCATCAGAACACCATCTGAACCAATCAGTTTGAGGGGAAAATCAATTGGACAGGTGAGTAGTGGGACACTTGGCAGTTTATTATTGGCTGGCAAAAACCATCGGATTTGTTCCCAATGTATCGCCTCCGATTGATTTGGGTGGACTATTTATGGAATGTTAGATTTTTAAGGACTTTTAGTGGAACCTCTTTTTTTCTTTTGGATCAATTTCAGAATTTTCCCTATATATATGTGTGTGTGTGTGTGTGAGAGAGAGAGAGAGGGAGAGAGAGAGAGAGAGAGATTTCAAATGAGAACACATTTAAGTTTTAAGAACTCGAAAGAACTCAGTGTAACAATTTTTTTTACACATACATAATATATGTTGGTTACATACACGTAAAAAAAATACATAATTTTTTACGCACCGAGTCGACTCATTACATATGTGTAATGGACGTTTAAAGTTGTGTAATCACTGTACATAATTACTCTCTCTCCTCTTTGACTTTTTTGTCAGATTTAATCTCAACCACATATTCCAATCTATTTAATTAAATGTATGGCCTAGAATGGAGTTCTTAGGCTCTTAAAACTCAACATGGTTCTCAAAAAATCCCTCCTCTCCCTCTCTCTCTCTCTCTATATATATATATATATCAAACTAGCATTAGTTAAAACTATTTTATTCATTTAAGCCAATGAGTTGGTGGTGTAGTGGTCAAAAAGCGACTTGATAATTCGTGTGAACTAGGTTCGATTTCTGCCCCCATCATTTTTTTCGACGGCACCGGGTGATAATGGGAGACTAGCCGAGTAGGTAGTGTTCACTAGTTTGATCCTTGAAATGAACGAGTTTTATATCACCGCGCTATGATGCCTTCAGGCTAGTGTTTACGGGTGTTCGCCTTAGGTGAGGTTTTTCACTTATAGAAGGACGAGTGTATCCCGATGTGATTAATTTAGCCAACAGCTCATTTGAATAATTCGTTGGCCATTAAAACTATATATATACTAGATTGATTTATTTTAAGAACCACTTTAAGTTTTAAGAACTCGAAATAACTCAACGTAACAATTTTTTTAATATTTTTTAATTATACGTAATATATGTAGGTTACATGTACGTAAAAAAATTACAGAATTTTTTACGCACCGAATCGACTTTTTACATAGGTGTAAATCACTATACATCTTTTACTCTCTTATAATTAATTTTTAATCAAATTTAATCTCAACCACATAATCTAATCTATTTAATTAAATGTATGGTTAAAAATGAAGTTCTTAAGTTTTTAAAACTCAACAAGTTTCTTAAATTATCTGCCATATATATATAGGTCAAGTTATTCTACAAAAGGGGACCAAAATGAGAAAGATGAGAAGAATACGTAGCCACATAAATAAAACCCCTTAAAAATAAAAAAATAATAAAAATAACCATAACTCAAAATTTAATAAAAACGGAAAAAGTAAAAACACAAAAATGTTTCCACCGTCTTTCTCGTTTCAAAAAAAAAAAAAAAAAAAAAAAAACGTTGAGTGAAAAATATCATTGAGTGAAAAATATCATTGTGTCTTTTTGTTTATCATTATGTTTTGTGTTTATTTTCGCTATTGATTGTATCTTTTTTTT
Organism: Bidens hawaiensis; assembly: GCF_021521415.1. NCBI lineage: Eukaryota > Viridiplantae > Streptophyta > Magnoliopsida > Asterales > Asteraceae > Bidens > Bidens hawaiensis. Next base: position 530,285 of record NW_027491564.1, read on the forward strand.
CTTGATATTTTGTTCATCATTGTGTTATATTTTGCGATCTATTATGACTTTTTTTAAGTTATAATTGTGTCTTTTATTCATTTTCATCATTGTGTCTTTGATCTCGACATCGTATCTTTTCGTCGGTTTTTTTTTTGGTTTTTTTAAACAGTAATTATGGGGGAAACATTTTAGTTTTTTAAACTTTTTCGTTTTTTATTTAGATTTTGAGTTATGCTTTTTTTATTATTTTTTTGAATTTATTTTTGGGGGTTTTTTGTGTGGTCACAAATCTTTCTCACATTTCTCATTTTTGTCTCCATTTATATTTTAACTTTACCATATATATATATATATATATATGAGAAGGGTTATCTTAAAAACAAGTAGTTTTCCAGGAAGGCTAGGAATAAATTATAGTTATTGGATCATGTTAATCAAAAGTTGAGATTTAAAATTAGCAAGAAGTGACATAGTTTCCTAGAATTACTCTTTTACCATTATAATCGTCATAGTTTCATAAAATTGTTCTTTTACCATAATTTGTATTGTCACATGGCAAAAATTTATTGGTTTTTACCATCTATAGGAAACTTCTTATTTTTATTTGAACCATTATATATATATATATATATATATATATATATGTAGGGGAGGGATAATTTGAGAACTTGGTTGAGTCTTAAAAACTTTAAGAACATCATTCCTAACCACACATTTAATTAAATAGGTTAGATTATGCCGTTAAGATTAAATCTGATTAAAAAATTAAGTATGAGAGAGAATAAAAATGTACAGTGATTACACTAATTTAAATGTCCGTTACACCTATGTAAAAAGTCGACTCGATGCGTAAAAGATGTAATTTTTCTATGTACATGCAACCTACGTATATTATATATATGTAAAAAGATTAAAAAAAATTTATTACGTTGAATTCTTTTAAGATTTTAAAATTCAAAGTGATTCTCAAAACATCATCGACTAAGAAACAAAAATATTTATCAACTTCTCTCTAAGCAGTTTCACCTAGTCTTGATGATTGTTTTCATAGAAGTCATGTTTTTTTAACTATGAGATTTTATTATACAACTTTTTGCAATAAGACAGAAGAAAACCAAGATAAAATGTTCTATATAATATATGGAAATATTGAGATAACATAAGTCTTCCAATTTAGACCACCTGGCCAAAGAAACGTTTGTGCCTATATATCTTTCAAAATTTTATGTAGAGAGGGGTTTTTTTGTTGTTAAAAACTATCGTACCCATAGTCAAAACCAACACATCGTACGAAAGAGCCAACCGTGACTTTTTTTCTTTTTTTCTTTGGTTAGCATGAATTAATAGAGAATCGGAGATTCTAAAACTTCTAGTTAGGGCTACAAACTAGCCAAATGTTCATGAACAGTTTGGCTAAAAGTTCGTTTATGTTCGTTTTTTTAATAAATGAACGAACATGAAAAAGAAATTTCATTTGATTAATTAAACGAACGAATACGAACAGATGCTCTGTTCGTTCAATTGTGTTCATGAACGCTCGGAAATGTGTTTATGTTCGTTTATATATGTTGCTCATGAAAGTTTTTCTACATTTATTTATTTTATCCAAACATGTTATGTTCTTTAATTTATTAACCCTAACATCAAATAAGAAACCATATTCTCATATTGTATTTGCAATGTTCCATTTCCATCCCCATTATTCACATTGATGAACACATCGACCTCGATCTCTGGGCTCCGTCAATTTTATTTGTGTTCATGAACCGTTCGCGAAAAAGTTCATTTCCTTAATGAACAAGCATGGACATAAAATCTCGTTTGGTAAGTGTTCATGACCGTTCATGAACACATTATTTCCTAAACGGACGAACATAAATAAGGCCTTGTTCGTTCGGTTCGTCTGCAACCCTACTTCTGGTAAGTGTAACATTTCGGTTTTCCAGTTAATTGTATTTGTATTTTTTACCAGACCAAGGTTTGTTATTCGGATCATCCACATTAATAATCGCTTATTTATTGAGTAATTATGGTGTTTTTATTATTTTATGTTAGTACGTTGTGTTTAACCGGCTATCGAATCTTAAATTCGCTAATTTTAGCCTAATACTTCGTTTGACCAAATTTCAAGGGCTAACATGTAGGTTGAGAAAAAAGGTTTTTCCGAATCATGCTACGCGACGGGACAAATACTTGCAACATGTCCCTTGAGGTGACATCTAAAGGAAGACTTGTTTTCCAACGAGTCTACTCTAGTTTGCTGACTGACTTCAACCTTGCCGGATGAGGAGGATGGAATAAAATCAGGTAATTTAGCGTAAGGTGGCACAAATGGATTTAAACCAATTTTTCGTTTTATAAATTCAACATTTGTTTCTCTTAATAGTGTTCCAGCCTCTTCATCCATCATGTTTCCTTTTATGAACTTAACAGGTGTGAATCTTTTCCTTTTGGATTGATTATTTGGCTGTCCAACAAGTGAGGCGAAGTTGCTTAACTTCGCTTCTTCAATTTCAGTGAAGTTATGAAACTTCTTCTTACATAAGTTCGCCTGATCAGGGATGGCGAACTTGGATAAGTTCGTTGTTCCTGAGTTTTTAGTCGATGTTTGAATACTTGCTGATTAGGATAAGGACTTAGTTAATCAATGATAAGCTCCTCAGAGGGTGTAAACGTGTAGTTATTATTAACGGACTTCCATGTAACCAAGTCCCTCCTTTTCGTTTAAGGACCTGAAAGAGCTGAATGCATGATCCAAGACAAAATAAGAGTTTCTAAATTGTTTAACTTTTCTATTTAACTCAACCATTTTAACTTGGAAATCAGCTATTTCCTTATCTTTGTTAGCAATAATCTTTGTCTTTTCTTTGACCACTTTGTAGTAGAGATCTATCACTTGAATTTTTTCACCAAGTGTATTTTTTAGGCTTCTTATATCCTTTTCAAGATTTTAATTTTTTTATACTTACCGTCTTTCTCTCTTGTGTGATGGTTGTCTTCTTTTAAAACACTTATTTACCTTATCAGTTCATTCTTCTAGTTATTTAATTGATTCACTTGTTGTTCAGTTAAGTTTTGACACTTTAAAAATATTTCTTCAACACTTACCTCAGAAAGTAGATCACTCAGTTCAGCCATGTATGCTAGATCACTACCATTTGATGATCTTCCATCTTCCTTGTCAAAGTCTAGCTTTATCACATGAGCTTGTTCATTTACCTCTTCAACATTTAGATTACTATTATACCCTCCATTTAACTAAGATACCATTGCATTCTCCTCGGTTTTCCCACCATACTGACTCCCGATTGTGCACTCGTATTTCTATCAACTCTCATTTTTGCACTCTCGAGCAAAGTGCCTGTTTCTTTGACAGTTGTAACAACGCACTTTTGATTTATCAAAACCTGGAACCTGGACTCTATCCCACAAACTTTCTCCTAGTCTTGTTCATAAACCTCTTTACTCTTCTCACCGTCATTGCCATCTGCCACTGCAGATCCATTTCTTCTAAATCATCTGCGTCAATCTGATCATAGTTTTCATCCAACTTTGTTGGATCCACAATCATTCCCTTAATGTAGTTCTCATAGGACGCAATAAACAAAGCATGCAGAGCAAATTATTGTTCAGCCAACTTAACACTTATTGGCATAGAAGAGTAGTTAACACTATAAGGACTACACGAAGATCTAATTGAGACTCCTTGACTTTTTTTCATATACCTGTAGACTTTTATTTACCACTACCGGAGTAATATGCAGCAGACCCGAAACTTGAACCTGAAGAAACTTTTGCCCCATACATAGAAGGATCCTGAACCTGATCAGTCACTATTCCTGCTCTCTTCTTGTTCATCTCATAACCTCTAAGTTTGTGGACTGCATCCTCCAGTTCATAGTTTTCAAACTCCTTGTCATATTTGATTACAACTATTTACATCTCCAATTTTGGTGGAAGTGCATCTAGAAGTTTCTCAACTTTTTCAATATCATCTACTGTTATATAAAATTTTCACGAGTTATAATGTCATCTAACGTCTCATGATTCATGTACTTGATTACTGAGAATTAAGTTTTTAGCAGTTTTGTCTTAGAGTTCCGAATTAGCAACATTTCCGTCATATCTACTTTCCAAAGCATCCCACATATCTCTAGTTGTCTTGTACTTCTTGAAAGTATGGAGAATTTCATGAGGTAACGCCATTGTAATTGCTGCTAACGCCTTGCTTTCTACCTCGTACATCTTTTTCTCGTCCTCTTCCGTTTTAATATATTTCTTCAGCTGTTCTCTTCCCTAAAACGTGTTTGTGGGTGGTATGTAACCATCTTGAATGCACACCCACATCTTGGCATCTTGCCACTTAGTGTACTGCTCGATCCTTTCTTTCCATTGCACTAAGTCAGTTCCTCTAAGTAACTTAGGAGCTTTAGTGCTTGAACCTGACTCAACTTCCATTTTAATCAGATCAGAAATGTTCAAAGATGTCATTTTCAAATTCTAAATTTCTTTATTTAAACAGTCCTTAAGTTCGCCTTTGTCTTATGGTAAGCGAAGTTGTATAACTTTGCCAAAGTCAAATGTGAGAGTCACCTTCTCCTAAGTCAACTTCGCTTGGTTACAAGTTCGCCTAAATTGTAAATTCGCTTAAAACCCTAGCGATAACTTCATTATGACGGCTGGAAAGTTTGGTTTTTCGTTTTTCGGTTGTGTTTTTGAGTGTAGGGTTTGTGAGGGGTGTTTGGTGAGTGAAAATAGGCTATGGGATCCATTTTTGGTATTTTCAAATGTCAAACTTGTGCAAAATCCTTTAAGTTATAATATTCGTGCGATACTTCCGAACCACACAATTTCGCGCTAAACGCTCTGATACCAATTGTAAATCCTTGGAATGGATCACTACAGGAGATATCACAAACTCAAAGGGTGCGGAATCCCCTAAATGTTTGATTACAAGTATTAGTAGTAAACAAGAACAATAGACAATATATCAAAGGATTGATTTGTATTGGAATAACAACTCGGTGTCTTTCAATACACCACAAGCACCTTACACAAGTTCTCTGGAAGATGTCTGACTAAAATATACCAAAAGATGTTAAACCCTAAGCCGAAGATGTGGTTTTAAACCACACATCTTCACTTGTTACATAATATGCGAAGTTAAGCAACTTCGCTTAAACCATAACTTAGCTATTCACTAAGCCGTTTAAACACAAAACACAAAACAAAACATATTGTTTATTACAGACAAGACCAACAATAAACCTATGAAGTACTAACATAATAAAATGCACCAGCAGGTTTGGGGCTTCGGCCTTTCTCAATAAACCCTTGGGCACTTAGGCTTCGTTCCGCCTCTGGTGGCGTTGGTTCAAATGAGATGATAGTGGTGGTGTTAGTGGCCAGAGTGGTGGTTGATGGTTGTTGGTAGAGCGAAAGGAAGACGTAGCCAGCGAGGAGGAGTTGCAGTGGGGGTGTTGCTTGCTGGCGGTGTGGAGAGGGTGGGGTTGGTGGTGGCTGACGGTGGTGAGGTGATGTTGGTGTTGGTTTGTGATAGAGAAGAAAGAGGGAAGATGATTGTATTAGGTTTATGAGTGAAAAGACAACTTTTTCCCTTATTTTAACAGAACTAACAGACGTCAACTAACTGCTGGTTCCTATTGCAAAAAAAGGGCCATCACAGAGGCCATATATGTGAAAATGGCACCACGGGGTTGCAACCTGCGTTTTGGGTTCCACCACAAAGACCATAATTGCAATTAACTCATTTGGTTTTAAGAGAAAAATGGCAACTCCTTGTGTTCCATTCTTAATGCTCGGAGTAAGACTGACATATCATGTATACCCGCACACGATAAGATACAAACATGATAAAGCACGAGCATGATACATGTATACATGTACATGACAAGAAACTTATCGTGTAGTGTTTCCTAAATACGAACACAAACCTGTTAATGTCAGGTATATACGATAAAAGCTATTTAGAAATGTATATTTAAGGATATGTTTAGTGAAACAAAAGCTGTGAAAGTTAACAAAAGTCTTAAACATAACATAAATGCATACGAGTATAAAAGAAATAGGATTAAGTAGTTAGAGTACAATACATATTTTATTATTATATATTTAGTTATAAAAGAAATCTAATCAAGTACTAACGGATACTTAATAGGTAAATGAGCATTTTACCAGTTTAGACATGAAAATTAATAGGTCAATTCATTTCTAGTTGTTTAGTACACGAAACTTGTTAAAGCCATACACGATACATTTAAGGTCGTATAGGTTTATTTTGTGTATTCGTTTATGTGTCTAAATTACCAGCCCTAGCTTGGAGTAATCATTTTACAGTTCAAATTTACATTTTTTTCCGAAAAAATAACATCATGAAATGTATATTTTATTGTAAAAACGAATATATAGACAAGAGATCTATATTTATTTATAAAAAGTTGTTGCCTGACAGTTAACTCATCTAGATAACTAGACTAAACTTGAAACGATGTCTAAAAGATTAGCATTAATTCTACGCAAAGATTACACACACAAAAAGATAACTAGACTAAGCGTACATTTTGATACGTAAACGATTAATGATGTTAAAATATCTAGAGAGTAAATTACTTATTTAGCCTATATGGTGTGCGTGAGCCCTTTTAATTTAAAATGAAACTTTTGCACAAATGAACCTCTAATGTTTAGGCTAACTACATCCATTATCTTAACAGAAGATAATGAATGGATTAAGTCTAAAGAGTTAAAACTACAATCAAATTTAAATGGCATGGTTCATCTGTTCAAAAGTTTTATTTTGGATTGACAGGGCCATAAGACGTAAACCAAGGGCCAAAAAAGCAACGTTTTCTTAGCTAAATCTTGAATATCTTTCTTTAAGTCATATTCTACTTAGGAAAAATTCTTAAAATAGCCCCTTGATGGTGAGATATTTCAAATTTGTCCCACCAAAATCATTTTTTCAGATTTGTCCATCTTCTAACGCATCTTCGGCGATGCGTTAGGTAGTCCCGCTGACGAGTTAGCTAACACATAGTCAACGATGTGTTAGGCATCCAAAAACATAGTCAACGATGTGTTTGGCCTCTAAACACATGGTCAAAGATGTGTTTATCCTCTAGTTTGTTTTTTTAATAATATATTATTATAACTAATTTTACTTATATTTGGTTTTTCTTTTATAACTTTTTTATATGAATTTTTATATTATTTCGAATATACCGTTGAGACGTGTTTTTCTTATCTACGGACCAACATAAACTTTACTCAAAACCAAGCCATGTTAAATATATCGAAAATGTTCAATAAAATTTGACCCGACATGGTTTTAATAAAAATATGTCAACATGTAGATAAAAAAACATGTCTCATTGGTAAATTCAAAATTATATAAAATGTATATATTAAAAGTTATAAAAGAAAACCAAATATAAGTAAAATTAATTATGATAATATACTATTAAAAAAACAAACAAAAGTTTAGACACATCTTTGACCATGTGTTTGGATGCCTAACACATTGTAGACCATGTATTTGAAGGCCAAAAACATTGTTGACTATGTGTTAACTAACTCTTCGACAAGACTATCTAACACATCGTCGGCGATGCTTTAGAATAGGGGAAAATTTGAAGAAAAAAAATGATTTTTGGGGGACAAATTTGGAATCTCCCACCATTAATAGGCTATTTTGGAAATTTTCAAATCTACTTAGGGGTGTTTGGCCTAGCTTTTTAACCATGCTTATAGATTTTTTAGCTTTTTTTTTTATTTTTTATATAAAATAAGCTTAGTTTAATGTTTGGTTTGGCCTTTTAAGCTTATGCTTATAAACTTATATAAACTAATTTGAGGATGGTTTTTTAGCTTGTTTAAAGAAGCTTATTTGTGAAAGTGTGTAAATTGCCCTCGAAGGAAATAGTTTAATCCATTTAACTCCATCTCACTCATATTAATTTTTAACAAATCAATTAGTAATTAATATACATAATTAATGCATAATGTTCATTTTAACCCGTGAAAACCATAATCTATATGTCTTTTTAACAAACTTAACACTAATGGGGAGTGGTTTAATACATATTTAAAGTGTCATGTCATCCTAACCTATGTTGATCGTAAGAGTATACCCCATGGCCTAAGAGGCAAATGATGGATAATTAATAACATGCAACTTATTACTGTAACAACTTAACAATCATTCATAAAGAGATATTTAACTACCATCATTCATCATTGAGAAATGCCATTGAACGAACTTTTAGAGTATGGAACGCTAGATGAGAGACATTACAACATATGCATGTCAACTACACTTACGAGACACAAGTGAATATCGTGCTATCATCTATGGCAATTCATAATTATATTAGAAAAAAAGATACATGTGATGAAGGATTTAATAAGGTGCAACAAGAATCTTACACTCCAAATAATGGTATTGATAGTCGAGGGATTAGTGACATTAATGAAATAGATGAAGACACGAGTACACAACGTAGAATAGATGATTTATACATAAATGCAGTTAGAGATATGATTGCAGGAGATCTAACTAAACAAAGATGAATGTTTATTGAATATTAATATCTTTTTGTAGAAGTTTTACGTCATTCTCGATATAAATTTATTCAAAAATGATGGTATGAGTGATACAAATAAAGTAGATACATATAAAATATAAGTTATGTGATAATATGTAACCATGCTTCTTTTGGTCATTTTACTAATATAAGCTAAATAAAAAAGGCAAATACAAAAACTTAAAAAGAGCTTATCAACTTGTAGAATATAAGCTAATCCAAACACTTAAAAGAGCTTATCAAATTATAGAAAATAAGCTATAAGCTATTTTAAAATATAAATATAAGCTAAAAACTAAAAATAGGCCAAACACCCCGTTATTGTCTCAAGATGCTTGTAATCCGATCTTATATCTTATTAAAGAGTTCACAACAAATCTCCTATTAAGGTGTTGAGTAATAATAAAATTAGAACATGAGCATCCACGATTTTGGGAGAGGCAGATTTGAGTTGACGTAGAGCTACGGGGGAGTGCTGGACTTTGAAGATTCTCAAGATGGATTCAAGGGCTACTTATGAAAAAGAGAAGAATACATGAGGCAAGAGAAGATAATTAGTGGCCCGGCTCGTCGGTTTTATTGATATGTTTGGAAAATTCTGAGCTGATAGTGAAGCATCGATAATAATGCTCTATGGATACCCGAGGTGGCCTCGGAAAGGCTTCGGCCCCATCGAGGACCCCACTCTGGGTGGTTAAATGTCAACACAAAAACTCCCCGATCAGGGTAACCACGCCGAAGACACCGAAACATTTAGATGGTAAATTATTAATAAAAACTCAAGATTACCATGAGGATTTACAACCAGATGATAGTTTTCTTTGGTGGTAACCCAAAATTTTTTTCCGCCAACCCATAGTGGCGCAACTAGATGGCTGGAACATGGGGCTAGTCCGACTGGATGATGGATGACATGAAGGGTTTTTGAAATTTTAACATAAACTGATTAACGGCCTAAAGTGATTTTAATAGCTCAATTGATTTTAGAGATGTGTCAAGGGCTAAGTTGGTCTACTTATTATAATAAACAAAAATGATGGTTCAAACCACATATCTTTTAATTGGTCTAATATTTTGTCAAATGGAATCCCTATCTTTTCATCTTTAATTCTTAATTATTTTATTAAAATAAATCATTTAAAACCTTTCATAATTTATCACTTTATCACATTAAAGTACCAAAATTATAACATGTTTTCCCCCGTAATATTTAATTCTAACAAAAATAAAATGTTTCTTATTGATATCCTTTTACAATATATTTTTTTTTAATTTTAATATAACATTCCATTGTTTCTTACAATTTAATGACTTATACAAAATAATAGTCTTAATAATTTCTTATTAAAAAGTGAATACTTTAAATTTCATACTTAATCTTATTTTAATTTAAACTATAAACTACACTTAACACTTTAATTTTGAAAACCATTCATGATTTTTAAAATCTTTCACTTTCCAACTATAATTATAACCTCTATTATATTCCAAAAATAATAGTAATAATAATAACGACATGCTCAGAAGCTTAGAAACTAATCTTTATATAGTCTTACTGTCTTATGTTTTTTTTATTAAAATTGGTTTATTTCACATAAAAATAAAACAAATGTTAACAACGGTGATTTTCATTGTCGACCATGTGGTGTTGCATGCTCATATGCATTAAATCTATAAATACATCTTAGGAAAAATACATGTAAATATGATCAAAATATCTAACGGTCGCTGCTATCTAAAACCTATAATGGTTTCGTGTTGTTTGAGATGTTTTGTTGCTTTGAAAAATAAAGCTATTTTTTATACTTAAGATAATGTTTTTTATGTTTTAAAATACTTGCTCGGTTTTTGTGGACCAACACTGTTTAAACTCTTAGTATATGATGTTTTGCTTATATATATATATATATATATATATATATATATATATATATATATGTTAAACACAAATATTTATTTATAGTATATTGCTTTATAATATAATATATTTATTTAAACTTTGTGTATTATTTATTTGAGTATTTGTATGAGTTGTATCAATCTTTTTTTTAAACACTATTCTTCTTAAAAATACGAATCCCTGTATCAAATTAATATTAGTACAAAATGATTTATCTTTTTAGTAACAATCGTGTGTTATTAGTAAGAAAAGTTAATTAAATAAATTTTAAGCATTATATTCAAGAAAATTTTTAGAGATTTATGTTACACTTTCTAAATAAAAATCAGAGATAGAGTCAATCTTCTAATATTCAATGAAGAGGGTAACTACAAATGTTGTATCTGAAGAAATTTTTAGAGATAAATGAAAATTCTTCTAATTTTCTTTTTCTTTTTTTTACTTTATGAAATTTTATTGTATTCCACGTTATAATACATATTCATATTCATTCATCTAATACCAAATTAATATAAGTATTTCACATTGTTTTGATCTTTTGTTAATATAGTTTACCCAACCCGTGTATACACGGGTATTTAACCTAGTTTTTAATATATATAAATTCATATTGATGAAATTTAATTTTTAATAAAAAAATCTAATTTAATTTTTATTTTTATTTTTATTTTCACATATTTTGTTTTTAATTTGACAAAAAATTAGGTTAATTTAACCTTTTTTTAATATATATAAAAAATGATTGAAAGATTTTTGGGATAAAACTAAGTATTTTCATGGTCAAAAGAAGGTTATGGATAAAATGACATAGTGATTATGTGAATAAGAGTGAATGTGAAAGATGATTACAAGTGGGATGAACACTCCCACCGCCCTATGAAGAAACACTAATGGACCCCGGGCAGATTACGGATAATCTGGGGGTTAAATAGATGTTTCCCACGAGGGTTAAGTCCGGCAAAGATGGTTCTTCTGATAACCTGCAAAACAGACACCGTGAGCTCGTCACTGAGAAGGGGGGGGGGTACCTCCTTGTGACCACCCTCCGGCGTCAGAATCAGACTAGATTGCTCTTGAATATAAGTGTATATTAAGAGAATGACTAGAGCAGATATCAGGTAATATATCAAGATATGAGATATGAGATAAGATGATACCATTCCAAGGTGTTGGAGTATTTATAGCCGAAGGTAGGTTTCCAAGCAGGTACAGCCGGCTGAATAGTGTTCCTGTTCTGCCAACTGTGGGCTACGCACATGCCATGCTGGTGGTTGGTGGGTAGGCAGCGGCTGATAGTGACCAGGCCGGCTGTGTACTATTCCTGTTCCACCAACTGCAGGCTATGCACGTCCTCCGACAGGTTGGTGAGTAGGCAGCGGCTAATAGTGACATACAGTACAAGAGCGTGCTGCTCGTCATACTGTTGTCAGTGAGCTGTCGTATCTTTGGTCAGATCTTTTGTCCATACCTCGTCAGGTACAGTACAAAAGATCCTCCAGTATCGTACGGACTGGCTTATTTGGGCGGGAGTTTTCCCGGCTTTGTGCGGGAGTGTTCCCGGCTTGCTCACTCCTTCAGGTGACATTACTGAATTATTTAAGAGTTAAGTGCCTTGTGCGTGTAGCCTTGCTGCGCAGGTAGCCTTCCCTGATGGCTTGTATCCGCAGCTGCGGGAACAGGCGGAGTACTTCACCATTGGGAGGCTTTTCCTGCGGGAACAGCTTGCGTACTGCGCGTAAGGACGTCACGTCTCTGAGCATGGTGGGTCCTGCGGGCCCAGTTGGTTTCTGCGCAGACGTCCCTCTTCAAGGGGTTGCGAGTTTAGCCTTTGCGCAGACGTCCCTGTTGAAGATGAGTCTTGAGGGTTCAACTGCGCAGACGTCCCTCTTTGAGGTTAGTTTAGTCTTTTTTTAATATATATAAAAAATGATTGAAAGATTTTTGGGATAAAACTAAGTATTTTCATGGTCAAAAGAAGGTTATGGATAAAATGACATAGTGATTATGTGAATAAGAGTGAATGTGAAAGATGATTACAAGTGGGATGAACACTCCCACCGCCCTACTATTTATGTTAAGAGTTTTCTTTCTCTTTTTACAATTTATAAACCAAGTAAAATAAAATTATTACAGGGGTATAGATACAAAAATTATAGTATTTCGAAACTGGCGGTGAAGATTCAAAAGCGAGATAGATGGGTCGTGGTGGAAAGTGATATGGGCATTTCATCACTCAGAAAGATCATGGTTAAATATTCCTAGTGTCTCTTTACCAGGCTCGTGAAAATAGATAATGAAGATATCAAAGGAGTTGGAGGAATATGACCTTGATTTGAAAAATGTGCTTAGACAACAGCTGGTGAATGGGATGAGTACTCTTTTCTGGATTGAGAAGTGGTGCGGTAACGAACCAGTCATGTTTCCCACTGCTTTTCCAACTCGAAAAGAGCAACTGGCGTAAAGTTTTGGATAAATTATTGGTCTATATGGGTGAAATATGTGGTCAATGGGATTGGACTAGGAAATCGGCACGCTAGGGGGAAATAGAGGAGCTACGGTGGTTGCTTCGTTAGTGTTAACAAGTTTGGTTATTTGAAGGTGAAGGGATCTGGATGGCGATAATGTTTTCACTGTTGGAGACTTGAAAAAGTGGTTTACTAATGCATAGGTTGCACGTGGTGATTATATTCACGAGTGGCAAAATTTTGTACCAGGAAGGTCAGGATACTAGCTTGGATGGCGGAGATGGAACGGATACCGGTTTGAGTTGCTTTGGCAAGGCACAATGCAGTATTTGTGTCGGTTTGGTGCCTAGTGTGTGGGGAAGTGGAGAAAACGACGGAACATTTGATGGTGTCTTGAAGGTTTGCTCGAGTGGTATGGTATGGTGTTTCAAGTTGGTGTAAGGTACCGACCTTCTTTGCTTTCTTTACCCGTGATAACTTGGAGCTACACAACTATTACCATTTAACCTCTTGAAACGTAAAAGTTTTTAATACGGTTTGTCTAACGATATTGTGGTACATTTGAAAGACAAGGTATGAAGCGGTTTTCAAGAGGAAATTGGCACAGATTAATAATGTAATGGGTAAGACCAAAGATAAGTTACTTGTGGATCAATAATATGTCGAGGAATTTAAATATTACTTGGGAGAGGTGAATGGGAGATTAGTGGTAAAACTGAACGGTTACGGGGGTGCTTGTATTATTGTTGGTTGTGTTGTTGTAATTGTATGGTGGTGCTGTACTGTTGCTATAGTAGCAACTTGCTAGTTTGGCTTGGTATGCTTAACAAAAGTATTTGATGATTGTTGAAAAGAAAAGTCTTGGGATATTTTTTAATGTATGTATATAAAAATAAAATACCCTGTTTCTAATAATACCAATGTAAAGGAAAGAAAAAAGGATAACGTTAAAGTAACGAGGTACTGTTTTAGAGTCAACACCTCCAGTAATAACAAAAAACCTGACGTAAGACATTCTTGAGAGCCAGAGCTCGTGGGCGTGTTTTCTTTTCACCTTTTATTTTTCTTTATCAACTCAAAAAACTAATATATTATTAGAGTAAAATTAAGAAACAAAGGAAGATAAAAATAAAAAGTGTGAGAAGCATTTGTGATTATATAAAAAACCTTTTAAAATAAATTCAAAAATATTAATAAAAAAATCATAACTTAAAATATAAATAAAAAACAAAAAAGATTTTAAAACCTACAATGTTTCCCCTATCATTCCCGTTCAAAAAAAAAAATGACGAAAAGACACAATGCCGAGATTATAGACACAATGATGAAAATGAACTAAATGTACAATTATAACTAAAAAAAAGGCAAAATAGATCTCAAAACATAACACAATGTTGAGTAATATAACATAATATTTAGAAAAAAAAAACACAATCAATAACGAAAATAAATACAAAACACAATGATAAACAAAAAGACATAATGATCTTTTTCACTCAACATTATTATTATTATTTTTTTTAGAACAAGAAAGGCGGTAAAAATATTTTTAAGTATTTACTTTATTGTTTTTTATTAAATTTTGAGTTATGATTTTTTTTAATTATCTTTCATGAGCCTTTTTTTTTTTGTGTGACTACCATTCATTTCATTATTTTCGTTTTTGTTCCCTTGACCCTATATTATTGAACTTTTCAATTTAAAATTGTTTTTTTTTTATTTTCGGTAATTAAGTAAACCAATGTATAGGTTCCAATTATTTGTTTGTAGGTGATTTAATTAATTTAGATTATTTTATTGTCATGTGGGTATCATTTACCGCTTATAATTTGATTCAAAAAGTTTAGTATGTTTAATTTGTAACATGCTAACTTACACAAGGTGAAGTTATTTTAATTCGTCACATTTGTTTATCTTAACACCTAAACCCTTAATCTCTCGGAGACACGTTTCTGTCACGTATTTTTTCTTATAGTCAAATTCTTTCGAAACTTCACATAATTTTTAATATGAAAGACATACAAATGACGAAAATAACTATATTAACGTGTAATAAAGTAATTATTATTACACTATAGTTTCAGAACTACTATAATTATTATTACAAAATATCATTTTGTTGTAACTAGGGTAATAATTATTACGCTAGTGTTAACATAATTACCATAATAATTTTTTCAATTTAAGATGTATTTGTACTAAACCTTACTACCTTTATAAGGGTTCAAATAAAAGTATTACGTGAAAACCAGTTTTAAACATTGATTGACTTTTGTTTTAAAAAATTTTATTCTTTTAACATGCTATTTATATATACCAAAATTCAAAGTAAGGGTCAATAGAAAACTCTCTCTTAGATAGAAACTTAAAAATGCTTAAAAAATTATTTTTAATTAAAAATAAATAAAATATTTTCAATCTTTTTTTTTTCTTTCGTCATTCTTATATTTTGTTGCTCTTCACCGAAAAAATAAAATAAAAAAAAGTCGATGTAGTGCACATATGTAATATTGTGCAATACTACATGTGCGCAACAGCGTGTATTTTATATGTTCAATAGTGTTTAATTGCATATATTCAATAGTATGTATTATACATGTGCAATAGTGTTATATTATATGCAAATATAATAAAATAAATAAAAGTCGATATAATGCATATGCGCATTATTGTTGTATTACACATACTATTGTGTATTTGATGCGTGCAATAGTCTTAGGTGATGTTTGTTTTTCGGAAAAAGGTCTCCGCAGGCTCTTTTGTCTGCGCCGCGTAGACCACGCATAAACATTGTCATCTGCAGACTGTTTGTTTTCTCGAATATGTTTCATTAAAAAGCGTTTGCGCAAGCTTTTCTTGGTGAAGACTTGGCCCATCCACTTATGAGATATTCTGAGATATGCAGAGGTTAAACACCACACCCTACAAACACCCACTGTCCACCACCACAACCACCCACCGTTTGCCACCACCACCACCCTCCACCATCATCCATCACCACCACCATTTACCCCCACCCACCGTCCACCGCCACCACCACCACCCACTGTCCACCCCCATCACCCACCTACCGCCTACCACCCAGCACCACCGTCCGCCACCACCATCATCCACCACCACCAATGTCCACCATCCACCATCGCCTTCCACCACCACCACCGCCACCGTTTACCACCACCCATCGTCCGCCACTACTGTCCACCACTACCACTATCACCATGCAACAACACCATCATGGCACCACCCACTACCACAGTTTGTACACCACTGCCAGTTTATTAGCAATCTACAGACGTTAAAAAACAAACAGTCTTATTTTTGCAGACAATAGAGGTTTGGTCCACCTCTTATTCTACGGATGACTGCAGATGTGATCCGCAGATTGCAGACATTTTAGCTCTATAAAAACAAACAACACTTTATATTGCATATACACAATAGTGTATATCAAATATGCGCAATAGTGTTGCATTCTATGAAATACAACACTCTTGCATATATGCAATACACACTATTGCACATATGTACTACACCGATGATTTTTTTAACAATATCAACATATAAGAAGAATGAAAGAAAAAAATGTACAATTTTAAAAGTTAAAAATAATTTTTATGAGTTTTTAAGTTTTCTCTTTCAGAGAAGTTTTCATTTGAACCTACCCTTAAATATATATATATATATATATATATATATATATAAGGGTTAGTATCAATATAGAACTTCAAAAAAATTAAGAACTTTTAGGAACTCATAACAACCAAACATTTTTTGATTTTTTTCATATATTAACTTTGTTTGAGACTAGTTTTAACATATTTTATAAACAAATTTTTTTATTACATGTATAAATCACAAGTTTACATATGTGTAAAATTTATGCAATTACAAACTTACATATATGTAAAACAAATTAGATATGTGTAAAAACTAATTTTCATAAATTGTAATCATAAATATAGATATAAAAAGTAATAAACTACAATCAAATAACATTAATACACAAATTTTTTTGTAAAAAACCGTTAGCTATTAAGAGTTCTTTCAAATTTTTAAATAATTTAAGAGTCTTGTAATGATACTCATCCTATATATGTATGTAAATGATCCAAAACAACAATTGCTTATCATACATTACGTACGCAACTATCAACACCCCTGATTCAGAAAACACGCGATGACAAAACTGTAATTCTTTCAATTTTTTCCATCCTAATTAACCGTTACAAACATTCAACCATCGTCACTGAATCCATTGCAGACTCCACTTCAATTGAATTAAAAATTGATTTCAACTGATAATAGTCTAAATACGTTCCATATTTGTTCATATGATGAAAACGATGATCAAATCAATGGTTGATTGATGATTATTTGTTGATTACGAGATTATATAAAGTAATTTCAGTGTCGAATTTCATGTTATAGAAAGCTTAATTTCACACCTAATCTTGTGAACATTTAAAGTTTTTGTGCTGAGTGTTTAAAGTTTTTGTTATGAATTTATTAGATTTTTGTTATGAACTTCTTAGATTTTTGTTATGAACGTTTCAGGTTTTGTTATGATCTTCTTAGTTTCTTGTTCTGAAAGTTTTAAGTTTTGTTCTGAACTTTGTATTTTTTTGTTATGAATTTCTTAGATTTTTGTTCAGAGCCTTTTAAATTTTGTTCTGAACTTATTTGTTTTTTTATTATGAATTTCTTATATTTTTTTCTGAACATTTTAATGTTTAGTTGGTTTTGTTTATTTATTCTGAGTGTCTTACAATTTGTCATGAACGTTTAAAGTTGTTCGTTTTGGTCAGAACGTTTAAATGACATAATGTCTTCAATATTGTCCAGAACGTTTAAACACAATATTTTAAACCAAAATCAGAGCGCAATTCGCAGACCAACACGTAAAGGTTCGACTCGAGGAATTTCAAATTACTTAAACATTCACATCCGTTTCACAACCGTAAGGAAATGGGGAGGTCGAATACGCCAATCGCAACATCATCGGCAGAATAAAAGGAGACTAGACCAATACAAGTCTGCATGGGTTGACCAATTGTCGCACATCGTTTAGGCCCTCAAGACCCAAAAAAAATGAGTAATGCAGAATTGCAGAGACTCTGTTTAGCCTAACATATGGCACATAAGCGATGGCTCCCGTTGAAATTGGACTACCTTCCCCACGCATCCTAGCGGGGGAGGGGAACAACGACGAGCAACGACACATTGACTTGATGATCCTGTAAGAGCGAAGGGAGTTTGCCGCTATGCGTGAACCCAAATACAAGCGCCAGCTCTAGAAGTATTATAATGTTAGAGTCAAAATTTGCAAGTTCAATGCGGGAGATTAGGTCTTCTATAACAAGGAAGCATCCAAGGCCCAAGCGCCTGACATGTTATCACCAAATTGGGAGGGGCCATACCAAATAAATAAGGTCTTGGCCAAATGCGCTTACAAGTTGGAAAAACTCAGTGGCGCGCACGCCGGCCTCGCGAACTTGGAACGCGGCACAACTGCGGAAGTGTTACATGCAAATTGATAACATTTTTTGTAATAACGGGCCAAGGGCCACACTGTTAACTATGAAAACAATACTCCTCTATTTGAATACCTATTGGCCTTACACAATTATGAACAAGCATATCATTACAAAAACAAAGCATCTAAAGAACTAATCATGGCAGGGAGAAACATATTTCATTTCCCTAACAAAATATATAATTACAAAGGCGGATACCAACATCCGTTAGAAAAAGAGATTAAATTTTAAACTACATACTTACAAGAACTAATCATGGCAGGGAAAAGCCTTATAACCATCGGCACAAGCGCCACCACCAGCCGCTGCAGAAGACATACCTGCCCTTGATGGCTCTAAAACCTCCCGCAATTTCTACACACCATCTTCTTCCTTGGTAAACTGTGCGACGGTGGCAAAAAATGGGGAAGGACAAGGCGTCATACTCTGCCTCCACAGCTTTACTCCCTTCACAACGTCGACGTTGTGAAAGGAGTAAAGTTCCAACATGATCTGCTCGTTCACATAAGTAAGGGCCTCATGGAACCCCACCTTGTGCAACACTTGCTGGGCTGCCGTAACAAGGTGCCCAACGCTACACATCATGGCTTCGTTTCCAATGATGCACATGGCAACCTACATAAGTAAACAAAAGAGTAAACAACCAATTCAAGAAATTCAGAAGAGTTTCAAGAAATTCATCACCAATTATGCTTCAACAGCCAATCATGGTCACTAGTGGCCACCTTCTCGTCCAGTGACGGATGATTGATGTCGAAAGGTCAATCAAAAACATTTATAAAATTACCTTTACTAGCAAGGGCAAGTAAGGTGTTGAATCCACAGGGAATTAGTGGAAATTGCTAATCAAGTTTAATGCTTAGGAACTAATTATACTAAGCGGACAAACGATGTCAAGCGGTTTAAAATATTTGTTAAACAAAAGGAAGATTAAAAAGGGTAACCAATCTCTAGGTTTCAGGTTTTGAAGTAACTTGGACAGATAATTAAACCTTTGGGATTATAATCTTTGTTTGAATCAGTTAAATGACTAAATTTTTGACTATGTTGATCGTTAGAACTTAATCCAAATGATTGAAAAGGTGAAACAATAATCTAATTGATTGTTAATTTTAGGTAATGATGAACCAACTCAGTATTATGGTTAAAGATAACTAGGCCAATGACACTAAGAACTCAATCCTAATTGTTGATAACCAAAATCATTAACTGATAAACTTCAAATCTCATTGATTACCCAAAAACACTTTTAAGTACACAAACAAAATCCAAAAGTTACATTTAGAGTACCGATAATCCAACGAACAACTTAACCCTACATCCGGAGATGGTCAAGAGCGGTTTAGCCTAGCATATGCATCTTGAATAGCTTATTTGATTGTTGAACGAATAATAACATGGACGATTTGGGTGATTGGAAGGTGTTAGGATGGTGGAAAGAAGCCCCAAAATCACCAAAATATGTTAGGGTGTGAAGGATGGCAGTCATAGGGTTGAACTGGGCTTAAATAGTAAGAAAAAACCCAAAAATAGCGTCTCCTGGTCCAGTCTATGGTCTATACTCGCTGCCTTACGGTGGCAGTCCCCACCTTAGGCTACGGTGGGGTCACCGTAGGCTATGGTGGGACTGTCATCCGCCCTAGTCTTTTGCCCATAACTTATTTGTTCTAAGTCCGATTTATAACTTGTTTTCGGCCACATCTTCATCTTCAAATTCTCTCTCATTCCATGCAATAAAATCTTCATTTCCACTTCATCTTATATGCTCCAATTTTGCTCCTTTAAGCTCTGCTCACCTACGAACATAAAACCACTCAAAGTAATTGTGTTCCCGACATCTAAACACATAAAACATGTGATATGACTCACTTACACAATATTTCACCTACGCATCACATCCCACACTTATCCTTTTTCGTCCCGAAAAAGATGTACAATGAAATCAGAACCGGAAACCATTTTTACTAAATACTCAATTTATTTTTATTATTAATAGATAACACAAAAACCGCGATTGTCGATATTGCTACCCACTTAAACCATGTCCTAATACTTACCGGGACAAATAAGGTGTTACAAATTCATTAATTTATATGATTAAGTGGAACCCACTCATCAAAGCCCTGAAGCCGCCTTACCATGCTTCATTATGGTTTTACCGGAGCCAGGCCACCCCAACTTGACTTAAACCTTAAAATTAGGTGGTAAAAACTATGCACAACCATGTGTACAATTTTAAGCCCATATTTAATAGCTAAAATAATCAAGGATATTATCGCCCAACCTAAAATTAAGCATCAAAGTCTACCAGAATGGTCATTAATATTTTTAAGGTGCAATTCGGTAACCATCTAGCAAATAGTCCCCACTACATGGCATACCTCCGTTATCAAGCAACACCCCAAAGTCCATCTCTATAGGTGAGTATGCACGAATTCATCTGTAGGGCTTACATATGACGTGTCCCTTGTGGTCCGTTTCTTAATGGTAATAGGATGCGAGCAAGGGGACCTCATATGACTAACAGCATGAATGATCAAGTCAGTAGTGTATTTGTACTTTCAAAGCACATAGTGATCATGTTTAATGACTTATATTTGGTAGAAAAGTTGCGGGTTTTCTCTTTGAGCTCTTTTCATATTCATAAATCCACTAAGGAGATATGAATACCCAGATGATATACCGCATAAAGACCCATGGTCTACGAACCCTAGAGCATCCCATTAATACAAGATTTAAGGTTATAAAACCATACACATATGAAGCGTTAACCACTTTAACTAGAAGTATTTTTATTTATGTTTATATCACAAGCCATCTAGCAAACTCTAATGCTAAGCCTATCCAAGCATCGTTCAATAGTCTAGTCATATTTTTAAAATTTCTTTTGGTGATCAAATCTAACAAAAGCCTTGAGTATGGCCCGACCTTTCATTTCAGTCCTTAAACAGGCTTAGCTAAACAAACAAAACCCGAAGATGTTACCCACTAAAATCAAGAAATTATGGGTTCAATTGAGTCAACACCAAACCATCCTTTCATTCTTAAAGGCTGAGCCTACCGACACATCCCAAATTAATTATGTTATTGTTATTTTATTATTAATATAATTATTATTACTTATTTGCTTATTTTTTTATTTATTATATGTGTATGTGTGTATATATATATAGGGGGAGGATCAAGAGAAAACTTAAAAACTCCTAAAGAATTATTTTTAATTAAAAATAAAAAAATATTTTTAAATTTCTTTTTTTGCCATTATTCTTATATTTTCTTACCCTTTACTTGACAAAAAAAAACCCGATGTAATGCACATACGTATTGCTGTGCAATACCGTTGTATTACACATTTGTACTATGTGTTTTTAAGTTAAATACTGTTTAATTGCATATATTCAATATATATGTACTGTATATGTGTAGTAGTGTTGTATTATATGCAAAAAAAAAATAATAGTAATAATAAAATAAAAGTTGATGTAGTGCACATTTGCGTTAATGTTGTATTACACATACATACTAATGTGTATTCGATGTGCGTATTAGTCTTATATTGTATATATACAATAGTGTTATATTAAATATGTGCAATAGTGTTGTATTCTATGCAATACAACACTTTTGCATATATGCAATGCACACCATTACACATGTGCACTACACCGACGAGGTTACCGATAAGTTAGTTTTTTTTGGAACCATTGACAACATATAAGAATAATGGAAAAAAAACTTCAAAATTTTTTTTAAAAAAAGTTAAAAATAATTTTTTAGGAGTTTTTAAGTTTTCTCTTTAAGATGAGTTTTCACTTGATCACACTCCTGTGTATATATATATATATATATATATATATATATATATATATATATATATATATATATATTTATATAGGGGTGGGTTCTAATGAAAACTCCTTTTAAAGAGAAAACTTAAAAACCCCTAAAAACTTCTAAAAAACTATTTTTAATTTTTAAACTTTTTTTTTGAAGTTTCTTTTTTTTCCATTATTCTTATATGTTGTTATTGGTTCAAAAATAAAAAAAACCTTGTCAGTAACCTCGTCGGTATAGTGCGCATGTGTAATAGTATGCATTGCATATATGCAAAAGTGTTTTTATTGCATAGAATACAACACTATTACACATATTTGATAGACACTATTGTATATATGCAATATAAGACTAATACACACATCGAATACACATTAGTACGTATGTGTAATACAACATTAACACACATGTGCACCACATCGACTTTTATTTTATTATTATTTTTTTCCATATAATACAACACTACTACACATATAAAATATACAAATATTGTATACATGTAATAAAACACTATTAAACTCAAAAATACATAGTAATACACATGTGTAATACAAGGGTATCGCGCAGTAATACGTATGTGCATTACAACGGTTTTATTTATTTATTTATTTATTTTTTATTTTTTATATTTTTCGAGTGAAATATAAGAAAATACAAGAATAATGGCTAAAACAGAATTTTGAAAATATTTTTTTATTTTTAATTAAAAATAATTCTTTATGAGTTTTTAGGAGTTTTTTTAGTTTTCTCTCTAAAGGTGAGTTTTCTCTTGATCCTTTCCCTATATATATATATATATAGTGGAAGGTAAACATACAATAATCGGTTATCGTACATTAGGTACGCGAGCTTTTTGAACTTTGATTTCAATTTCACGCGATGACATAATTGTAAATAACTTAAATTTATTTCTATGATCTAATTCATCAATTGATTCATCGAGCGTCCATCCAGATCAATATAATTCAACCGTCGATCGGTATTAAACTAATTTGCAGGTCGATATCAAACTAATTGAGTTATATAACCCTAAAAATGTTCATTACTTGCAAATAAAACCTCAAACCCTAATACGTTCTGCTAGTACGTTCTGCTGATTAATTCTGCTAATACTTTCTGCTAATACATTCTGCTAACACATTCTGCTAATAAGTTCATGTAAGACCCCCGAATCCCGGGAATCCTACAGTTGGTATTCATCCAAAATACTTACAAAATACTTAAACTCAAAAACAGTTCGTTTCATTAAAATAAGCATCTCAGAGTATAATTCAGCGGAAAACCATATTTGATAAAACAAGTTCCCGAAACCCGGGGATTATGATCAAAACCAATTTAAATATATTTAAAAAAATATTAAAAAGAAAATGTTTATTATTATTGAGACATCCGACAAGGCATGCCCTCCACCGTCCAAGTAGCTTTGTGCACGTCCAAGCGGTAATGCATCCACCTCCTAACCTGAAACTCACACTAACATGCATACAAAGTCAGCTTGAGCTGAGTGAGTTCATCTGTTATTAAATAACATCAATAATAATAATCATAATAGTCTTTCCAAAGGTCTTAAGCTATAAAAGGGATACATCAGTTAGACCATCATCTTCAATACATAATCATCATTATATCTACATGTATATACATACATATATATAAACATCCTTATAAGTGCATCTCTCTATATATAAATATATATATTTATAACATCTAAATAATAACATCAGGGTCGAGCAAACGTACAACCCAAACACGTAACATCTCATCAACGTATGCAACCACAAAGTAGGCATACGTAACATCCGTAGTCGATAACGACTACTAACATTGCCAAATATTGGCCATACAATAATACATACATACATACTATAACATCCCAAGGCCTACCATTTACAAGAAAGCCTGTATAAAATAGTTTAAACGTTTCATCAAGCAAAATCGTGTAGGTGTGCATGCTAGCCAAAAACTTAAAAAGAGTTAAAAGGGGCATCATGAACTCACCTGACACGAGACACGGATTCACCACGAGCTAGAGAATCCCTAAGTAATCCAAGACTCAAACACCTGCTGGTTTACATTCAATCAATACTAATGACATCAAGATGACTCGTTTATCCTACGAGACATTCTAACGGGGTTCGGGTCACCTAAAGCCTCGACCTCATCAAACAAAATCACAACAGTCCCCGAGGCCTCACATTCACCAAAACGACCCTTAGATACTCTCGGGAATAAAGAATTCCCAAATTACCCCCGGAAGCACTAGGTGTAACGATTCCGGCAAATTCAGGTATACCCTAGCCGGAATATACCATTTATGTGTTATTTAATACTAAATATATGAATTATAATGTGTTTGTACGAGTATATAAGATTCACAGTACGAATTATACTCGAATGTACAGTTAGTCGTATTGGAATTACGATTAACCGATGAACGGTTATTGAAACCCGAACGAATCGGGGATTACGTCATAGATGAAATATATGATGTTTAGTAAGGTTTACGAAGTATTAAGGCTTCGGGATAAGTGAATTATAGCACAGAAAAAGGATTTCGATTTATTAGTACGTCGGTACGATAAACGAAACCTTTAACATCAAACTATCGATCAAGCCGAAAAAGATGCACAATTACCGACAATATGATGTGTTAAGTCAATAAATGTCATGGTTTAAGTTTTTAAAGTTTTTAAATCGGTTTTATATAAATTTAAATTTTAAGCCGAAAAACGACCGTTTTGGCCTCGTTTTGAGCGGAATTAAACGTTTAACCGAAAAACGAACTGAACCAGATTATCCACAACATTATCCGGATTACACAATCCAAATGTGTGGCCAAGGTTGAAGATGTGGGCCCCACCCCACACCCAATAGGTTCCGATCGGATGAGGGTAACCCCCTCATCCCTTTCATTTTCTTTTTTCTAAAACCCAATCTCCCAAATTCTCTCCATCCTTCCAACATTCATCCAACCTCTCTTCGATTTATACCAAGAAACCGAGGTAAAGACCGGATTATAGTCGTGTTCATCTTCTTTTCTCGAGTCATTTACAAGAAAATGAGGTTTCAAATGAAAAATGGGTGAAAACCCGAGATGAAACCGATTCTTGCATGATCAAGTGATGTATACAAGTTATACAAGGGATCTTGGTCCAAGAAAGGAGTTAAAAGAGTCAAAAACGAATTTTTACGGTTAAAATCTTTGTTTTGATGTCTTAACCGAAACCATGAAAGAAATGGCTTGATTGTGGGTATAACTTGTTTGGTGTGGTGTTGTTGTGCTTGTAGGTGTTGTATCTAGTTGCTATCAAAGGCTAGAAAGCAAGATCTGTGAGATCTAAAGCTAGAAACACAAGGTAGTTCGGTTTTTCGTATGATTTGTAAGATTTGGACAGATTGTGGTAGACTTAGAGTTGAGTCATGAAATTTCACAGAGATGATCTACACATGAAAATATGAGATCTGTGAGATTTTGGTAATTTTTGGATAAAGGATGAATATTTGGTGAATTTAATGCTCGGTTTTGGCTAAAAATGGTGAAAAATAGCTAAACATCATGAAAAATTCTGTAAAAATTCAGATAAGTTTTTTATAACATATACAAGTCACACACAAAATTTCAGGTCCATTGGAGAAGTCTAAGTAGGCTTTTCGGTAAAACGAGATCTAGGGTTTTCTAGCTCGGTCTTGGTAAAAATAGCATGAAAAATGAGTTTTTGGTTCTGTAAAAATTACTGGGAACTATGTGGATGGCAGGAGTCATTTCAGAAAAATTTGGGATTTTTCTAAGGTCGTTTGGTATTTTCGACATATTTGGTGCTTAAATGACGTTTAAAAATAGATAAATAAATGTTAAATATAAAAATTAATTCTGGAAATATTTTTATAAAATTCCTTACTTTCAAGAACTGATTTGTGCAAAATTTCAAGATCCGAGACTAAACGGATAATTATTTGTGCTAAATGGAACTTAAAAACAAACTTTTAAAGCTTAAAACGTGTAAACCGGCAAAGTTCGCCTAAGCGAACTGACTGGTGTATAAAAACCCTAAAAATGGACTATTTTCATGAAACTGAGTAAATCAAGTAAAAATAAATCATCCGAAAGTAATTCGAATGATTTGGGTAATTTTACCCGATTTAGTCGTTTCCGGTATATTAAAGACGGAAACGGGCCCCGCGGCCAAACGGGGTGTCTAAACCGAGCTCTAATTTCACCACTTTAACTAAAATATCAATAACAACTATTTTCGGGTCGTATGTGGCCAAACTCATTTTTGAAAACATAAAGACGAATAACCGTGCTAGGCACGCAAAACGAGAAAACAAACTAATGGTAGTTTTGACTAAAGAACTCTAAGTGATATCACAATCTAAGTCCTGAGAAGTGTATCGGAGTTAACATTGTCCCCGGATCGTGTACGGTACTGGATTAACAGTGTCCCCGGACGTACCGGTTAACACGAATTTAAGTTATATTAATAGAAATTGTGTAGTAACGACTTAGGGATCGTATTACAGATCCGGACAGGTAGCCGTGCCAGTATTACATCTCTGCTCACCAAAAAGGTGAGTTTCACGAGCCCCTTTTTACTGAACTGTTTTAAATATTTTCCCGGGGCGGAAAGCATGTTTATATCAAAATGTTTAAGTACATGCTGATCGCATGGAAATGAATGTATTTATATATGTTTTATTGTACGGGAATCGTACGGAAATGTACTAAGATGGTAATTGTCTGAGTTGCTAACATTGTAAGGCCCCACAACACGAGTGATTAGCTAAAAGCCGGTAGAGTGTGAATAGTACTATTGGTCTGACAAACCCAACTGGTCCG
This sequence comes from Bidens hawaiensis, assembly GCF_021521415.1. Lineage (NCBI taxonomy): Eukaryota > Viridiplantae > Streptophyta > Magnoliopsida > Asterales > Asteraceae > Bidens > Bidens hawaiensis. The sequence goes on from NW_027491564.1 coordinate 557,440, forward strand.
GCATGGATTTGCTGATGTTTCCCAGCCAGTTGCACATGTCTATTTTGGGTGTTATATATATTTTGCTATGTAATGTTAGACATAGCGGTTTGGGGCAGTTCCGTGGACGTGGGATATGTCACGGGTCCGTGGGTGGGGGATATGCCACGGGGATTGTGTGTGATAGTCAGAGGTTTCACTTGTGGGCTCAGCATAATTACATCGCTAATATATGATTTATTATAATAAATTGTCAATGTTTATTTAAATCAGTGAAACTCACCAACTATTAGTAGTTGACCCGTTTTCTTTACATGCTTTCTAGGTACACCCAAATTGGAATGAGTGATACGTGCTTGATGATGTGTGCTATTTTGTGGAAGATTAAGATCTATATTTTGCATTAAAGATGTTAATGTACTATCGGTAAAACTTATGTGATAACACCTAGATAGTAACGAAACTCGGAACAATGTAATTCGTTTAAATTAATGTAGTGGTGTTTTCTTTATAAACAATGCTGTTGATATCAGATGTGTCTGTTGCATCCCGTGTACGTTTCCGCTGCGGTTACGGGGTGTTACACTAGGTGATACCAATACGCGTGTTTAAGAGTCGTTTAGGCCATTAATATCCAACTTAGCCCCGTGTGGACCCAACATGATAAAATCACAGCCAACAAGTCCACACGACGCTACACAAGTCAAATGGGTCGGTAACTCGCAAGTACAACACACCAACCATTCAATAAACGCAATTGCGCGTTGTACCGACCCGTTTGAGTAACCGACAACCAATTCAGCCCTATAACTTATAAAAATGATTTTTCAATAGCCCGTACATCAAACCAAGTGCCTCCGAGCTGAATTGGTCGCTAATCACCTCAATCCTCGCGTTAAACGCAACAATCAACAATTCTAATCAACGGAACACTAACAATCAAACTACAACTAGTTGACTAATCTAACGAACACCAATGAACATAATTTTTAAGTATGTTATACTAGACATACCTAGGAAGATTTTGGTCCAAAAACCTCAACCAAAACAGTCTTGGAAATGCTCAATTAGACAGCCACCCGGTAAGCCTACAACACGCAATTTAACGATTAATACGCGTGATATAAGGGTCAATTAAGGTGTAAAAGACTTGGGGAATCGTAGTACTAACCTTTAATTAATGTTTTATGCTCACGACTTGGATGTAAAAAGAAATATCGTAGGGGGGGGGGGCTGTTTGCTGGGCCGATCGGAAAAGGTGAAGGGAGGGGGGGGGGGGGTTAGGGTTTTTTGTTTATGTTATAATATAAAAAGTTTCACCCTAGCCCCTCAAATTTGAAGTATTTGGAATTTTGGAAGAAAGGTTAATGCTTTTACGTACCGGGATGACGAGAAGGCTTCCGAGAAATGTCGGTTAAATCCCGAGGATTATACATACTTTACAACTTTAAATCTTTAAACCGTAAATTAACGGGCGTTACAAGTCCACCCCCTTACAGTGGGATTCGTCCTCGAATCCCGATGCGACAGGAACAACTGAGGATAGAGTTTCATCATCTCATCTTCGGACTCCCAAGTAGCCTCGCAACCCCTACGGTGTCTCCACTGCACCTTCACCTGCCTAACCACTTTATTCCTCAAACACCTTTCCTGACGGTCAAGAATAGCGATAGTTTCTTCAACGTAGTTCAATTTACTATCAAGCTCAATATCATCAAGAGGCATATGGGCCTCCTCGTCAGCTAAACATTTCCTCAAATGGGACACGTGGAAAGTAGGATGAATCCCTGCGAGCTCATCGGGTAACTCCAGTCTATACGCTACCTCACCAACACAGACAATATACGGAACGGACCAATGAACCTTGGACTAAGCTTCCCCCTCTTACGAAAATGAATAATACCCTTCCAAGGAGAAACTTTCAACATAATCCGATGCCCAGCCTCAAACACAATAGGTCTTCGCCTTTTATCCGCATAGGACTTCTGACGATGCTGAGCGGCCTTCATAAAAGCCTTAATCTTATCGAGCTTCTCAGTCGTAGCCTTAACCCCCTCCAAACTACCCAACTGTTTCTGACCAATGGAACCCCATCAGACTGGAGTCCTACACCTCCTACCATACAACATCTCAAACGGTGGTATCCCAATTGTGGCATGATAACTGTTATTATACGAGAACTCTACCAACGGTAAGTGTCGATCCCAACTACCACCAAAATCGGTAACACAAGCCCACAACATATCCTCAAGAGTCTGAATGGTCCTCTCGGACTGACCATCCGTCTGTGGGTGATAAGCGGTACTGATGAGGAGTTTGGTACCCATCTCCTCATGAAATTTCTTCCAAAACCTGGAGGTAAAACGTGTATCCCTATCCGAAACAATAGATACCGGCACCCCGTGCCTAGAAACGATCTCACGAATAAACACATCGGCTAGCTGCTCAGAATTAAATGTTTCTCGAATCGGCAAGAAATGAGCGCTCTTGGTCAATCTATCAATGATTACCCAAATGGTGTCATAACTACCCCTAGGGGTAAAAGGCAATTTAGTCACAAAATCTATCGTAAGATGTTCCCATTTCCACTCAGGGATTTCCAATGGTTGAAGTTTCCTGAACGGCTTCTGATGTTCGGCCTTAACTTGTAGACACGTCAAACACTTACCCACGTACTGAGCCACCTCAAACTTCATCGTAGGCCACCAATAATTCTTCTTCAGGTCTTGGTACATCTTGGTCGCGCCCGGATGAATGGAATAGCACGACTTGTGTGCTTCCTCCAAAATTTTACCTCTGAATCCCCCATACCTCAGTACCCATAAATGCCCTTCCATATACTTCACCCCATCACCGACGTCTTCCAACAATTTTTCTTGACCCCAAATACGCTTTGATATAATCCATTCCACCTGCAAAGCTTCGTTCTGAACGTTGGCTATCTGTTTCAAAATATCGGGTTTAAGAATAAGCTGATAAGATTTTACTCGAATGAGTTTCGGTCTCTCCTTCCGGCTCAACGCGTCGGCTACCACGTTAGCCTTACCGGGATGGTACATAATCTCCAGATCATAATCCTTAATCAACTCCAACCATCGACGCTGTCGCATATTCAGTTCCTTTTGTTAGAAGAAATACTTTAAGCTCTTATGATCGGTATAGATAACGCAAGGAACGCTGTACAAATAATGCCTCCACAACTTAAGCGCAAACACAACCGCCGCCAGCTCCATATCGTGAGTAGGATAATTCGCCACATGAGGCTTCAACTGCCGTGAGGCATAAGCGATGACTCGACCTCGCTGCATCATAACACACCCAAGCGTCTGGTAAGAGGCATCAGAATAAACCACTAAATCATCGGAGCCATCGAGTAAAGCTAGAATCGGGGCATGCGTCAACCTGTTCTTCAATTCGAGGAAAGCCTCCTCCTGCTCAGAACCCCAAACAAATTTAACACTCTTCTTGGTCAACCTGTTCAATGACGAAGCGATTTTTGAAAAATCGGGAATGAAGCGGCGGTAATACCCCGCTAAGCCCAGAAAACTACGAATTTAGGATGGGGACTTAGGAGATTCCCATTCGTTTACGGCTTCCACCTTTGCAGGGTCAACAAAAATACCACTCGGGTTAATAACATGACCCAAGAACTGAACCTCACGTAACCAAATGGAACACTTTGAAAATTTCGCATACAACTTGTTCTTTCGCAGAGCTTCCAAAACTTCCGTGAGATGACCAGCGTGATCGGATTCACTTTTGGAATACACAAGAATGTCGTCGACGAACACAATAACCGAAAGATCAAGCATCGGCCTACACACCCGGTTCATAAGATCCATGAACGCAGCCGGTGCGTTGGTCAAACCGAAAGACATCACGAGAAATTCATAATGCCCATAACGAGTGTGGAACACAGTCTTAGGAATATCCTCCTCCCGAATTTTCAACTGATGATACCCGTACCTAAGGTCGATCTTCGAGAACCAGCTAGCTCCTTGGAGCTGATCAAATAAGTCGTCGATCCTTTGGAGAGGGTACCGATTCTTAACAGTGAGTTTTTTCAATTCACGGTAGTCGGGTGCACATCCGCATGCTACCGTCCTTCTTCTTAACGAACAGGACCGGTCACCCCAAGGTGAGATGCTCAGTCGAATGAAGCCCTTTTCGAGCAAGTCTTCCAACTGAGCCATAAGTTTTTTCATATCATTCGGCGCTAGACGGTAAGGGGCTCGAGCAACGGGTTTTGCGCTCGGCACATGGTTTATCTGGAACTCGACCTCGCGGTCCGGCCGCACATCTGACAAACCATCTGGAAATACATCCGGGAAATCCCGAACGATAGGAACATCACCGACGGTAGCCACCTTGGTTTTCATATTTATAGCATACGCTAGATACGCCTTGCAACCCCGTTGCATCAACCTTCCCGCCTTAAGCATAGATATGATATGTGGCGTCGCACCATTCCGGTCACCGAAGACCGTAATTTGGGTCCCATCCGGGGCCCTCAGACGAACAAGTTTTTGACCACAAATGATCTGAGCATCAACACTCGCGAGCCAATCCATCCCGAGCACCACATCGAAACAACCAAGCGGCATCAAATACAACAGCACCGGAAATCTATACCCAGACAACTCGATGGAACAGCCCTGAATAGCCCTAGACACGGAAACGGATTTTCCTACGGCGACCTCAACCTCAAACACATCGACTACGCGCTCGGGTGATTTATTCAATGAGGAACATAAAGTGGTAGATACAAAACCTCTACTGGCGCCCGAATCAAATAAGACTGATGCGTGTAATTCATCAAGTAAAAAGGTACCTGGGATAATATTATACTACTGCTCAGCTAAATGATCATCACATTCGATTCCAAAGGAATAAGAAATTATAACGGTGGAATAAAAGCTAAATAAGGAAAAGTAAGTGAAACAACATCCGCATCATCCTTCGCCTCCCTTTTGGAGATGTTGAAGGCCCTTGCCCTGGCCTTTGGCTTCTCTTCCATCTTCCCCCTCGAGGAAGTCTCCTGACCGGACCCTTCCGCCTTACTGGTAGGACAGTTTGATGCCAAGCGACCGGAACCCTTACAGCGGAAACAAGTCAACGTCAGACACTCGAAATGGGGGTGTCCAACCTTATCACAACGGAAACAGGAGCCAGACCCACTCTTACATTCCCCCTTGTGCGGTTTCCCGCACTTCTCGCGATTACTGAACGCCGCATCCCCCTTAAACTCAGAAGTCTCAGTCTTTATCCTTTTCTTAGATGAATTGAAATGGCTTCCCCCGGGCCGCTTACCGAACGAATTTGTGTTCCATGTCTTCCTAGTCTCGGTCGGCGGTAACTTCTACATCTGATCATACAATGTACCTGCTAGGGTAACCACCGAGTGAAAAGAGTTCATGTCGGTGGTCACCACACCCATACGAATATCCACCGGAAGGCCCTTCACATACTTCTTAATCCTCTTTGCCTCAGGAGTAACCAGATCGGGACATATGCGGGCCATCTTATTAAACTTTGAAGAAATATATACCCGATGCGTCATACTGCCCGCCTCCAAGGTCAAGAATTCCTGTTCAATCTTATCCAATTCATGCGGAGGACAAAACTGATCAAGAACCAACTTCTTCAACTCATCCCACGTCATCCTCCTAATCGAATGATCACCCATAGCCTGCGCCAAGTTATCCCACCAACACAGCGCCTCGAAACGAAAAAAGGCAGTAGGATAAGTCACCATGTCATCCCCCTTACATTTACTAACCCTCAGAACGGCCTCCATCTCCCTCAACCACTGATGTGCTGCCAACGCATCCTTAGTACCATCGAAAGAAGGAGGGTCACACTTCTTGAAGTCACCATATGAACAATCCCGGGTAGACACACTAATAGTCCGCACCTCATCTTCATCCCCACTCGGCACATACACCTCCTCTTCCTCTTCGACCTGCACCTCCTTACTCTTTCTTCCCTAATCCGAACTCTTACCAACTAATGACTCCTCCATGGCCCTAACGGCCTCAGCAACGATCTCGGGAATGGCGCTATGAAGCACCTGGTAAACCTAATCCGCGATTGCCACGTGCATAGCAGGATCTAAGGAGGGGTTATCCCCCTCCTCATGAATCGGGGCCTCCTGCTGGGAAGTAGGAATCTCATTCTCGGTTTCGGCACGTGGCTTACGACCACGACCACGTACACTAGGACGGCCTCTCTTAGCTGCTCAAGTACAAGTGGCATTTAGAACATGTAAGGTAAGGGTAAACTACTAATGACGTTGATCAAGTGTAATTAGTCGTTTCCTTTACCCGCCCGTCCTAATCACCCCCTGCCCCTAACCGCATTAGCCTTCTATTTAACACTTAAACAGTTAATCACATACTGGAAACTTTTAAATTCAAAAGAATGACTAAATAATTTAAAGTTACCTCTTGGCGTGCAGCTACTCGCGGTGGGCATACTAGTCTCATTTATTACAATTCGAGTCCAAGCATTCGGGGATGCTCGGATCCCTCGAACCATGGCTCTGATACCAACTTGTAAGACCCCGAATCCCGGGAATCCTATAGTTGGTATTCATCCAAAATACTTACAAAATACTTAAACTCAAAAACAGTTTGTTTCATTAAAATAAGCATCTCAGAGTATAATTCAGCGGAAAACCATATTTGATAAAACAAGTTCCCGAAAGCCGGGGATTATGATCAAAACCAATTTAAATATATTTAAACAAATATTAAAAAGAAAATGTTTATTATTATTGAGACATCCGACCAGGCATGCCCTCCACCGTCCAAGTAGCTTTGTGCACGTCCAAGCGGTAATGCATCCACCTCCTAACCTGAAACTCACACTAACATGCACACAAAGTCAGCTTGAGTTGAGTGAGTTCATCTTTTATTAAATAACATCAATAATAATAATCATAATAGTCATTCCAAAGGTCTTAAGCTATAAAAGGGATACATCAGTTAGGCCATCATCTTCAATACATAATCATCATTATATCTACATGTATATACATACATATATATAAACATCCTTATAAGTGCATCTCTCTATATATAAATATATATATTTATAACATCTAAATAATAACATCAGGGTCGAGCAAACGTACAACCCAAACACGTAACATCTCATCAACGTATGCAACCACAAAGTAGGCATACGTAACATCCGTAGTCGATAAAGACTACTAACATTGCCAAATATTGGCCATACAATAATACATACATACATACTATAACATCCCAAGGCCTACCATATACAAGCATGCCTATATAAAATAGTTTAAGCATTTCATCAAGAAAAATCGTTTAGGTGTGCATGCTAGCCGAAAACTTAAAAAGAGTTAAAAGGGGCATCATGAACTCACCTGACACGAGACATGGATTCACCACGAGCTAGAGAATCCCTAAGTAATCCAAGACTCAAACACCTGCTGGTTTACATTCAATCAATACTAATGATATCAAGATGACTCGTTTATCCTACGAGACATTCTAACGAGGTTCGGGTCACCTAAAGCCTCGACCTCATAAAACTTAATCACAACAGCCTCCGAGGCCTCACATTCACCAAAACGACCCTTAGATACTCCCGGGAATAAAGAATTCCCAAATTACCCCCGGAAGCACTAGGTGATACCAATACGCGCGTTTAAGAGTCGTTTAGGCCATTAACATCCAAATCAGCCCCGTGTGGACCCAACATGATAAAATCACAGCCAAAAAGTCCACATGATGCTACACGAGTCAAATGGGTTGGTAACTCGCAAGTACAACGCACCAACCATTCAATAAACGCAATTGCGCGTTGTACCGACCCGTTTGAGTAACCGACAACCAATTCAGCCCTATAACTTATAAAAATGATTTTTCAACAGCCCGTACATCAAACCAAGTGCCTCCGAGCTGAATTGGTCTCTAATCACCTCAACCCTCGCGTTAAACGCAACAATCAACAATTCTAGTCAACGGAACACTAACAATCAAACTACAACTAGTTGACCAATCTAACGAACACCAGTGAACATAATTTTTAAGTATGTTATACTAGACATACCTTGGAAGATTTTGGTGCAAAAACCTCAACTAAAACAGTCCCGGAAATGCTCAATGACAGCCACCCGGTAAGCCTACAACACGCAATTTAACGCTTAATACGCATGTTATAAGGGTCAATTAAGGTGTAAAAGACTTGGGGAATCGTAGTACTAACCTTTAATTGATGTTTTACCCTCACGACTTGGCTGGAAAAAGGAAAATCGTGGGGGGGGGGCCTGTTTGCTACGCCGATCGGACAAGGTGAAAGGGGGGTGGGGGTGTGTTAGGGTTTTTTGTTTATGTTATAGTATAAAAAGTTTCACCCTAGCCCCTCAAATTTGAAGTATTTGGCATTTTGGAAGAAAGGTTAAATGCTTTTACGTACCGGGATGACGAGAAGGCTTCTGAGAAATTTCGGTTAAATCCCGAGGATTATACATACTTTACAACTTTAAATCTTTAAACCGTAAATTAACGGGCATTATAGTTCAACTAATACGTTCAAATCTTAAATGTTCAATGTCAAAAACCCATCATCTAGAACTCAAAATTGATCGATTGAAGCTTCAAATTGATGATTAATTGAATCGATTTCAAAGATTAACCGAACAATTGGCTTCAATTTCAATTTGTTGTTGGCGCTGGCGTCAGCGATTAAAGGGCGACTTTCGGGGTCGTTTTTGGAGATGACGCGGAGCTCGCATAAGGATTGTGTGCGGGTTTGTTCGGAAACGGAGCTAAGTTTGCCGACGAGAGGATTAGTGTTATTTTGATTTTGGGTTTATGAAAATCAACAGTTAGAAGTGTCGCGTACGTAATGTACGATAAAGGATTATTGTATTTTATCCTTTATCTCTCTCTCTCTCTATATATATTTATATATATTAACAAACTGTTCCATTGTGTGCAAACATTTTAAATGCGGGACATTTTAATCATTTTTCGCTTCCAATCCCGCATCCCCACACTTAAACATTACATTGTCTCCAATGTAAGTTACAATAAAACACAAGTGATGCATCCAAAAATTTCTACCCCGTCATAAGTAACGACGACTCTAAGAATAGATAACCCAAACATAAACAACCATACACAATAGATAAAAGTTCAACACCACCACAGACCACACATAGTTCAAACAGCAAACAAACAAACATACCCAAAAGTCTCACACCGCCAGCCAACCACCCAAAACAAATAAAAACATGTTCAACAGAATCATAGAGATAAGGAGAGACACATGGACCTGATCAGCCGATCAGCGAGTACTCAATAGTACGGGGGTTGCGGGTCACCAAAAATAGACCGCATCGTCTCAATCACTCTAGAAAAGATAAAAGCATCCGAGGAGCTACCCGTACCTGAATCCCGCACTGCATCAGCATGTGGGTCAACCTAGCGTTAATGGTGGAACGGCGGTTGCAGATACTAGACACTACCATCAGAAGGACCCAAAGTAGTGTAATCGATCATAGGCGGGTTTGCGACCACTGGCTTCCCTCGATGCCACACCTCATGCATCCTCTTATGGAGATCGTCCATGTGTCTGTCATTAATTTCCTACTGAAAGTTATGTGCATATGTTTGTTTCCTTAGTTCCATCCTATCATATATCCTCTGAGTCTCCCGGCGCTGCAACTCTGCATTCCGATTTTGTTGGTAATGCATGTGTTGGAACTCACTACTCCATCCCCCATAACCAGACGACTTTGAATTTTGAATCCACTCGGTCATCCTTTCATCATCCCATGCGGTTCCTGAACCGGAATAAACTGGGGCTGTTCAAACGAACCACCCGCCTGACTACTCCTCAACACCACCCATTGGTGCCGCCACACTATTGGTCCCCTCAACCATCGGCTCATAAACCTCTTCAATAACATCCTAACCATCACCACTTCTCAACGCCTTCAATAGTGTCTTTGTATCCCAATGCTTCAAGATCAAATATTCTTTTGTTTGTTCAGTCATCCATCCCTCTTTCTCCATTTGATCCATCGAAAACGAGTAATGAATTTTTTCGAAACTTGGTGTATCCTCCTTGGTAGCACCTTTCGTTTTCAGTAACGCCGTGATCAATCGGCAGTGTGGGATAATCAATTTCTTCTTCGATTTTCGTGCCTGGCAAATATTCATCATAACCAAATACCAAAATGAAATCTTCAGCTCCCTTTTCATGAAGGCATATAAAATTAGAATCTCCCACATCCGCACGCTCGTTCTATCCCCTCTTCGCGGCATAACATTGCTAACCATCAAACTCAACAGAAGCCTAACATGTCCCCTCAAATTATTTCTCAACAAATTGTGACTCATCCCCAGTCTAAACAATTCAGTCTTTATCATTTCATATGTGGGGTGTCGCAAGAGATCATATTTGGACGAGTAAATGTATTCCCTCAATGGCCGCGAATCAAACTGAGCAATGCGACGAAGAATATCCATAGACATCATAACTTCCTTATTGTTAGCCATTCCGATCAACCTCAATGTTCTTGGTGCATTATTACCCCAGTCCAATCTCAAAGTGGATACCCACTCCTGAAGACTATCCATATACATCACCTTGGTCTCACCATCATAGCATTTCAACGCTGCTTCCCATCCTTGATTGTTAAACATTTTGACAATCCCAAATGGTTTCATGTCACTAACCCTGACTTACTTCTCACAAATAAAACCCAAATTCTTTGGCTTTAGCTTATTAATCTCATCATTAAACAACTCCTCTTGCCACAGAGAATCCATCCCTAACAAAGGATCCCCTTCCCAAATAGGCTTAAGGGGAGGTGCCATACCCTCATCTTCATACGGTTCTTCCATCGGGTCATTCTCATCATCGTCATCCCTTAAAATTAGTCTCCTTTTCGGTAGTGGAGGATCTGGTGTAGCCAAAGTTGAACTTGCCTTGCCCTTATTCCTTGGTGGATTCTTTCGAGTTTCACCTGTCCTTCCCATCCCTACACAAACATAACAAACAAAACGCATTAACCGAGGTTCTCACCATGGTTAATACCAACTGAAAATTTCCCCACACTTGTCGTTGATTATGTACTCATGGCTAGTCATTCCCATGGATTAAAACCCATTAACCAATTCACTCTCAAAGATTATCAATTATGTAAGCATCTACTTTGTTACACAAAATCCGGGTCGAATTTCAAATACTCAAGATTACCGAACCATCATAGCGACTATATCAATCAAGGGTACCAATGCTCTAGTCCCCCAATAACAACCAACATCCATTAACATGGAGAACAAAATCATCAACCAACCGCAAAACCATATTCCAAACCCAACATATTCATATGGAACTAGTAATAACATACCTCGACTAATCATCAAGAAAACAATAGTCAACATACCTTGAATGCTATAGCAAGTCCTCACACAATTCAATTACTAATAATGAAACACGAAAAACCCTAACTTTGATTTCTAGGGTTCGTCAGCCTCCACCATTATTCCAGCGAAAACGGAGAGGAATTGATGGAAACCGACACCACAATTGAATTTCTCTCAAAAAATTAGTGCGATTAGGCCCCGGAATCGAAGGATTTGGTGGAGGATTGAGTGTGTTAGGATTGTAGAGACGGAAGAAAAAATGGGTATGGTGAAAGAAGAAGAAGATGGAAGAAACAATGAGGGAGAGAAGGTTTGATCTTGGTGATGTTAGGTTATGTATTTGGTTATTGTTGTTTTAAAAATACTTTGGTGTTTTTTTTAAACCGGCAAAAATAATTTTTGTACATGAACCCACCGTAGGCTACGGTCAGGGGACTGTAGATTACGGTCACTAACACCGTAAGACATGGCCTGATGTCCGTAGCCTACAGTGCCACCGTAAGCTACGGTCTGGCCACCGCAGGCTACGGTGGCCACATGTCAAATAATTTTTTTTAACTAATAATAGTAAAAAGAAAGGTACAAACCAAAATCGGGTTGCCTCCTGGAAAGCGCAACATTTATTATCTACAGCCCGACATTACCTGGCTCTTATCGTTCGACTGAATATGTTGGTGCACTCGCTATAAAGCTCACCACCGACTCATGTATGCTTTTATTTAAATATGTATCTTCCAAATACGGTTTTAATTGATGCCCTTTAACCACCCGCCTTACGTGATTGTCGAAATCTTCAATTTCAACCTCACCGAAGTCTCCGACACGCTTAACCTAGTATGGCCCCAACCATTTGCTCTTCAACTTCCCTGGAAACAGCTTTGCCCTTGAATTGTATAACCAAACCCGCTGTCCTTCTTCAAACTCCTTCCTGTTAAACTTAGCATCGTGTACTTGCTTCATCCTATCTTTATGCTGAAGCACACTAGTATGCTTCATCTCTAAGCTCCTCCAACTAGAAGATATTCAACCTCCGCTCCTTACTTGCACACTCATAAACCAAATTAACATTTTTCACAACCCAAAATGCCCGATGAGCAAGTTCTACGGGCAAATTGCAACCTTTTCCATAAACCAACCGATAGGGGGTGGTGCCGATAGGTGTTTTGAAGGCGGTTCGGTAGGCCCATAAAGCATCATTTAATTTTGTTGACCAATATTTTTGATCGGGCCTCACCTTTTTTTATAAAATTTCTTTAATCTGACTATTAGACACCTCCACCTGACCACTCGTTTGAGGATGGTAGGGTGTAGCTATTCGGTGATTTACAACATACCTTTTAAGTAGTTTGCCAAAATTGAAGTTTTTAAAATGTGGCCCCCCACGATTATTATAATGCGGGGGACACCAAATCTAGAAAATATGTTCGTTTGGACAAACTTACAAACAACAGCATGGTCATTTGTTTTGGTGGCGATTGCTTCGACCGATTTTGAAACATAATTAACCACCACCAAAATATAATAACTCTCGAAAGAATTTGGAAACGGGCCCATAAAATCAATCCCCAAAACATCAAAGATGTCGGATACGAGGATTTGTTGCATGGGCATCTCGTTTCTCATGGAAATGATACCCAACTGTTGACATCTCAAACAGTTTTTAGCATATTCCGTCGAATCTTTGAAAACAGCGGGCCAATAAAAACCACATGCTAAAATCTTATGACTAGCGTTCTGCCTATTGAAATGTGCACGCATGCAAGTGAATGCGCGTGTGACAACACACTTCAAATCTACTCATCTGGAATGCATCTTCGGAACACCTGATCCGCTCCGACCTTAAACAAATCTAGATCCTCACACACATACTGTTTCACCTTAGCCAAAAATTGATGCATCTTTTTCTTTGGCTAAAATTCGGGAATGGTACCTGCAATAAGAAAATTAAGAATGTCAGCATACCATGGTAAAGTTAAAACGAAGAACAGTTGTTCATCGGTAAACGACTCATTTATTGCTCGAGTATCCTCCTCCTCCTCTTCTTTTTCTACCAATCTGGAGAGGTGGTCTGCAACGACATTCTCACTACCCTTCTTGTCACGAATCTCCACATCAAATTCTTGAAGTAGTAAAATCCACCTGATCAAACGCGGCTTTGCATCTTTCTTCTCCATTAAATACTTCATGGCACTCTGATCTGAAAACACAACGACTTTGCTTCCCCAAAGATAGGATCTAAATTTGACCAACACATACCTACCACAAGCAACTCTTTTTCCTGGTGGTATAATTAATTTGAGCATCGGAAAAGGTTTTGCTCATGTAGTATATAGAAACGGGCTTTTTATTCACCCGTTGACCCAAGGTAGCCCCGACCGCGTAGTCACTCGCGTCACACATAATCTCGAAAGGCCTTGACCAATTGGGTGACTTTAGGATCGGGGCTTCGACCAATTTGTTTTTAAGCACGTTAAAAGCATTTAAACAATCTTCATTGAAAACAAAAGGTACATCTTTTAACAACAAATTACACAATGGCTTAGTTATGATATTGAAGTTTTTAATAAACCGTTTGTAAAAACCGGCATGTCCCAAAAATGACCGGATTCCCTTCACATTTTTAGGGGGTGGTAAATTAGATATGGCATTGACTTTCGCCCGGTCAACCTCAACCCCCCTACTTGAGATGACATGACCCAAAACTGTTCCCTCTTGAACCATAAAATGGCTCTTTTCCCAACTTAAGACCAGATTTGTTTCCACACATCTTCTCAAAACTTTCGTTATTTCATTTAAGCATAGTTCAAAAGATGAGCCAAAAATTGAAAAGTCGTCCAAAAAAAATTCTAGTGAATCCTCGACCATATCTAAGAAGATGCTCATTATGCACCTTTGAATGGTGGCCGGGGCATTACACAAGCCAAAAGGCATTCGCCTAAATGCGAATGTGTCTTATGGACACGTAAAAATTGTCTTATGTTGGTCATCGGGTGAATAGCAATTTGATTGTACCCCGAATAACCATTTAGAAAACAGTAAAACTTCTGACCTGATAATTTCTTGACGATTTGGTCAATGAATGGTAACGGAAAATGATACTTTGATGTCGTTGCGTTCAATTTCCGATAATCAACACAAATACGCCACCCAGTTATCTGGATACCTGCCTTCTTCGGAACCGTTTGCATCGGACTCACCCAAGTATTGTCCGAGATTGGGAAAATTATACCCGCGTCTAACCACTTCAATCCCCCTTTTTTCACAACTTCCTGCATATTCAAATTCAACCGTCTTTGTGCATCATGTGCATGCTTTACCTCAGGGTCTGTGATAATCTCGTGCATTACAATAGACGGACTAATACCCCTCAAGGCCGCTATTGTCCATCCAATAGCCGCTTTATGCTCCTTCAAAACTTCCATCAAGGCCTCTTCTTGCTCGTCTGTTAAATTCGAGGCGATGATAGCCGGTAAAGTGTCTCCCTCTCCCAAAAACACATACTTGAGATGCTTTGTGAGTTCCTTCAACTCCACTACCGGTGGACTCTTAAGTGAAGGTTTCAACTTGGAATCAATGGTGTCCGGTAGTCTTTCCACTTGTTGAGACCATGGTGGTTTCCCAATACTCGCAGCAAACACCTCAACTGCCTTTTCTTCCTCTTGAAATTGCAACACATACTCAACAGATTCCCTGCAACAAATAACACACTCCTCTGTGGCATCTTCCTCACTTTCATGAGGATTCTACCTGTCAATGACTTCAGTCGCAAAGCATTCATCACTCACCAGAGGGTTAGACACGCTTGACAACACATTAAGCCGAAGATTTTTATTACCGAATGCCATGTCAACCAACCCGGTTCTAAAGTTTATTAAAGCATTTGCAGTCGCTAAAAAGGGCCGACCGAGAATCACGTTCGATTGCCGTTTCAGGTCAATTCTTACGTAGTCTAGAACCCGGAAGTTAACCGGGTAATAAAAATCCTCAATCATTACAATTACATCACTATTCCCCTAGGAAGCATAAGTGTCAAATCGGCCAACATCATTGTGGTGTCGGCTTTTCTAAGTGAACCAAAATCATATTGGTCGTACAAGCTTCCCGGGAGAAGGTCACCCCGGCTTCAAGATCTAACAACTCCCTTATCATTTTGAAATAGCCCACTTGAATGGGTATTGTTGGCGTTCCCGGATCTTGCAGCTTGGGTGGGAGGATTCTCGTCAAAACCGAGCTCACATTAGCAGTTAAGTCAACTTGTTTAGGCATTTTATGAGTTCGTTTTTGAGTGCATAGGTCCTTCAAATACTTAGCATATCCGGGGACTTGTTTTATAGCATCAATGAGGGGTAGATTAATTTTTACTTGTTTGAAAATTTCCCACATTTCCTCATGTTGTGGCCCCTCTTTCTAAGTGATGATGATGTTTCAGGGTTCACCAACGCCTGAGGATATGGAACGGTTTTACTCATTGAACCCATCTCCTTGGTAATTCATGTTCCTTTTTTATTTACTGGTTCATTTAAATTTTTATTAATTGAGTTTCTCGGTTGATCTCTTGGTTCAATTTCCACATCATCATCACTTTTACCATCTTCCCCCAAGTCTTCCACCACACCCTCAATAAAGGGTAGTGGATTTACCCTGTTGTCATAAATATTATCGTTCCTAAGGGTACTTACCTGGTTGATGTGAGTGTTCTTCACATTCGATGAACTGCTACTCTGATGGCTCGGATTCTTCAAGGTGTCACTTGGTAGCTTGGATGGATTTCTTTTCAAACTAGCAACCTCTTCTACAAGCTGGCTCACCTGTTTATCCCTTGAAGCATTAGCTTTCTCTTGGAGCTCTAATATTTGATTCACACTTTTATTCTAAGCCTCCTGATCTGTCTTCATTTACTTCAAAAAGTCCGTCACATCCTTAATTGACTCTTCCTTGTTACCCGAAGAATTTCCTTATCATTGTTGATTATTATTTTTATATCCTTTATTATACCCATCAAACTCTCTATGATTGTACTCACTCTGCACCTTACTTGAACCGTTCCCCACACTACCTCTGATTTGACTGATAGCCGGTTCTCTAAGTATTGCCTTGGAAATTTGGGTTTTGCTGGGTATTCGGTTTCCATAGCTGAAATTAGGGCGGTTTCTGAGGCCTGGGTGGTAGGTATTTGAGTTCGTATTGCCATTATTGTTGTACCTTCTCTCCCCTTGCACAAAATTCACCTCTTATTCCTTTTCATCTGCTAACTCTTCCATAACTCCACAACTCGCCACATCATGCCCCAATTCACCACATTGTTCATAACCTGGATATGCCTTTCCTGATTTCCCCTTTTCTCTTGTACCATCAACCATTAACTGATCCAACTTCTTTTCTAATCTCGCCATCCGATCATCTGACCTCCAGTATCTACCGCTTTCATAACCGGCCTTTTTACCATGCGGTTTGACTGAGCTTGTCTTTTCGAATTCATAGCATGTCTTTCTAAGTGTTGCCAATCCTCATTCTCGTCATTCGTAAAAAATGACCCATTCGTGGTCAACTGAATATCGTGCACATCATCATTAGACAAGCCATCATGAAAAGCTTTAATTAATTCCCACAAAGCTATCCCATGATGCAACATGCTCTCAATAACAACTTAAATCTTGTGAAAGTCTCGTGAAATGATTCGCCCATTCGTTGTTGATAATTTCTGATAGCGGTGCGGGCTCCTTAAGTTCTTTGTGGCGTGTAATACTCATCTAGAAATTGCTGAGCCAAATCTTGCTACATGTACATGCTAGCTGAAGGCAATGATAAAAACCACTATTTTGCTAAATCCTTTAAACTAAACTGGAATACCACCAATTTTACTTCATCCGCATTAAACCCTTGACTTGATTTGGTAGGACATATCGAGTTGAAGTCGCTCAAATGAAGATATGGTTCCTCTGTAGCTTTTCCATAAAACGTAGGTATCCCGGTCAAACTGCTTTGCCTCACTAAAAAAGTTCTTCCATTTTTGACCGGAATAATAATGGGTAATTGGTTCGTGGCCACTTGTGGGATGGCTTTGAACCACCCGAACTGGTGGTGGAACAAATGCTCTCGGGACCCCATCATCAAACACATACTCGGGAACCTGCGGTTCTTGCACAACTGGTCTTCTCTGTGGTCTGCTATTTGTTGGTTGCTGAATTAGTTCAGGCGTTTGGTTGTCTTTGATAATATCAACCCCTAGGCATGTCTTCCAATCCTCTTCATCTTCAAATTCCTCATAATCATCATACAACCCTCGTCTTCGATCCACCCTCTCAAAATCAAATAACCCTTGACGGTTCGGTGGTTCAGACCTTACTAATTGATCTTCTCTCATGTGGAACTGCCTCTGATTTTGGTCACCACCTCTACGGTTTATGTTTCGGTTGGCATTTTTATTTGTATTTATTGGTGGTATATAATTCTGTTGAGTCGGTTGTTCTTTGTTTTGAGGTTGCCCTTGATTTTCTGGCTGGTACACATGTGGGTCTTGATATGCTAAATTATCCATAACTTCTTCTTTGGGTTTTGAAGTTTCACCCTTTCTTTGAGCTGGTCGATTTCTTTTCGATGTTTCTTCTATTTATGGATCAAACTGTAGCGGCCCTTTATCTCAAGAGTACCTTGTATGCATCAACCTGAAAGATTACTGCGCACACGAAAACAAACAACCTTGCATAAAATCAACGAAGAAAAATAAATAAAATCTGAAATTAAAATTAAACTTAACTAGACTAACTAACTAAACTAGGACTTTGCGCGTTGATTCCCCGGCAACGGCGCCATTTTGATCGATGTCAAAAGGTCAATAAAAAACATTTATAAAATTACCTTTACTAGCAAGGACAAGTAAGGTGTCGAATCCACAAGGAATCAATGGAAAGTGCTAATCAAGTTTAATGCTTAAGAAGTAATTATACTAAGCGGACAAACAATGTCAAGCGGTTTAAAAGATTTGTTAAACAGAAGGAATTTTAATTTGATATGTAAAAAATTATGAAAAGGGTAAACAATCTCCAGGTTTTAGGGTTTGAAGTAACTTGAACATATAATTAAACCTATGGGATTATAATCTTTGTTTGAATCTGTTAAATCAAAAGACTAAATGTTTGACTATGTTGATCGTTAGAACTTAATTCAAATGATTGACACAGTGAAACAATAATCTAATTGATTGTTAATTTTAGGTAATGATGAACCAACTTAGTGTTATGGTTAAAAATAACTAGTCCAACGACACTAAGAACTCAATCCAAATTGTTGATAACCAAAATCATTAACTGATAAACTTCAAATCTCATTGATTACCCAAAAACACTTTCAAGCACACAAACAAAATCCAAAAGTTAGGTTTAGAGTACCGATAATCCAACAAAAAACTTAACCCTACACCCGGAGATGGTCATGAGCGGTTTAGCCTAGCATATGCATCTTAAATAGCTTATTTGATTGTTGAACGGATGATAACATGGATGATTCGAGTGATTGGGAGGTGTTAGAATGGTGGAAGGAAGCCCCAAAATGGCCAAAATATGTTAGGGTATGAATGATGGCCATTATAGGGTTAAACCGGACTTAAATAGTAAGCAAAAACCCAACAATCGCGTCTCCCCGTCCAGGCGACTGTAGGTTACGGTCGCCCCACCGTAGGCTACAGTGGGGACCATAGCCTGCGGTCTATACTCACTGCCTTACTGTGGCAGTCCCCACCGTAGGCTACGGTGGGTCACCGTAGGCTACGGTCGGACTGTCACCCGCAGTAGTCTTTTGCCCATAACTTCTTCGTTCTAAGTCTGATTTACACCTCGTTTTCGGCCACATCTTTGTCTTCAAATTCTCTCTCATTCCATGCAATAAAATCTTCATTTCCAATCCATCTCATATGCTTCAATTTAGCTCCTTTAAGCTCCACTCACCTGTGAACAAAAAACCACTCAAAGTAATCGTGTTCCCGGCATCTAAAAACATAAAACACGCGATATGACTCACTTAACACACAATATTTCACCCACACATCAACGGAAATAGAAATTTTCAGCCAGACGGTCAAAATAAAAACGTTTTGAATGCATTAGCGTATATCCCGGCTCTAGTAAACAGTGCTTTTCATTAGTTATTCTCTCATCTTTTCTCTCTAGAATTGATCGACTAACAGTTAATTGGTTTATGCCAAGATGGACCTGAATATTTATTTTAATACTTCAACAACTAATCGGTAGTTTTAATACTTATTTCATTAGTATTTATGCTTATTTCTGCACATGATACATGAAAATAATAATAAATAAATGTTGAAAATATTTAATTAATGAGCATATTCTAAAGTAAATCCTATGATGGATAAGTTAAATATTATACATTAACTTAATAAAATCCAATAATATTAAAAAAATCATATATATTTTTGGCTAATATAATGTAAGCAAAATACTATGATTACAAGATATATCTAAAAGAAAAGTGATAGTAAGCATAAAAATATAATAACTATGTAGCCTGATCTCCTGAATGAAAGTACAAAATATTTTAATAAATACAAAATATTTGGGGGTATCCTGATTACAGGTTATAAAATATTTTATTCCATATCCCGACTACCAATAAAGTTACTCTTTACCTTCATTTTCATTTGCCCTTCCTCTTCAAACTTCAGGAGCAAAGTGTTTCCCCAGCTACCGGAAAAGTTATACATCAGATGTAGATTTTATTTTCGCTTCTCCTTTTCATTTCAAATACTGAAAGAAGGATAATAGAGAGGGTCAAACTGAACAAAATATTCTTGGTTCCATGCTCCGGTTAACGTACGGTTTAGCCAGTCGGAGGGTCAAGTGACCCGCTTGACTCTCCCCTGGTTCTGCCGATGTTCTCGGCAAGCTTCGCATCATGAAGCTCGTTGGCTAGGCGATGACTCTGAGTAGTTAGAGTTTCAATTGTTTGCTGCAGAGCCACCACCGGAACATTTAACTTGCGATATCTGCCTTAAGGACTGCCGCCTCGGTCTCTGGTTCTTCTATCTGCTTGTGTAGATCTACATTTTCATGGGCATGCTTGGTGGCAGCCTTTAGGGCATCACATGTGTATATGCTAATTCATCATTGGTCTTCTTGTAGCGGCCATGTACTATTTTTATAGCTCTGCGGGCTTTCAGGCGAACTCTACCAAGTCTTCCTCAGCCTTCCTTTGTTCTTTTCGGGTGGCAGACAGAGCATGGCATTGCTCTGTCGCTTCTCGTCCCACCCACCCACAACATAGTGTCTTCAAAGTTCTTTATAGCAAGCTTTAGCTGACTCTTGGCAGAGTCAGACTCGATCTTCAAAGCATGCATAACTCAGTTCTCGTGAACCAGTTCTGTTATATGAGAAAGCCCCCAGACGGTAGGATAAACAGCGCCCAAAGATAGGCCGTCTTGGAGTTGAAGCTTGCACGCCACTAGCTCCCCTGGCGGGAAGAAGTGGTCCAAAAATTCGGTGCAGATGGCGGGATCTTCAAAATTGGCATCTTGAGTGGTGCTCCACCGATGCAAGTACTTTTCATTGGCCTCTATGGAGTTACCTTTCGGAATCAGGTCTATATTCCTCCTATGTGGCTGCCAAAAGCATTGCTTCCAACCTCCAAATTAAAAGGCTTGCCAGTCACAACTGCCCCAAGAGCAAAGGGGCCTAGTAGGACAGCCTCATCATTGTCGAGAACGTTAGTTCTGGGTGGAGAATTGGCAGCCGAATTCAGCAAGAAATCGAGAGCAGACGAATATTCCGTCTCTATCTCAACTTGTCGATCCTCTTGAACCTCGGGCGACGTAACTACAGTCGCCGTCATGGGTTGGTGGGGTTCTTCCGCCATGGTTTCTGTAACATCTCTAAAATTTTGATCCAAATATTTCAAGATTAGAAGCCCGGTGACTACAATGAAAATTTTGGAAATATTGTTACTTCAAGCGACAAGAAGGAGATGAGAAAATGCTTCGTGCTACGCGAAGTAGCCACGAAGTAATCAACCATTGAATGACACGTGACAACACGTCATAGGACACGTGTCATCATGTGATGATACGTGGCCGCTCTAATTTTCAACTCATCAGAACTATAGGTCTACTTCGCGCGTTGAGAAGGGATGCTTCGCGCTACGCGAAGGACAAGAGAAATATGAGGCGGTTAACTAGCCGCTCGCACTACACGAACGAACACTGTGTTAATACTTCGCACTACGCGAAGGAGCATTTTTTCTGCTTATAAATAAATGGAGATGGGGTGAAATCCTATTCGTCCAACTAGCCGTTCGTGCTACGCGAACAAACACTTTGTTATTACTTCGCGCTACGTGAAGGAGTAATTTTTCTACTTATAACTAGACGGCCATGGGATAAAATCCCTTTCGTCTAATCACACTCTGATCACACATACAACCTCAAAATACGTGCAACGATCCCCATGTTCCAAGGTGTTCGTTGTCTCGAAGTACGTGCAACTAGTAGAACCTCTGTCGGTTTATTCTTTTGATATCTCGATGATAAGTAGAAGTGCTCCCCGCGTCAAGCTTAAGCATTTCATATAAACAAGTTATACAAGGTAGGGTTTCTGCCCGATTATTTTATTATATATGGGTTAGACCCTAGTTGGGGATATAGCTCACACCTTGATCATATAATAAGGAACATGTATAGATTTCATAAGACGAGGTTATAGATGGAATATTATTTCTTTATTTTATATAAATATTTTATAAATGTTTCTTAAAGAAGATGAAATTCGATATATACGTTTCTTCATAAAGAAGAAACGTAGTGTATAAATGATGAACAAAGAAAGGGCTAAAGGTCCTGATGTTTTGATGTGTGTCTAATAACCCTATAATAATGACCCTCAAAACTAAGCTTTAATATTAAAAAGAAAATCCTAAAACCACACACAACCGGAAAGTGTACCGATTGCAAGTAGTATAGACCTAGGAAGTCCTAGTATCGAACACGTGGACACGTAAGACGCTAACGATTACTAACCCTAGACAAGACCTACCTTAGAATAATATTTAATTGATTTTTTATTTCTTTTAACTTAACTGAACTAACTGGACTAACTAACAAAACTTACTAAAAATAGAAAACTTAATGGAAAACTAACTGTGTTAACTTAGGATGGAGAAAACGTCTACCTAGGTCTGAATCAAATTGTAGGCCTAACAAGCTAATGGATTGAATGACTTCAAGACACCGGTCCCTATTGATGACACGACTAAGGATCGCTCGGGCTCACTGGATCACCTCTCGGTCTCACTCAACAAGCCTATACTACTCAAAATCGCCTAAAACGACCAAACCGGGAAACAATTGCTAACGTGTTCTAATGAAGGATCACTTCTCGGTCTCACCAACACTCGACCCTAATGGCAATGAATACTAGACAACTAAGGATAGAGGAACAATTCAACTTAAACCAAAATAGATCAACTAGTCGCTCAAACACCTCAACCTGACAAGAAACAAACTCGCTCTCGCGCAATCCTTATTCTAGCATGCAAAGACAATGAGACAACCCTAACTTCTTATCACCTCTCGGTCTCTAAGAAGGTGCCTAACCACTGTACTTTAACCAAATAATCATGCAACAAAACCCTACGGTTGTACCTACCGCAAACAAACCCTAAACACAAAGTCTAGAATCAAAAAATGCACCGATCAATCAACACAAAACTAATTAACCGACACACGGGGTTTATGCAATAATTCACCAAAATTTCCAGCCCTTAAACACAACCTATTTCATGTCTAAATCAAACTTTACAATAGCAATTCAAGTCTATCAATCAAACAATCCATAAAACCTATCAAAACCTAACAATAATCATCATTCCTAGGTAGAACTAACAAGTTTAGCCGAACATATTATTTGGACAGCAGCATATACTCAATAAAAACACCATAAAACTCATACCAATCATCTCAAAAATCATTCAACAATCAATCCTACTCATAAACACTTCAATCTTTCAATCAATCGC
This sequence comes from Bidens hawaiensis, assembly GCF_021521415.1. NCBI lineage: Eukaryota > Viridiplantae > Streptophyta > Magnoliopsida > Asterales > Asteraceae > Bidens > Bidens hawaiensis. Next base: position 580,851 of record NW_027491564.1, read on the forward strand.
AAAACTAGTAATCAATTGAACAAGTATAAAAAGATGATGAACAATGTTATGAAAAGAAAGGATATGGATGAATTCCGGGCTGTTCTTGGCTGCTACAACTGATGAGAAACGTCCCCGAGGCTTGGTTCTTGTGTCTTCTTCCTTCCCTAGCCGTGATACGATCAAACCCTAAGCCGAAAAAACTTTTTCTTCCTTCCTCCCTTCTTCTCCTGCTGCGATCGGCCAGCACCCTGCACTTAGGGTTTTTTTTTTCTTTTTTATGTTATGTTATAATATGAGGCTTGGGCTTTTCCATGATGTAACGGACCGGGCCTTGAGTTTTTACTTGAACTTGTATGCTTAAAAGGCTCGTAGAATGCTCGAAAAGCTCGGTTTCTTCTTTCTTGTAACCCATAACCTACAATATGAACAACTTATGTAAAACCTAAATAAAACGAGTTAAAACACATAAAATATAATATATTACGTAGATAAAAGGTGCAGAAAATACGTGTGTTTTACAACACATCAAATATCCCCACACTTAAGACTTTTTCGTCCCTGAAAAAGAATACTACACAGGATCATATCCGAGTTCAATACTACACAGGATCATATCTTGGTTTTATTTATTTATTATTATTAATATGTATTTTTTTTCTTTTTAAAGTATTAGAACAAGTGACCCATTACCCAATTATCTCTTCCAACTTTCATCTAATAAGTTAGATCAGGTCGATTGCCAGTATTACTGTCCACTTTAAACACATGCCCCTAATACTTACCGAAGCAAATAAGGCGTGACAATTCTATTAATTTGTATGACTAAGTGGAACCCACACCTAAAAGCCCTGCTGCCACTTCACCAATTCCATTATGGTTTTACCGGGCCGAGCCACCCCAACTTGACTTAAACCTTTTGCCACATGATTAAACATTTCGACTCATATACAAACTATAAACTCTTGCTCTCTTTCAAGTGCACGCAATTACAAAATGCATCTCTTTTATTTCTTTCTCTGCGTTTTGGCTTTATTTTTATACTCATATTACATGGCTTTGCATGAACATAAACAAATACAAAAGATAAAACAACTACTATATACAGACGATCATGTGACTCGAGGCTTGAGTATGACCCGGCTTTTCATTCCAGTCCTGTCACGAGCTTAGTATGACCCTAAGATGTTTCCCACTATAGTTAGGCCATTTAAGAGGTTCAATTAGGTCAACAACCAAACCGCCCTTTCAATCTCAAAGGCTGAACCTACCGACACACAATTACCGAGTCTAAACCGTTCGGTTACCATACATTACGTGCGGGTCTAATGGGCATTTTTCTTATTTATTATATATATATTTTGAAAACACCAAGAAGTTATAAAATAACCACTACTCGGTAATAATATCATTTCCTGTTTAACGTAGAGAAAACAAATTTTAAGGGACTATTTTTTAAATTTTTTCAAATTTCTGTTTATTTTATTTTATTTTTTTTTATTATTATTAGTTTTTTTTTCAAAAATTTTCCTACAACTAAGTAAAATAAACCCCATCCCCATACTTAGAACGAAATCGTCCTCGATGAGTATAAGGAAAAGAAATAAAATAAAATAAAAATAAAACAGAAAATAAAAATAAAGTATACAAGACTAAAACAAAGAACGGGTTACTCCCCTGGTTTGTGTGCAGAATCTTCAACAGCTGAGTAGTATCAAACGACCATATAGCATTTCATTCGCGGCCGCAATCTCAGGAGAACCTGTTCCAAAACGCCACCATAGCTATTATGCGCATAATGTAACCTGCAAAACTCAAACTCGCTCGCATGTAACGGCATACAATACGGAAAACAAAAACATAAAGAAATAAGCAATTTTTTTGATATAGGATTCTCCTTAAATCGACCGATTCGAATGGAGATTGAGTACGAGCGGTTTCATCTTGGAACAACCTAAAATAGAAAAAACAAAGAAAACAGATAGTATCACACAAATACATAAATACAAACTCTACAACTCGGGCAGTCTCCCGAGTGTGCATCCATCGCGTCTAAGTCTCGGAGAGCGCGTCAAGGTAGAATACCTCGACCGTCTGGTCAGTCACCGGCTCGCCAATGTAGTGCTTCAGTCTATGACCGTTCACCTTAAACTTCCCACCTTTATCCTCTATCTCGACAGTGCCGTACGGGAAGACCTCAGTGACCGTGAACGGTCTCGACCATCGGGATCTCAACTTTCCCCGAAATAACCTCAACCGGGAGTTATACAATAAAACCAAATCCCCACACTTGAACTGCTTGTTACCCTTTAACTTCCTATCGTGCAATTCCTTCGTCCGCTCCTTATACCTGAACGACTGGGCGTAGGCGTGATCTCTCAGCTTCTCTAACTCGTGCAACTGGTGGAACCGAGTGCTCTCTGCGGCAGACATATCAAAGTTGACCCTCTGTAGGGCCCAAGAAGCACGGTACTCTAACTCAACAGGCAGGTGGCAGACCTTCCCATAAATCAGCCGAAATGGTGTAGAACCGGTCGGAGTTTTGTAGGCTGTACGGAAGGCCCACAATGCATCATCTAACTTGTCGGACCAATCCCGACGATTCGAACCAACCGTTTTCTCAAGAATACGTTTGATCCCCCGATTACTCACTTCTACCTGCCCACTAGTCTGTGGGTGGTAGGCGGTTGCAAGCCGATGGGTGACCCCATAACAACGTAACGCCTTCTCCATCTGCGCATTGCAGAAGTTAGTTCCTCTATCACTGATCAACGCCTTCGGGACACCAAAACGAGCAAAAAGGCTCTTGAGAAAACGAAGTACAACTCGGGCATCATTCGTGGGTAAGGCCTTGGCCTCAACCCACTTCGGAACGTAGTCGACCGCCACGAGTATGTACTTGTTTCCACGCGATGATGGAAACGGTCCCATGAAATCAATGCCCCAAACATCAAAAACCTCACAAACCTGAATAGCATTCTGGGGCATTTCATTTCGTGATGAAATGTTGCCGACCCGCTGGCAACGATCACAACTCCTCACAAACGCGTGCGCATCCTTAAAAATCGAAGGCCGATAAAAACCACAATCAAACACCTTCTTCGCCGTCAAACTCGCACCATGGTGACCTCCTGTCGGTCCAACATGGAAATGGCTCAGAATCTGCCATCCCTCTTTAACATCAACACACCTCCTGATCAACTGGTCAGCACCTATACGAAAAAGATACGGGTCGTACCACAGGTAAAACTTAACATCAGCAAAGAATTTCTTCTTTTGCAGGTAAGACATCTTCGGGTAGTACCCATCCGCAAGATAGTTCACGAAGTCGGCGAACCATGGAAAACCCTTATCCTAAGCCGAAACAAACATAAGAATCTCTGTAGGAAAGTGGTCATTAATCATGACCCCCGGCTCTCCTAACTCAGCTCCCTCAAGACGTGAAAGATGATCGGCCGCTAGATTCTCGGCCCCCTTTTTATCACGGATTTCAATATCAAACTCTTGAAGCAACAGGATCCATCGGATAAGGCGTGGCTTAGCATCCTGTTTGCTAAAGAGATAACGAATGGCAGAATGATCCGTGTACACAATCGTCTTGGACAGAACAAGATAGGACCTGAATTTGTCAAACACAAACACTACAGCTAAAAGCTCTTTCTCGGTGGTGGTGTAACTCTCCTGTGCAACATTCAAGGTCCGGATCGCATAGTAAATCGGATGGAAGTGTTTATCTTTCCGCTGTCCAAGAACCGCTCCGACTGCGAAGTCGCTCGCATCACACATCAACTCAAAAGGAAGCGACCAGTCGGGAGCAATCATGATCGGGGCGTTAACGAGTTTGTCTTTTAAAAGATCAAACGCCTCGACACACTGCTCAGAAAACACAAACGGGGCATCCTTCTCCAAGAGTTTGGTCATGGGTCTCGCAATATTAGAAAAATCTTTAATGAACCGGCGATAGAACCCAACATGACCCAGAAAACTCCGGATGGATCTCACGGAAGTGGGAGGGGGAAGGTTAAAGATGGTATTGACCTTCGCTCGGTCAACCTCTATCCCCGCACTCGAAATACGATGCCCCAAAACGATGCCCTCGCGAACCATGAAGTGACACTTCTCCCAGTTAAGAACTAGGTTGGTGTCAACGCATCGGGCCAACATCCTCTCAAGGTTGGAGAGACACCGATCGAAAGAGCTCCCAAATACAGAAAAATCTTCCATGAACACCTCCATGGAGTCCTCGATCATGTCATGAAATATAGCCACCATGCACCTCTGAAATGTGGCTGGAGCGTTACACAGTCCGAATGGCATACGTCGATAGGCAAACGTACCATATGGGCAGGTAAACGTGGTTTTCTCTTCGTCATCGGGAGCAATAGGAATCTGAAAGTGCCCGGAGAAACCATCTAAGAAGCAGTAGTACTGCTGACCTGCCAAACGCTCCAACATCTGATCAATGAAAGGTAGAGGAAAGTGGTCTTTCCTCGTGGCATCATTCAGTCTGCGAAAATCGATGCAGACTCTCCAACCGGTCATTGTCCTAGTGGGAATGAGCTCGTTCCTCTCATTGGTGATGACAGTCATGCCACCCTTTTTGGGAACCACTTGGACTGGACTAACCCACGAACTATCAGAAATGGGGAAAATGATCCCCGCATCATGGAGTTTGATGATCTCCTTCTTCACGACCTCCTGCATCTTCGGATTAAGCCGCCGCTGCTGCTGAACGACAGTCCTATAATTATCCTCCATGAGGATTTTTTGCATGCAAAACGAAGGGTTGATACCCTTGATGTCGATAATCTTCCATGCAATGGCCTCCTTGTGCTCTCGAAGCACCCTCAATAGTCTCTCTCTCTCGATCTCCGTCAAAGCAGATGCGAAAATAACCGGCAACTTCCTCTCCTCGTCCAAAAACGCATACTCCAGATGGGCAGGTAAATCCTTAAGCTCTAAGGACGGAGGGGGGCTCTCGACAGAAGGTCGGTCCATCGGATCGTCACGTACGATCCCAGCAGACACTTCAGACTCAGGGTGATGTGACTCGGTGTCATCTTTCGTTGACTGATCGGTCATGGCAACCATCTCAATCTCTGGAATGTCCCTATCGAGAATCTGAGTGTCGGAGGCAGTTCCTCCACAGATCTCGCTGAAAAACTCCCCAACATGTTCCATGATGGTATCGATAAAGTACAGGGAGTCCTCAGCAGACTTGGGGTGTTTCAGTGACTGTCGAACGTCAAAGGTGACGTTCTCATCCCCAACTCTCAAAATCAACTTACCCTCGCAGACGTCGATCAACGCCTGTGCAGTGGCAAGGAATGGTCGGCCTAAAATCAGTGGTACGCTATCATCGTCGTTCATGTCCAGAATGACAAAGTCCACCGGGAAGATGAACTTGTCGACACGAACCAGCATGTTCTCGACCATCCCTCGAGGGTATTTCACAGAACGATCAGCAAGCTCGATACTCATCCTGGTAGGCCTCGGTTCGCCTAGACCCATCTTGCGATACACGGAATATGGCATGAGATTAATACTTTCAATATTTTTATTGTATTATATTATAGGGATAAGATAGGTTGGTACTCTTTCCTATCCCTCACTATTATAATACGAAATAGATTTCGTTCAAGAAGTATATGGATACTTTTTGTCAGGAATGTAGAATGACAAATTGCCTAGAACCCGCTATACCCGATCATGTAGGAGATGGAAGCGATGGTTTCTATACTGACTTCTTTAGTCAGGATCATCCAGTTGTGCCTATAGTTCCTTATGGAAGTCAACCAGTATATTTTCCCGGCATAGAACAAATTCCAATTCATATACTAAGTGATCCACCAACTCCGGAGAATAATCTTTCTGACAAAATGGAAGTTGACAAATCAATCAAATCCGAACCCGAGCAAGACACCTCCAGTTGGATGCAGTGTCACTCCGACCAAAGTAGATGGCATTTTGGAACCCCAACCTATAACCCAACAGATTCCAACACTGATTCCATAGCAAGTCCATCTAAGACACCCAAGATGAGGGTAATACAACTCCTAAAGAAGGTGACTATACAAGTAGATTTAAACAAGGATGATATAGAGATCAATTTAGAGGAAGAATCCGAAGAAGACCCAGAGGAAGAATCCGAGGAGGATCGCAAAGAAGAAATTTCGGAAGAAATGAGTACTAAGGAAGGAAGCCATTATGTTCGAGATAAACCAAGATGTGATTGTCCACAAAATATTGGTTTCCAAGATCCCATGTTTCATATGACCCCTTGTTATGATCCTCAATATTCTTATGTTCAAGTATTTCCAAATAGTTTCCCACCCTATGGGGTATCGTTCCTACCATATTGGAACAAGCTGATGATATAAGGGAATAACAAAAGGCTGTAGAAGCATTTTACAATCTACCGTTTGAATCAAGTCCCCCACCACCGTACCCAAAGAATCACTATGGCATTGTCATGATGGGATATCGAGATCCACCAACTCAATATGGATATCCAAATATCATGCCACAATCCCAAGAAGAACATCTTGATCGAACACTTTCATGAAACCGATGAATTGAGAAAGAAAGTTGCTACATAGGGTAGCAAGAGAAAGAAATTTGGAAGCAAATTACTACAAAAATGTAGTAAGATGAAGAAGATGATTAAGGACTATATGAAAAATTAGGAATCCTATCCCGTTGTATTTGTATCGTTCGTTTCATTGTCAGTTTATAGTACTTGTGCTTGTTATCGTTTGTAAAATAATCTGGTTTGTAAGATATTCTATCTACCGGTATATATATATATATATATATATATATATATAATCTTTGGTTCTAAATCAATTTTTTTATAATTACAGAATGTTGAATCAAAGTAATCCTTCGCAAAACAAGAAAGCTTCTAACTCAAGAAGCAACCGAACGAGAACCAAGCCTGCTTGAAAAGATCATGAGCAACTAATAACAACAATGCAAGAAATGATAAATGCAATGAATACATTTCTACTAGTTATGAAGGATAAAAGTGAAACCCGACAGTCCAATAAGACTGCCAAATCTAAATCTCGCTCAAACCCTACACATCAAGATGAAGAAAGTGATCATGGTTTGAATAATGTTGAAGATTTTCGTTGAACCTTTAAAAAGAAGTTGAGAATTGAAGGTTGCTTATTTAAGGATTTTAATACGTATGGACCGAAAGAGTTTGATAGCGATAAAGGCGCCATAGCAACAATAAGATGGCTGGAAGAGATGGAGTCAATCATAATAATGAGCAAATGTACTAAAGAAGAGAAGATTTAGTACAGATCGTAAATGTTCAAAGGAGAAGTGTTAGAGTAGTGGAACACTTTGTTAATGTGAAAGGGAAGAAAAACCATGTATCAATCAACATGGGAGAAATTTAAAAGTTTGGTTCTACAGAAGTTCTGTCTGATTCATAAGACAGACTTAATTTAAACCAAGTTCCTCAACCACAAGGTGATCAGAACTAATTTGAAAGACTACAATACAAAGTTTCAAGAGTATTGTAGGCTTGTGCCGCAATTGGTAACACCCGTATCAAGCAAGGTGACCCGCTACATTTGGGGTTTGCCTAGGGAAATCCGAGACATGGTAAGGTCTCATCTGCCGCAAACCACCGATTTCACCATGGAACTGGCTGGTTATCTAATGAACGATCTTATCCGAAATAAAGAAGAGGATAAGAAGGATAATACAACGAATGACAATTAGGGAAGAGGAAATACCTGTTTTAAGGGTAAAGAGGTTGATAGGAAGAGGGGAAGTTTTACCTCTAACTATCCATTGTGCAAGAGGCATCACCTGGATTGATGCCGATTTGTAGCATCTACATCTACAGTTTGTGATTCATGCAACAAACCAGGGCATGTCGTAGCAAATTTCTGGAAGAAAACAATGATTTGCTTTAATTGCAAGGAGATGAGACATCTCAGCTTTGAATGTCCAAAGAGAAATGTTGGTGCTGGAGGAAGTGGCACCAAGAATGATGGGAAGAAAGGGAATGCTCGAGTCTTTATACTCAACACCAAAAGGGTCGCGGACATGCCGGACACCATCACCTGTACGTTCTTAGTTAATAACGTTTATGTAAGAGTTTTATTTGATTTTGGTGCAAATCAAAGTTTTAGAGATTATAAATTTTGTAGTATATTAAATGAACCTTTAAAAAAATTGAATAAAACTATAAACATCGAGACAGCCAGTGGTGAGGTAGTAAAGGTTTCAGAAGCCTTAGAGAACGGAAAGATCTTGTTGGCAGGCTACATCATACATGTACAATTATTAACCATGACATTAGCTAGCTTTGATATAGTTCTAGGTATGGGCTAGTTATCCGATAACCATGCCCATATCATTTGTAATAAGAAAACTCTAGAACTTCAAGCCCCTGACAAACGAACAATTCAAATCGCCGGTGACAAAGATGCTGGTCAAGTTAGCCTAGTCTCTATGATTAAAGCTAACAGATGTTTAAACCAAGGCTATTTAGCATTTATGGCCTATGTTACCCATGAATCAAAACCTAAAGAAATCAAAGACGTACCTATAGTATCCGATTTTCCCGGCGTATTTCCAAATGAACTTCCAGGTATACCACCTAATCGAGAAGTCGAGTTTAGAATAGACCTGATGCCTGGAACCGCTCCAATAGCTAAATCCCCATATCGATTAGCTCCAACGAAAATGAAGGAGTTGAAGAAATGATTGGATGAATTGTTGGAAAAAGGATTCGTTCGTCCAAGTTCATCACCTTAGGGAGCTCCGATACTATTCGTCAAGAAAAAAGACGGATCCATGAAGATGTGCATCGATTATAGAGCCTTGAATAAAGTAACTATTTAGAATCGATATCTGCTACCTAGAATTGACGACCTATTCGATCAATTGCAAAGAGCGAGTTTCTTTTCTAAAATAGGGTTACGCTCTAGATACCATCAACTAAAAGTTTAAGAAGAGGACATTCCGAAAACCACTTATCGGACAAGGTGTGAACATTATTAGTTTATCGTAATGCCATTTGGAGTTACTAATGCCCGAGTCGCGTTCGTGGATATGATGAACATAATTTGTAAGCCTTATTTAGAGAAATTTGTAACCGTATTCATCGATGATATACTTATTTATTATAAATCAGAAGAAGATCATAAAGTTCATCTTAGAATTTTGCTTGAATTACTTCGAAACAAAAAATTGTATGCTAAGTTTTCCAAGTGTGAATTCTGGCTGCACAAAGTACAATTTCTTGGGCATGTTGTTAACGCAAGTGGAATTCAAGTAGACGCTGTCAAAATTGAAGCAATAGCAAAATGGGAAACTCCTAGATCGCCAACCGAAATCTAAAGTTTCTTAGGTTTGGCTGGATATTATAGAAGATTCATAAAAAATTTCTCTCAAATAGCGGTTCCCTTAACTTCATTAACTCAAAAAAAATTTTAAGTATGAATGGGGGAACTAAACGACTTTGCTAAACTAGCTTTGCTAGAAGGTATGGAAGATTTCGTTGTATTTAGTGACGTATCTCATTAAGGTTTCGGTTTTGTACTAATCCAAAGAAAGAAAGTAATAGCCTATGCTTCTCACCAATTGAAAGTACACAAAAAGGATTATACGACTCACGATCTAGAGTTTGGTGCCATAATTTTTGGCTGGAAATTATGGAGGCAGTATCTCTAAGGAGTTAAGTTTATCGTGTACACTTATCGTAAATGTTTAAAGCACATTTTTTATTAGAAAGAACTTAACATGCGTCAAAGAAGATGGATGGAAACCTTAAATGATTATGATTGGGAAATCATCTATCACGAGGGTAAGACAAAAATAGTTGCCGACGCATTAAGTCGAAAAGAACATGAAAAGCCCAAGAGAGTTAGAGCCTTAAGATTACAAATAGATCTAATTGAAAAAATCAAGAGGGCTCAGAAACAAGCTATAAAAGAAAATCAAATCTTCGAAGAAAAGCGTAATGATACAATTGACTCTTTTGTCAAAGGAGATGATTGTATAATCAGACTTGGAAATAGAATCTAGGCACCAATTGTTGGTGAATTGCGCGAAAGGATTATGGGTGAAGCTCATAGATCAAAATACAAGATGCATCCCAGTAGTGATAAGATGCATCGAAATCTTAAACCAAACTACTGGTGGAATGGGATGAAAAGAGATATTGCTCTATATGTTGCTAAATGTTTAACTTGTTTGCAAGTTAAAGCTGAGCATCAGAAACCTTGAAGTTTGCTTCAACAACTTGAATTTCATATTTGGAAATGCGAGATGATAACAATGGATTTCATTACGAAACTCCATAAAACTACCTGTCAGCATAATGTTATCTGGGTAATCATCGATAGGTTAATTAAATTCGCTCATTTCTTACCTATCAATGAATCATACTCTATGAATATATTCACTTGAATATACATGAACAACATCATATCATTGATTGTGTGTGCCACTATATATCATATCCGACCGAGACAGTTGATTTATGTCACATTTTTGGAAAGTTTCCAACAAGCGTTAGGAACTCAAGTGAATCTTACCATTACTTATCATCCTCAAACTAATGGGCAGAGTGAAAGAACAATTCAAACGCTTGAAGATATGCTCCGAGCTTGTGTGATTGATCTAGGAGGAAGTTGGGATTTTCACCTTCCTCTGATGGAATTCTCATATAATAATAGTTATCACACGAGTATTCAAGCTACACCATTTGAAGCAATATATGGACGAAACTGTAGAACGCTAGTATATTGGTCTGAAACTGGAGATAATCAATTATATGGACATGGGATAGTCCAAGAAACAACGATAAGATATTACAAATCTGTGAACAACCTAATACAGCAAGAGATCAGCAAAAGAGTTATGCAGATGCCGGAAAAAGAGTAGGCGATAAATTCTTACTGAAAGTATCACCATCAGAAAGGTGTGGTACGATTCAGCAAGAAAGGAAAATTAAGTACTGGTTTTGTTGGACCATTTGAAATAGTAGAACGAATCGGTACTTTAGATTATCGCTTACATTTACCAGAAGAAATGAAAGGAATATATGACGTATTTCATGTTTCTAATCTATGAAAATGTCTCGCTGACGAAACTTTAGCCAAGCTTTTAAAAGATGTCGAAATTAACGAAAATCTAAAATTTGTAGAAAAACCTCTACAAGTTAAAGATTTCAATGTTAAGAAACTTAAACGGCGAAAGATAAAGTTAGTAAAGATAACATGGAACTCCCGAAGAGGACCAGAATTTACTTAAGAGTAAAAATCAAAGATGAGAAAGAAATACCCACATCTGTTTTAGCGAATCTCGAGGACGAGATTCATTTCAAGGTGGAGAGGATGTAACATCTCTAAAATTTTGAGCCAAATATTTCAAGATTGGAAGTCCAGGTTTAAAATTCTGGAAATAATTTTACTTCGCGCGACTCAAAGGAGATGAGTAAATGCTTCTCGCTACGCAAAGTAGCCACGAAGTAATCAAACTATTGAATGACACGTGACAACACGACGTATGGCACGTGTCACCATGTAGTGACATGTGGTAGGTCTAGTTGTCAACTCATCAGACCTATAGGACTACTTCATGCGACGTGAAGGGATGCTTCGCACTACACAAAGAACAAGAGAAATCTAAGGCGGTTAACTAGCCATTCTCGCAACGTGAACTAACACTATGTTATCACTTCATGCTACACAAAGGTGCAGTTTTCTGCCTATAAATAGATGGCCATGGGGTGAAATCCGATTCTTCCAATCACACTTTGATCACACATATAACCTCGAAATACGTGTAACGATCTCGACGTTCCTAAGTATTCGTTGTCTCGAAATACGTGCAACTAGTTGAACCTTTATCGGTTTATGCTTTTGATTTCCCGACGATAAGTAGAATTGCTATTTTTTATTTTATCTAAAGATTTTGTAAATGTTTCTTAAAGTAGAAGAAATTCGATATATGCATTTCTTCATAAAGAAGAAACGTAGTTGATAAATGATGAACAAAGAAAGGACTAAAAGTCTCTATGTTTTAAAAACGAAATGAATATCAAGGTAAAGGTTATGCGAACAGACTAAAGGTCGGAAGCTAGATCCTCGATCAAGTATTTACAAAAGGTTATTCTCGTACTATAGGTCCGAGGTAACAAGAAGCATAAATCCGTTAAACACACTGATAAAAAACAAAGGTGAATATGTCTAAACTCTTATAATTTTATAAATTGAGTCTTTAAATGTTTACATGGGATTATGTGTCCCTAAAACTTTATAAACAAAAGATAATTGCTAGCATTCATGCTATCATATACATTTTTCTGGATCCTTACATATGTGGGTAGACGATGGGCACACCGTACCACGCTTGCTTATGCCTCTGCCACGTTGGTTCGGACCTAAGTAATGTCCGAGAGGGGATAATCTTATGTATATTGGTAGTTGCTACGTCCTCAAACGCTGTGGTGTTTGCTGAGTGGTTTCGAGTTGAGCTGGAGTTTATAATAGTAATTCAGACTTTCATAGCTTGGTTATTTCCTAAGCCACGTTGGGCTGAGGCCTAAGATGTCTCGAGGAGATTATTGAGAATCAAAATTTTTTTTGTTAATGTGTTCACCAGCATGTGTTGCTAAAGTATTTTTTAAACTGTTTTAAAGGTAATGAAGAAAAGGTGATTAGAGATAATGATTAGCCATTAGACTATCTGATGGCTCAGATGAATTTTTTGGTAATAAAATAATGTAAATTATGGTTTTGTAATCCATACACTTTTGTATCAACCACCGGGTTTTTAAATCCTGACTTTTGGAATATAATAATATTTTAAATTAAGTCTTCCGCTTTACAACCTTAAACGCTGATGTATTTACAAAACAGGTACCAATTATTGGTCACACGCCTAGGCCTTAAGTCAGGGTGTGATAGAGTCGGCCTCTGGTGGGTTAATTTGACATTCGTGACAAAACCGGATACACCTTAGTACTTACAAATCTAATAAGCGATTAACCTCTTATTATGTAGCAAACAAACAGATAGCCGAATGGGTCTGGTTATGATCTGGATATCCCGGGGGGGGGGGGGCATCTATAAGTAATATACGTTTAATATAAGCTAATATATTGATATTATGGCCTTAGTATGATAGCAAACCAGTTAAACGAATACATGTTCGTTTAACCACCCGCTATAAACTTAAACGCGAAAGATAGTTACCAAACAAGCATTCTATTATCCATTAAGCCGAAATACCAAACACTTGTTGGGGATGTTTTGAGCGATCCGTGAAAATATTTTCTATTTTTACAAACAAATATTATGGTTTTCTAATTTTGCAAGTTATTGGCCGAAAAACACTCGTTTTCGCGCTGTTTGTTGTTCCGGATATATTTTTCACGTCAAAAACCGAACCCGAAATAAATTTAAAGTTGGGATTTCACGCTCGGGCATGAAAATTGAGGCCATTGGGACAAAATAAGGCCCAAGAGGGCCCTATTGAATTTGCGGCCGCAAGGGGTGTTTACCCCCCCCCCCCTTAAGCTTTCTATTCTTTTTATATAGTATAACAAGATATTTTAAGCTCATGTTCAACAAAAACCTTGTTATACATTCTGTTCTTCAGCTGACCTCAAGAAATCCAAGGTATTTTTATCAATTTCTTCCATTTAAACATGTTTTAATTAAGATTAATCTCACATAAACATAGTATAATTGCTAAAAATCATTCCTAACCATGCAAAAATCCTAAAATGGTCCAAACCGTGTTTTGATCATGCACATGGTTAGGAATCAGAATCATACTCTTTTTTGGCCATAAACACGGATTAGAGGGTTTAAACAATGTTTTTATAGTTCAAAAGTTCGGTTTAGAACCCTAACCAAAACCCTAACTTTCATGCTTGGTTTGTGATATAGGACCTGTACTTAGCTTATATAGAAGCACAAGAACCCGAAAATTGGATTAATAGAGCGAAAACAGACGAAAACCGCAAAGGGACTAAGTGATAGCAAGGGAAACGAACCCCGAACTGACCTTGAGTGCCTACAAAACCGTGTGTTTCATGACCCCACTTTTAACCTGTTTTTACGAACTTTTTGGGTGAAAAGCATGCATGTACACGTTATCTATCTGAAAACGGTTCAGGATAAATTATCTGAATTTTTATATATGAAAAGCCACTACAAACATAATGATTGACTACGTGCTGATGAAATGTGATTAGTATCATTGATTGATATATTAAGTGGAGATAGTTGACACGAGGTCGAAGACTCGCGCAAAAATAAACCAATTACAACTAAATAGATAATGGCAAATGGGTATCGAACACAGGGAGTTATAGAATATGTGTTAAGAAGTAGTTCAACAATTAAGCTAATATAAATGTAAATGACAGAAAGTAATTTTCCAGTTGGTTTGTTTTGATTTGATTTTAACAACTAAATTAACTAAACGAAGGTTGTAAATAATTGATTAAATGAGCATTCCTCTTGGAGTTCGGTTATTACGCAACTCTTTTGTTTAAGTTCAATGGATAAATCATAATATCTTGATTTCGTGTAAATGTAATTGTTTGTGATTAACCAAGAACTAAGTACTCGGATTCCTAAAATGCGAGGTCGTTAGTTGGTAATCAATCAATATAATCTTAACCTTAATTTCTTCGATTGTCAACAATACCAAGAACGTATAGAACAAACAATCAAACAGACAACGTGATTATATTAATCTAAACGATTCAATAATCAATCCAAGTGCAAGAACAACAAACAAAAAGAGTATTGCAATAACTTTACAACCAAGAGAAATACTAGAAATTTTAGCCACACATGATTGAAATCATCATACCAAGTTTAATCCGAAGCAATCCAAGATTATGATGTTAATCCTCAATTAGAAACACCCAAAATATTGTTTCCAAGCATCACAATCACCCACACCAATTGTCTAAGTCGGAATGCCATGAAAAGCATATCAAAAGCCAATTATAACATCAATTTCGAGTTGTAACCGCCACCGGTCGTGCAGGCCCCATCATAAGCTACGGTGGCCAACTTAGCTTACAGTGGCTTTGAAAACTTCTACGCCAGCATGTCTCTGTTTATGGCAGCTTGCTACACTAGACATCTACCATAGCTTATGGTGGCTACCGTAAGTTACGGTAGCCTCAGCTCCAAAATCCTTGTTTTTCTTTTACTTTGTTGACTGCTATCAACAACTATCGAGTCCTTTGTTCCTCTCAATCATAGTTCACTTGAATCACCTTTTCTCAGCACCTGTACCTGCAAACACGCAACATGGTGTAGTAATCCAAATTCTTGAAACTAGACATAAACACACACAATTTAACTCGAATTACTACACTTTAGGGTGGCTCTACAATCCACCCGTCACATTCCCACACTTGCACGTTGCTTGCCCTCAAGCAACTCAATCAATTTCTTTCATATATAATTTTTTAATCATAACAACACATTCTTTCACCAGGTTTCGGTCAAGGTCCAAGATCATACCCCATTCCTTGTATTTCATATAAACTATAGTCATACTTCACAATTTCAAAACAATCAAACAGTTAAACTTCTAGTAAAACCTAACATGTTTCTTTATTTTATCTCATGCAACACTCCATACACAATTACATCTCAATTCGGTGCCTTCATCACAATTATCAATACTCAGACACATGTGCAATCCTACTATAATAAGCTTATGCAACTGTCAAACCTCCACCTACAATTGCTTAAGTAATTGTGCAAATAAAGAGGTCTTATCTCGGGTTGTAACGAGGCTAAGTGTTTAGGTGCAGAATGGAAATTTTGAAAGTAGTGCATGCGATCAAATCCGACCAAGTTATTACATACAACTAATCAAAATGCTATAACTTCTAACAATAACATTATAAACTGACTTCATTTTTTTTTACTTGAATAAAATAACAACATACTATTTCTTCATACTTCTTCACTAATGCAACAATTACATAATATACCTATTAACTAGGCCGGATCTTTTCACAAATAAATATGTCAAGAGTAATCGATAAACAATAAGCATTAGGTTCAAAATTGGGTATCTAAAGACCAAACCCCCGCCCCTCTCATTGCCCACGCTTATATTTGTAATGTATGAGGCCCAACCCCCAATACCCACACTCTCACTCATCCTAGATGAGGCTTATCCTAATTGTCTCTATCCTTTTTGCATGCATACCAAGCTAAGGTCTCGGAAAGCAATCATTGCACAAGTTCTAACAAGGAAGGTCACATTGTCCATCTCACTACTATATGCACCCCGAGTCTCGAATTACTCCACTTAGGTGAGATAACTAACTCAAAACATGTCAC
This sequence comes from Bidens hawaiensis, assembly GCF_021521415.1. Taxonomy (NCBI): domain Eukaryota; kingdom Viridiplantae; phylum Streptophyta; class Magnoliopsida; order Asterales; family Asteraceae; genus Bidens; species Bidens hawaiensis. Next base: position 597,191 of record NW_027491564.1, read on the forward strand.
CTTTAGCTAGAAATTTAATTGAACTCGTACCAAAAACTAAGCCATAATCATACAAAGGAACCTGACCATGATAAAGGACCTCAATCTTAACCTATCATATTTTTTTATTTTTTATTTTTTTTTTAATAATTTCAAAGTTTTCATCCCTTATTCCGACACTTGAGGTACATTGTCCTCAATGTAGGTTCTTTTATTTAAAACACCACCGACAAACACAACCCTTAAATTCTAACTTGTCATTACTCCACTTAACCTCCCAAACCCAAACATAAACATAAAAATAAGATACAAAAATGTACAAGGAAACACCTGATTCGCTGCCGACGCAGCTCAATAGTAACGTGGTTGCGGTGGTCCTAAGATGGATGTCATCACGTGCCCGAATTCGCCAAAACCAAACGCCCCCTGATCCTTTCCACCATCTTGATCTTCTCCTAGAGCTTGTCCTGAACCTTGAGTTTGATGCGCATCCACCCATTCTAAATGATGCAATGGCGGCATGGGATAATTCACCGTACCGTTGTATGGTGGCAACGTAGTCTAGTCAATAATCGGTGGGTCCGCCACCACAGGTTGCCCGAATGCCATGCTTCATGCATTCGTCTTTGACGGTCATCCTCATACCAATGGTTGATTTCTCTTTGTTCAGCATAAGCGTGGGTCCAGTTCCACACTTCCTGACGATCATACATTTGCTTTTGGGCCCGTTCCATGCCTGCGCCCAATTTGAGTCAAATGTTTTTCCTCGAATAGTCAAATGGTAGGGAACTTCCCCGTCCTTGCGCACTTGAACTACCACCTACCCTTTCACTTTCCATCACGACCCGTTCACCCAGCTCATCATCATAATCATCTTCACCACTCTCTCCCTCTTCATCATCACTCTCAACTTCATCTTCTTCTCCCGGTTCCAAAGGTCTAGCATCAACCTTCAATGCCCTCCATCTCTGTCCCTCACTTTTCAACATATGGTACCTGTCACTTGCTCAATATTCCCAACCAACCCATAGCTTTGTCACATCGAACGGCTTATGTTTCTTCACAACTCCAATATCATTATCTCCAATCACACCAAACCGCATCAACAGCGTGGTAATCAACCGACAATGTGGGATAACTTTTCTGCTCACATTATTTCGACATGCCCAGATATTATTAAGTACTAGATACCGGAATGGTACGAGTTGTCCCCCATGCATCAAAGAGTATAGGATCGGGACCTCGGGATACCGGACTTCTTGCATATCCCCTCTTCTTGGCATTACATTGTGCAAACAAATGATGAGCAACATTTTTGGCTCAATCTTTAAATTCTTTCTCAATAACTTCCCATCATAAGTGCCGGGTAAAAACAATGCTTCAAACATCATTCTCCAAGTTGGATGTCTGTCTGGTTGGAAATACAAATCACTAAGAGCTGGATATACATAACTGTTTTGAGGCTTACTATCAAATCGTGCAATCTGCCTCAATGTTTCAAACGACATGGTTACTTCAATGTTGTTAACAGTTCCAATAAGCTTCATCCCCGCGGGTTTATTAAACGAAGGACATCTCAAATTTGCCATCCATTCTTCAATTTCATCGATGAAAACATACTTCTCGTTTCGATTATAACACTTGAGAAATGCGTCGTACTTCTTATTCAATGTATTCATTTTCTCGTGAAACAACTCTGGTTGCCATCTCAAATCATGATCTATTAGTAGCCCATGAGTCCAATCCGGTTTAACATAATGCACCTCTACTTCCTGTTCTTGTTGTTGTTCTAACCTCCGCTTTTTTGCTTGTTCGGCAGTAGAGTTACTAGATGAACCCGCAATCCCTTTTCCTTTATCCGTAGCAGAACGTCCCATCTAATCAATGACAAACATTAACCAAGTTAGTATTCATCTCTATATACATTCCCACACTTTCTTGTTTTTACGGTTGTGAATATATGAAAGTCATAAACCATTTTTCACAAAATTTTGACAGCATTTCGTTTAAACATAGAACATATTCCATTTTCAACTTTTGTCAAACTATAATTTTCCATACCATATTCAACAAGCAAGTGTAAGCAATGTACAAGCATGTAATCTTAACCAATGAATTTTGTAGCAATCGAGTGAAGAGAAACATACCTTTAAGCCGAATTAAACACTCTAATCACACTAATCACTAGTCACTTGCAAAACCCACTTGTTGTTCAAAATTTTCGTACCAAAAACGTCCAAAATCGAACCCCAAATAGTTAAGATTGATGAAAACCGAGCAATGAATGTGATTCCTTGCGAAAATATAGTCAAGTTAGACCCAAAAATCGTTGATTTTGGTTAAGATTTGAAGAAGTTATGAATTTGGGGATTAGGGTTTAGTAGAGAAGGATGTAAGATGAAGATGATGGTGAATGTGAATAAGAAGAAAGAGATACGTGTTATGTGGTTGGAATTTTCGGATTTTATTAAAATATATTTTTTATATACTGCATTGTACGCCGACACTCAGAATCCACCGTAGCTTACGGTGGCTACCGTAAGCTACGGTAGATTCCTTGGCGTAACACTCCACCGTAAACAGACTGCTGCTGGCGTAGAGATTCAGGTCCACCGTAGCTTGCGGTGGACACCGTAGGCTACGGTGGAACCTAATGGAGGATTTTTTTTAAACTAAATAAAATTATTTACAAATCAAAAACTAAAAATTACCCTACCCCCCATGAAAAACCCGAGTTGTCCTCAACACGGTAAAGAAATTAGTAAAACTTTCCCACACTTGATTTGGACACACTCTTAAACGAGAACGGTAATTTTTTTAACCAAATTGCA